>NW_027361810.1:47732500-48042797 GCF_039654945.1 Dendrobates tinctorius | reverse complement strand
CTCTCGTTCTCTCTCTCTCGTTCTCTCTCTCTCTCGTCTCTCTCTCTCTCACGTCTCGTCTCTCTCGTCTCTCTCTCTCTCTCTCTCTCGTTCTCTCTCTCTCTCTCGTTCTCGTCTCTCTCTCTCTCGTTCTCTCGTCTCGTCTCGTTCTCTCTCTCTCGTTCTCTCTCTCTCTCTCTCGTCTCTCTCTCTCTCTCTCGTTCTCTTCTCTCTCGTTCTCTCTCTCTCGTTCTCTTCTCGTTCTCTCTCTCTCTCGTTCTCTCTCTCTCTCTCTCTCGTCGTCTCGTCTCTCTCGTTCTCGTCTCTCTCTCTCGTTCTCTCTTCTCTCTCTCTCTCTCTCTCGTTCTCTTCTCTCTCTCGTTCTCTCTCTCTCTCTCTCTCGTCTCTTCTCGTTCTCTCTCTCTCGTTCTCTCTCTCTCTCGTTCTCTCTCTCTCTCGTTCTCTCTCTCTCTTCTCGTTCTCTCTCTCTCGTTCTCTCTCTCTCTCTCTCGTCTCTCGTTCTCTCTCTCTCGTTTCTCTCTCTCTCTCGTTCTCTCTCTCGTCTCTCTCTCGTTCTCTCTCTCTCTCTCTCTCTCGTTCTCTCTCTCTCTCTCTCGTTCTCTCTCTCTCTCTCTCGCTCTCGTTCTCTCTCTCGTCTCTCTCTCTCTCTCGTTCTCTCTCTCTCTCGTTCTCTCTCTCTCTCGTTCTCTCTCTCTCTCGTTCTCTCTCTCGTCTCTCGTTCTCTCTCTCTCGTTCTCTCTCTCTCTCGTTCTCTCTCTCTCGTCTCTCTCTCTCTCTCTCTCGTCTCGTCTCTCTCTCGTTCTCGTCTCTCTCTCGTTCTCGTTCTCGTCTCTCGTTCTCGTTCTCTCTCTCGTTCTCTCTCTCTCTCGTCTCTCTCTTCTCTCTCGTTCTCTCTCTCGTCTCTCTCGTCTCTCGTTCTCTCTCTCGTTTCTCTCTCTCGTTCTCTCTCTCTCGTTCTCTCTCTCTCGTTCTCTCTCTCGTTCTCTCTCTCGTTCTCTCTCTCTCGTCTCTCTCTCTCTCGTTCTCTCTCTCTCTCGTTCTCTCGTTCTCTCTCTCTCTCTCGTTCTCTCTCTCGTTCTCTCTCTCTCGTTCTCTCTCTCTCGTTCTCTCTCTCGTTCTCTCTCTCTCGTCTCTCTCTCGTTCTCGTTCTCTCTCTCTCGTCTCTCTCTCTCGTTCTCTCTCTCTCGTTCTCTCTCTCTCGTTCTCTCTCTCGTCTCTCTCTCTCGTTCTCTCTCTCGTTCTCGTTCTCTCTCGTCTCGTTCTCTCTCTCGTTCTCGTCTCTCTCTCGTTCTCGTCTCTCTCGTCTCTCTCGTTCTCTCTCGTTCTCGTTCTCTCTCTCGTTCTCTCTCTCTCGTCTCGTCTCGTCTCTTCTCTCGTTCTCTCTCTCTCTCGTTCTCTCTCTCTCTCGTTCTCTCTCTCTCTCGTTCTCTCTCTCTCGTTCTCTCTCTCTCTCGTTCTCTCTCTCTCTCTCTCTCGTTCTCTCTCTCGTTCTCTCTCTCTCTCGTTCTCTCTCTCTCGTTCTCTCTCTCGTTCTCTCTCTCTCTCTCGTTCTCTCTCTCTCTCGTTCTCTCTCTCTCGTCTCTCTCTCTCTCTCGTTCTCGTTCTCGTCTCTCGTTCTCGTTCTCTCTCTCGTTCTCGTTCTCTCTCGTTCTCGTCTCTCTCTCGTTCTCGTCTCTCTCTCGTTCTCGTCTCTCTCTCGTTCTCGTTCTCTCTCTCGTTCTCGTTCTCTCTCTCGTTCTCGTTCTCTCTCGTTCTCTCTCTCTCTCTCGTTCTCGTTCTCTCTCTCGTTCTCTCTCTCTCTCGTTCTCTCTCTCGTCTCGTCTCTCGTCTCTCTCTCGTTCTCTCTCTCTCTCGTCTCTCGTTCTCTCGTTCTCTCTCTCTCGTTCTCTCTCTCTCGTTCTCTCTCTCTTCTCGTTCTCTCTCTCTCTTCTCTCTCTCGTTCTCTCTCTCTCTCGTTCTCTTCTCGTTCTCTCTCTCGTTCTCTCTCTCTCTCTTCCTCGTTCTCTCTCTCTCGTTCTCTCTCTCTCGTCTCTCTCTCTCGTTCTCTCTCTCTCTCGTTCTCTCTCTCGTTCTCTCTCTCTCTCGTTCTCGTTCTCTCGTTCTCGTTCTCGTTCTCTCTCTCGTTCTCGTTCTCGTTCTCTCTCTCTCTCGTTCTCGTTCTCTCTCTCGTTCTCGTTCTCTCTCTCTCTCTCGTTCTCTCTCTCGTTCTCGTTCTCTCTCTCGTTCTCGTTCTCTCTCTCTCTCTCGTTCTCTCTCTCTCGTTCTCTCTCTCTCGTTCTCTCTCTCTCGTTCTCTCTCTCTCGTTCTCTCTCTCTCGTTCTCTCTCTCTCTCGTTCTCTCTCTCTCGTTCTCTCTCTCGTTCTCGTTCTCTCGTTCTCGTTCTCTCTCTCTCTCGTTCTCGTTCTCTCTCTCTCTCGTTCTCGTTCTCGTTCTCTCTCTCGTTCTCGTTCTCTCTCTCTCTCTCGTTCTCTCTCGTTCTCGTTCTCTCTCTCTCTCGTTCTCGTTCTCTCTCTCTCTCGTTCTCTCTCTCTCTCGTTCTCTCTCTCTCTCGTTCTCTCTCTCTCTCTCGTTCTCTCTCTCTCTCGTTCTCTCTCTCTCTCTCTCGTTCTCTCTCTCTCTCTCTCGTTCTCTCTCTCTCTCTCTCTCGTTCTCTCTCTCTCTCTCTCGTTCTCTCTCTCTCTCTCGTTCTCTCTCTCTCTCTCTCTCTCGTTCTCTCTCTCTCTCGTTCTCTCTCGTTCTCTCTCTCTCGTTCTCTCTCGTTCTCTCTCGTTCTCGTTCTCTCTCTCTCGTTCTCGTTCTCTCTCTCTCGTTCTCGTTCTCTCGTTCTCTCTCTCGTTCTCTCTCTCGTTCTCTCGTTCTCTCTCTCGTTCTCTCTCTCGTTCTCTCGTTCTCTCTCTCTCGTTCTCTCTCTCTCTCTCGTTCTCTCTCTCTCTCTCGTTCTCTCTCTCTCTCTCGTTCTCTCTCTCTCTCGTTCTCTCTCTCTCTCTCTCGTTCTCTCTCTCGTTCTCTCTCTCGTTCTCTCTCGTTCTCTCTCTCTCGTTCTCTCTCTGTCTCTCGTTCTCTCTCTGTCTCTCGTTCTCTCTCTGTCTCTCGTTCTCTCTCTGTCTCTCGTTCTCTCTCTGTCTCTCGTTCTCTCTCTCTCGTTCTCTCTCTCTCTCTCGTTCTCTCTCTCTCTCTCTCGTTCTCTCTCTCTCTCTCGTTCTCTCTCTCTCTCTCGTTCTCTCTCTCTCTCTCGTTCTCTCTCTCGTTCTCTCTCTCTCTCTCGTTCTCTCTCTCTCTCTCGTTCTCTCTCTCTCGTTCTCTCTCTCTCGTTCTCTCTCTCTCGTTCTCTCTCTCTCGTTCTCTCTCTCTCGTTCTCTCTCTCTCGTTCTCTCTCTCTCGTTCTCTCTCTCTCGTTCTCTCTCTCTCGTTCTCTCTCTCTCGTTCTCGTTCTCTCGTTCTCTCTCTCGTTCTCTCGTTCTCTCTCTCGTTCTCTCGTTCTCTCTCTCGTTCTCTCGTTCTCTCTCTCGTTCTCTCGTTCTCTCTCTCGTTCTCTCTCTCGTTCTCTCTCTCGTTCTCTCTCTCTCTCTCTCTCGTTCTCTCTCTCTCGTTCTCTCTCTCTCGTTCTCTCTCTCTCGTTCTCTCTCTCTCGTTCTCTCTCTCTCGTTCTCTCTCTCTCGTTCTCTCTCTCTCGTTCTCTCTCTCTCGTTCTCTCTCTCTCGTTCTCTCTCTCTCTCTCTCTCGTTCTCTCTCTCTCTCTCTCTCGTTCTCTCTCTCTCTCTCTCTCGTTCTCTCTCTCTCTCTCGTTCTCTCTCTCTCGTTCTCTCTCTCTCTCTCGTTCTCTCTCTCTCGTTCTCTCTCTCTCGTTCTCTCTCTCTCTCTCGTTCTCTCTCTCTCTCTCGTTCTCTCTCTCTCTCTCGTTCTCTCTCTCGTTCTCTCTCTCTCGTTCTCTCTCTCTCGTTCTCTCTCTCTCGTTCTCTCTCTCTCGTTCTCTCTCTCGTTCTCTCGTTCTCTCTCTCGTTCTCTCTCTCGTTCTCTCTCTCGTTCTCTCTCTCGTTCTCTCTCTCTCGTTCTCTCTCTCTCTCTCGTTCTCTCTCTCTCTCTCTCGTTCTCTCTCTCTCTCGTTCTCTCTCTCTCGTTCTCTCTCTCTCTCTCTCGTTCTCTCTCTCTCTCTCTCGTTCTCTCTCTCTCTCTCTCGTTCTCTCTCTCTCTCTCTCGTTCTCTCTCTCTCTCGTTCTCTCTCTCTCTCGTTCTCTCTCTCTCTCTCGTTCTCTCTCTCTCTCTCTCGTTCTCTCTCTCTCTCTCGTTCTCTCTCTCTCGTTCTCTCTCTCTCGTTCTCTCTCTCTCGTTCTCTCTCTCTCGTTCTCTCTCTCTCGTTCTCTCTCTCTCGTTCTCTCTCTCTCGTTCTCTCTCTCTCGTTCTCTCTCTCTCGTTCTCTCTCTCTCTCGTTCTCTCTCTCTCTCTCGTTCTCTCTCTCTCTCTCGTTCTCTCTCTCTCTCTCGTTCTCTCTCTCTCTCTCGTTCTCTCTCTCTCGTTCTCTCTCTCTCGTTCTCTCTCTCGTTCTCTCGTTCTCTCTCTCGTTCTCTCGTTCTCTCTCTCGTTCTCTCGTTCTCTCTCTCGTTCTCGTTCTCTCTCTCGTTCTCTCTCTCGTTCTCTCTCTCGTTCTCTCTCTCGTTCTCTCTCTCGTTCTCTCTCTCGTTCTCTCTCTCGTTCTCTCTCTCGTTCTCTCTCTCGTTCTCTCTCTCGTTCTCTCTCTCGTTCTCTCTCTCGTTCTCTCTCTCGTTCTCTCTCTCGTTCTCTCTCTCGTTCTCTCGTTCTCTCTCTCGTTCTCTCGTTCTCTCTCTCGTTCTCTCGTTCTCTCTCTCGTTCTCTCGTTCTCTCTCTCGTTCTCTCGTTCTCTCTCTCGTTCTCTCGTTCTCTCTCTCGTTCTCTCTCTCGTTCTCTCTCTCGTTCTCTCGTTCTCTCTCTCGTTCTCTCGTTCTCTCTCTCGTTCTCTCGTTCTCTCTCTCGTTCTCTCTCTCGTTCTCTCGTTCTCTCTCTCGTTCTCTCTCATCCGATACCACCTAACAAACGCATTACAATCGGCATTAAATCCGCAAGCGGTTTTCCCTTTGTTTTGTGCCAAGAGATGTGGATTTTGTGCAATGTGTGCACATACCCTAAGGCTGTGTTCACACACAGCGTTTTTTTTAGCGGTTTTTACCGCGGTTTTCACTATAAAACCACTAAAAATAAGCTTCCCATTCATTTCTATGCATTTTGCACTTTCTGTGCACATTGATGCGTTTTTTACCGCGAAAAAACCGCATCGCAGTAAAAAACCGCAGCATGCACATTAATTTTGCGTTTTTTTCCGCGGTTTAGGCTTCTCCCATGCTTTTAGAAACCGCTGCGGTAAAAACCGCATCAACACCGCGCAAAAACCGCAGCGGAAAAATAGGTGCGGTTTCTGGGAAGGGATTCAGGTTTTTGTGCAGAAATTTTCTGCAACATGTGCACATACCCTAAGGGGTAACGTTTCTCCTTGTGGAGAGTGACAAGCCAGGCCTGGCATGTCAGAGTGAGGAGACCTATAAGCCATGCATGCTCCTCTGGGAAACTAAATATGTAAATTGTCTCTTCAAAGAGAAGAACGCTAGCTCCTAAAACAAAATTCAACATACCCACCTGATGTCAAGGGACAGTCACAAGGCCCCATACACATTACCCGAGATAATCTCAGTAGGATCTGACTCCCCGTAGCCCCTATATAATATATATATATGTTTATGTGTGTGTGTATATTTATTCTCCCAAGCCTGTAAATAACACCTGACTTTGCTAGTATTGCTGTTTTATGATCCAGTAAATTTCATGTTTCACAGGTCAGTAGATAATGCACGGGTAGTGCCTTGCACTTAATGTAAGTGATTTTTCAGCCAAACGTGTCCTTTCTGGTACATGAGTTATCCATATGGTGCCACGACTTCCATGTGCACCGCACAGATGTCACCAGCTTGTGCCATATGCACCACAGCGAGGTCTGATCTCAGTCCAGATGCCATAAGGCTTGCCTGCACGTGGTTTCTGGGGTAAAGTTTCCTTTTGTTAACCTGTATTAGGTAGGTTATTTCTAACTGAATAATCTAGCAATGTTGACTCCTCTCCTAATCAAGGAGCACTTGTTAAAGAGAACCTGTCATTAGATTGATGTTGCCTGAACTATGGGCAGCACAAATCTGGCTGCACGATTACAGTCATATATGTTTTACTCTGAAATAATGCAGCTTTTCAGAGAAACATAGGTTTAAAACCCAGCTGGTGACTATAGGAAAAGACCTGATTAGTCCAGATTGTCTGGCTTTGCCCTATTCCAGTTAGTTAACAGGTCTCTCCTATGTGCATACGTGGCAGAGACCTGTCAAACAAAGGGAAGCGTGGAGAAGCCATCTAAGAACTGCACCAGGCTAGTCCCGCACCAGGCTAGTCCCGCAGCAGAGCCTGTCGAGCTTTGCAAATTGTATTCATGGAAAAGCCTTAGCATTACAATTTACAACATAGGCGTCTGCAATAACAGCTAGTGTCTGATTCATTCTGCCTGTATTTCAAGTAGCATGTACCTACACATTCCCAATATTCATCTGTTAACGGGAATCTGTAAGTAGTATCATCCTGTAGACTGTGATCCCTCGCGGGCTGGGTCCTCTCTCCTCCTGTACCAGCAGTCAATGACTTATTTGGTTCATGATCATGATACTCGTTTGTGTTATTATGTATACCCCTTTTCACATGTAAAGTGCCATGGACTAAATGGCGCTATAATAATAATAAAAATAACCCTCCGAAGGCTTTTATAAGGGCATGTAGGTCATAGAACGTTGAATATAATGATAGCTTGATATCTGAGATCTGATGTTATATTCCAGAGAAATCCACATTTTTATTAACATGTAAATGAGCTGTTAAGATCTATGGGCCGGACATAGATCTCTCCGAGAATCTGTCTCCAGAGATTATTTTAGATGAACGGGGCTGGTGTTACCAGTGTGAGACAAGTAATGACTAACAGTCCGATCTCCTGATTTACATGTCTCACACTTGTAACTCTCAATTTAAAATAAGCCATTTACATATCAAGAAAAACCATGGATTTCTCTGGAAAAGACATTGGATTAAACAGTGGAGAAAATAAGTATTTGATACAATGTCGAATTTGCAAGTTTTCCCACCTACAAAGAATGGCGAGGTCGGTAATTTTTATTGTAGGTACACTTCAACTGTGAGAGACCAAATCTAAAAAAAAAAGAAAACAACAGAAAATCACATTGCATGATTATTACTTAATTAATTTGCATTTTATTGCATGACATAAGTATTTGATATAAAAGAAAAACAGAACATAATATTTAATACAGAAACTTTTGTTTGTAATTACAGAGGTCAGATGTTTCCTGCAGTTCTTGACCAAGTTTGCACACACTGCAGCAGGGATTTTGGCCCCCTCCTCCATACAGATCTCCTCCAGATCTTTCAGGTTTTGGGGCTCTCCTGTTAACCCTTTTAAAGATAGAGATAGATTTTGGACCTTTTTTCTTTACCCTTCTGTGTAAAAAATGCATTGCACTGATTACACACCGGCTTTTACAACTGTCCGTCAGCAGCTCTACACTTCGAACAATGTCCTTATTTTTATCAAGGACTTTTTTTTTTTTTTTTTTTAACATTTATCTAATTAATTGGATATTTCTTTCTGACAGTTTCTGAAATCCATCTTCATCTTATTTTTCTCCTCTGGCAGTAAGCCGCTTGGTTTGCAGCCGCTTCCTTAGTGTTTCCTTTTCTGTTCTCAAGTCACACAACAAGGGAAGGGTGAGTGAAAGTTTTCGGGTCGTATTGAATTGACAGGAAAGGAAGTGCTGATCCAAGCTGAATCTAACAAACCCGAGCAGAAGGTGGGAGGTTATATAATCTAGTGGTAAATCAGATTGTTTCCTCCAGTTTCCGCTCTGCAGGGATCTGTGAGTTTTTTCTTTGTTAGATTGGCCCTGATTATTTTGTATATTAGGAAATGGCATAAACAGCTATTCCCGGTATTCCTATATTATCAGTATTCCTCCCTTTATAAGAAGGGAAAGCTTAAGTCTGGAAATTCTGCAAATATATAACATTTCTTTAACTCCTTTCTATACGTTTACACGTGACGCCCAATGTGGTAAAAAAGGAAAAACCCCAAACCTAGCAATGGCCAGCAGTCACCTTTCACGTTGGCCATGTCCCCTCCATTCTCTCCTTCTTTTCTGCAATGGTTACAGTGTGCCCACTTTAGCCAATCTGGGGGGCCGCAGCGACACAGCCATAGTACGTGCTATTTCTAACTTTTTTTTTTTTCCACCCAGGGGCCGTATCTAAACCAAAAGTAAAACTCGTTTTTTTTTTTCCAGGAACCGCAAAATTCGAATTTTTTTTAAATATATTCCCTTTTTGGTTTGTTTTCTCTCCTAAACAGTGTGTTGTTTCAGTGCTGCTTTCACCTGCTGCTCAGCACGGATCAGTACACCATTTTCAGACAATCTGTGTATAAAACTTTCCCTGTTTGGAGTTAGTCCAGTTCGCAGGGAATGTCGCACTCTGACTGCTTGTTGTGTAGGGAACTTGCTGAGCAGCAGATGAAAGAAGCTTCTAAAGGAGGTTAATGGTTTGGAGTGAAAGAAGCAAAATAAGCTACTAAAGAATATGCCATAAATTCAGACCTTAGGCCAGGTTCACATTATGTTAACCCAGCCCGTTCAACGAGTTGACGGGCTGCGTTAAGTGTATAGCATAACGCGATTGTGTTATGCTATACCTGCTAGCGCAGATGATTCATCTGTGCTAGTGGTGATGGATCCTCAGACGCTGCAGACCGCGTCCGAGGCTCCATCACTGAATGACGGCACATCGCGAACGCGTGCCGCTTTACGGCATGTGTCGCGATGCGCCCAACAATGGCGGCATTAACGGACTGCGTTACACCGCGTTATGCCATGGTGTAACGCAGTCCGTCTAACGAACTGCCTGAATGCAGTGTGACCCCGGCCTTACTGTGCATGTACACATTAGATAGCTGGTGGCTGAACCCACATCAGGGAAAGAGGGTTAAAGGTCCCCATTCACATTAGACTAAAATTGTCCAAACCCACCACGGCTTGGTCTACAGTCTTGACGTGTATGAGGTGTCATGATCCAGGACGGGGTTTCACTTTGGCCCGTCCTGGTTAGACAGGGGGTTAATTGTTTCTGCCTCTCTCTGGTAGAGGGTGGCTATTTAATGCTCACTGGACCTAGGTCCGGTGTCAGTTATACTCCTGCCCTCGGCTGAGTTAGTTGACCTCTTGTGTACGTGTGCCTTATGCCTGATAACTTGTTGCTTGTTTGGTTTTGATCCGGTTCTGTCCCTGTTACGAGTTCTGCCTGTCTCTCTTGTACCGCACCGCCCTCTCGTGTATGACTCTCTGCTTGTGACTTGACTATTCTCTGCTCATCCCTTTTGTACCGCACCGCCCTCTCGTGTATGACCTCTGCTTGTCTGACCTGCGTTTTCCTCTCCTCTATCTACTACAGTATTCCTGCAGTAGGTATATTACATCATCTGCAGTAGTAGGACGCTAAGCCCTGCCCCCTGCAGTCAAATGATCGTAGGTCCTGGTACTCCTTACTATTTTCTGTGCCTCAGGTCCTGTCTGCTTAAACCTTCACTACCGTATAGGGCCCCGTGCTCTCCCGCAGTGTGGGTAAGTCACCCTGCTCAGCCGTGGCAGTTGCCGACGCTGACAGGATCCTGACATGAGGTTTCCCAAGATCCTGAGATGAGAATGTAGCATGTCTGATTTTGGACAGTTTTGTTCTTGGCGCGAAGTCACCGGTAGAGGAGCCTGGCGGCGGCTCTCTCGTAGAGAACAGAGAAGTAGTGTTGAGCATTCCGATACTGCAAATATCGGGTATCGGCCGATATTCACTGTATCGGAGTTCCGATTCCGAGTATCGATATTTTTACAATATCGAATACCGGAATCGGAAGTTCTCATAATGCAATGAGCCAGTTGTGTTAGCCATGTTAACCAATGGCATGGCTGTGATTGGCTGCTGAAATGATGTCATCATGATGCGCGGTCTGTGCGGGCCTGCCGGGGGTCTGTGCGGGCCTGCCGGGGGTTGTGTGTGTGTGTGCAGGCATCGGGCTATGCCTGCTACAATGACAGTGATTGACACATTAGACAATGATGGGACAGTAGTAGTCCCATCATCCGGCTAATGTGTTGAATGTAAAAAAAAAAAAAACATACATACTACATATATACTACATACATACTACATATATATTACATTCATACAGCATACATACTGTACTACATAATACATACATACTACATATATACTACATTCATACAACATACATACTACATTCATACAACATACATACATAATACATACATACTACATATATACTACATTCATACAACATACATACATACTACATATATACTACATACATACTACATACATACTACATATATACTACATTCATACATACTACATACATACAACATGCTACATACATACTACATACATACTACATAGAATCATAGAATCGTAGAGTTGGAAGGGACCTCCTGGGCCATCTGGTCCAACCCCCTGCTCAAAGCAGGATTCGCTAAATCATCCCAGTTAGATGTCTGTCCAGCCTCTGTTTGAAGACTTCCATTGAAGGAGAACTCACCACTTCTCGTGGCAGCCTGTTCCACTCATTGATCACTCTAACTGTCAAAAAGTTTTTTCTAATATCTAATCTGTGTCTCCTCCCATTCAGCTTCATCCCATTGCTTCTAGTCTTTCCTTGTGCAAATGAGAATAAAGTTGATCCTTCTACAATGTGACAGCCCTTTAGATATTTGTAGACAGCTATTAAGTCTCCTCTCAGTCTTCTCTTTTGCAAACTAAACATTCCCAAATCCTGCAACCTTTCCTCATAAGACAGGGTTTGCAGACCGGTCACCATTCTGGTCGCTCTTTTCTGAACTTGCTCCAGTTTGTTGATGTCTTTTTTAAAATGTGGTGCCCAAAATTGGACACAATATTCCAGATGAGGTCTGACCAAAGAGGAGTAGAGGGAAATAATTACTTCACGTGATCTAGACTGTATGCTTCTGTTAATACATCCTAGAATTGCATTTGCCTTTTTTGCTGCTGCATCACACTGTTGACTCATGTTCAGTCTGTGATCTATTAGTATACCCAAGTCTTTTTCACATGTGCTGTCACTTAGCCCTATTCCTCCCATTCTATATATGCTTTTTTCATTTTTATTGCCCAGATGTAGTACTTTGCATTTCTCCCTGTTAAAAACCATTCTGTTAGTTGCTGCCCACTTCTCCAGTTTATTTAAATCTTTTTGAATCCTCTCTCTCTCTTCTCTAGTATTAGCTATCCCTCCTAGCTTTGTGTCATCAGCAAATTTAATCAGTTTACCCTCAATTCCTTCATCTAAATCGTTGATAAAGATGTTGAACAATGCAGGGCCCAGGACAGAGCCCTGTGGTACCCCACTTGAGACATTCTTCCAACTGGATGTGCAGCCATTTACGACCACTCTTTGGGTCCGATCACTAAGCCAGTTATGAATCCACCTAACAGTTGCCTTGTCCATTCCATACTTAGTCATTTTTTCAATAAGGATTGTATGAGAGACTTTGTCAAATGCTTTGCTGAAGTCAAGATATACTATATCTACAGCATTTCCTTGATCCACCCAATCAGTAATACCATCATAGAAGGAAATTAAATTAGTCTGACATGACTTATTAGTTACAAACCCATGCTGACTCTGTTTAATCACTTCATTCTTATCCAGGTATTGACATACATGTTGTTTAATAATTTGTTCAAAGATCTTTCCTGGTATAGAAGTCAGACTCACCGGCCTATAGTTGCCTGGGTCCACCTTCTTCCCCTTTTTGAAGATAGGAACAACATTTGCTCTTCTCCAGTCTTCTGGCACTTCTCCTGTTCTCCAAGAATTTTCAAAGATTATGGAGAGGGGTTCAAAAATTTCTTCTGCTATCTCCTTCAGTACTCTGGGGTGTAATTCATCTGGACCTGGAGACTTGAATACATTTAGGTTAGCTAAGTGTTTCCTCACTATCTTTCTGTTTATAGATATCCTGGATTCTTCTATTCCCTTAATAGGACAGTGAATAACAGTTGATGTTACATTTCCTTTCTGAGAGAAAACAGATGCAAAATAGGAATTTAAAAGTTCAGCCTTCTCAACATCCTGTCTTACCATTTCATCATTTTCATCCTGTAAAAATCCTATAGCATCTTTGACTTTTCTTTTACTTTTGACATATCCCCAAAATCCTTTATTATTGCTTTTGACATCTCTTGCAAGCCTCAATTCATTTTCAGCTTTAGATAATCTGATTTGTGCCTTGCAGGTTCTGCAGACAGCATTATATTCTTCTTTAGATATGCCTCCTTCTTTCCATTTTATAAACATTTTTTGCTTCCTTTTTAGCATGTGCTTAAGTTCTGTGTTCATCCATCCTGGTTTCCTTAAATGCTTCCTATTCTTCCCTCTTTTCGGAATTGTTAACAACTGTGCTTGAGAATTTCATTTTTCAAGATTTCCCATCCTTCCTGGACATTTTTGTCTTTAAGGATATCCAGCCATTGGATCCCTCCAATTCTCTTTCTGAATCCCTTAAAATCTGCCTTTCTGAAATCTAACCTTGAAGTCTGAGTCTTCACAGGTCTTCCGCCTCTAGTTATCCAAAATTCTAAAATAGCATGGTCGCTACCTCCTAGGGTCCCAGCCACTTTTACCTCCTCAACCATTTCCTCCCTGTTTATAAGGATTAGATCCAAGGTAGCAGTTCCCCTTGTTTTCTCCTTTACCTTTTGGAAGATAAAGTTGTCAGCAAGAGAGGATAAGAATTTCCTTGACCTGTTAGTTTTGCCTGAGAGAGATTCCCAACAAATGTCTGGATAGTTGAAATCTCCCATGACAACTATGTCATATTTTTTGGAGAACTTGGCCATTTGATGCATAAAGAGTTCATCCATATCTTCAGCTTGCACAGGCGGCCTGTAGTAAATGCCTACAATGGTGTCCTTTCCATTGTTCTGTCCTTGTATTCTTACCCAAACAGTTTCCACAGAACTCCCAGTCTCTGAAGCTTCAATCTCTGTGCAGATATACGCATTTCTAACATACAATGCGACACCCCCTCCTCGTTTATCAAGTCTGTTTCTTGCAAATAAGTTGTATCCTTCTAGTCTTGTATTCCAATCATGTGTATTGTCCCACCAAGTTTCAGTGATTCCAATGACATCATATTTCTTTTCCTGTGTTAGTAGTTCCAATTCTCCTTGTTTGTTGCCCATGCTTTGTGCATTAGTATAGAAACATTTTAGTTTGTGATTGGTTTCTCTTTCTCCAATATTTTTTTTAATTAGATTCTTTCGTCTTTGTTCTTCCTTTCCACTTCTAATAGCAGAGTTCTCAGTAGCATTTGTCAGGTGTATGGCTTTTTCTGGTCTTTTGCTTCCCTTCCCATGTTGTTTCTACATACAATACATTCATACAATACATACATACATATAGACATACAGTACATATAACAGAGTACATACTCACCATCACTTGTCACTTTGATCCCCGAAGCCAGTGTCATCTCACTGTAAAAAATATTAAAATAACAAACAACCAATATACTCCCTGATCAGCAGAAATCCACGAGAGTCCCACGACGATCTCCTGCAGTGCATCACTGAGAGGTTACTATAGTTCACTGGTCTCACTTTATGGCAAAAGCTGCGTGGGAACTTTCTCACACAGCAATGCCAAAAGTGAAACTAGGGACTATTTTTTTACAGTGGCGGAGGAATACAGTGTGGAAGGATACCTACCTCCCGTCATTGTATTCCTGGTGCCCCTAGAGAGCGGTTGCATCAGCTGATGCTGCTGTTCTCCACGGGAGATCGTCGTGGGACACTCGTGGATTTCTGCGGATCAGGGAGTATATTGGTTGTTTGTTATTTTAATATTTTTTACAGATGACACTGGCTTCGGGGATCAAAGTGATAAGTGATGGTGAGTATGTACTCTGTTATATGTACTGTATGTCTATATGAATGTATTGTATTTAGTATGTATGTTGTATGTCTAGCATGTTTTATGTATGTTGTATGTAGTATGTACTATGTATGTATGTTGTATGAATGTAGTATGTATATGTAGTATGTATGTAGTATGTACAGTCATATGTTAAAGTTTGGGCACCCCTATTAATGTTAACCTTTTTTCTTTAAAACAATTTTGGTTTTTGCAACAGCTATTTCAGTTTCATATATCTAATAACTGATGGACTCAGTTATATTTCTGGATTCAAATGAGGTTTATTGTACTAACAGAAAATGTGCAATCTGCATTTAAACAAAATTTGACCGATGCAAAAGTATGGGCACCTCAACATAAAAGTGACATTAATATTTTGTAGATCCTCCTTTTGCAAAAATAACAGCCTCTAGTCGCTTCCTGTAGCTATTAATGAGTGCCTGGATCCTGGATGAAGGTATTTGTGACCATTCCTGTTTACAAAACAATTCCAGTTCAGTTAAGTTTGATGGTCGCCGAGCATGGACAGCCTGCTTCAAATCATCCCACAGATGTTCAATGATATTCAGGTCTGGGGACTGGGATGGCCATTCCAGAACATTGTAATTGTTCCTCTGCATAAATGCCTGAGTAGATTTGGAGCGGTGTTTTGGATCATTGTCTTGCTGAAATATCCATCACCTGCGTAACTTCAACTTCGTCACTGATTCTTGCACATTATTGTCAAGAATCTGCTGATACTGAGTTGAATCCATGCGACCCTCAACTTTAACAAGATTCCCGGTGCCGGCATTGGCCACACAGCCCCAAAGCATGATGGAACCTCCACCAAATTTTACTGTGGGTAGCAAGTGTTTTTCTTGGAATGCTGTGTTTTTTAGCCTCCATGCATAACACCTTTTTGTATTACCAAACAACTCAATCTTTGTTTCATCAGTCCACAGGACCTTCTTCCAAAATGTAACTGGCTTGTCCAAATGTGCTTTTGCATACCTCAGTTTGTGACATGCTTGCAGAAATGGCTTCTTTCACATCACTCTCCCATACAGCTTCTCCTTGTGCAAAGTGCGCTGTATTGTTGACCAATGCACAGTGACACCATCTGCAGCAAGATGATGCTGCAGGTCTTTGGAGGTGGTCTGTGGATTGTCCTTGACTGTTCTCACCATTCTTCTTCTCTGCCTTTCTGATATTTTTCTTGGCCTGCCACTTCTGGGCTTAACAAGAACTGTACCTGTGTTCTTCCATTTCCTTACTATGTTCCTCACAGTGGAAACTAACAGGTCAAATCTCTGAGACAACTTTTTGTATCCTTCCCCTGATAAGCTATGTTGAATAATCTTTGTTTTCAGATCATTTGAGAGTTGTTTTGAGGAGCCCATGATGCCACTCTTCATAGGAGAATCAAATAGGGGAACTACTTGCAAGTGGCCACCTTAAATACCTTTTCTCATGATTTGATAGACCTGGCTATGAAGTTTAAAGCTCAGTGAGGTTACAAAACCAATTTAGTGCTTCAGGAAGTCAGTAAAAAGTAGTTAGGAGTGTTCAAATCAAGAAAATGATAAGGGTGACCATACTTTTGCACCGGTCAAATTTTGTTTAAATGCAGATTGCATATTTTCTGTTAGTACAATAAACTTCATTTGAATCCAGAAATATAACCGAGTCCATCAGTTATTAGATATATGAAACTGAAAAGGCTGTTGCAAAAACCAAAATTGTTATAAAGAAAAAAGGTTAACATTAATAGGGGTGCCCAAACTTTAACATATGACTGTATGTAGTATATATGTATGAATGTAGTATATATGTAGTATGTATGTTGTATGAATTTAGTATATGTAGTATTTATGTAGTATGTATGTATGTTGTATGAATGTAGTATGTATGTTTTTTTTGTTTTGTTTTTTTTACATTCAACACATTAGCCGGATGATGGGACTACTACTGTCCCATCATTGGCTAATGTGTCAATCACTGTCATTGTAGCAGGCATAGCCCGATGGGACTTGTAGTCCCATCGGACGATGCCCGCACAGACCCCCGGCAGGCCCGTACAGACCCCGCCCGCACACACAGACACGCACAGTGTCCGCCCACGCACCGCCCACACTCTTGCCCCCTCCCAAACTGGATGTGCAAGTAAAGAAAGGGTTTATTTTCATTCCGATATTTGTGCCCCATTGACTTGCATGGGTTTTCGGTATCGGAATCGGCGATACCCGATATTTTTGGGGTATCGGTCCGATCCAATCCGATATTTCCCGATATCGGAAGGTATCGCTCAACACTACAGAGAAGGTCTCGGTATAGCGAGCTCGCCTGTGTATTGAGAAGTCGGGAGATATCGCTGCCGGCAGCTACCTTTTGTGTATAGAGCCCTAAGTCACTGACAGACCCCTTGGGTAATAGCTTATAGGGGATTAGAATGCTTAACCTTCCTCTCCAGCAACAACCCAGGAAGAATTTGGAGACCCCCATACACATTAGGTCTGCCGAAAAAGGCCGGTCAGCCAATTTTAAATCTTTTGTACGTGGCTTGTTTGCTCCACCATGCTCAGCTTCTGCCTGTGCAACTCTCCTGAACCGTGTGACTTAGTAAATGATTACATTTACTATATAGTGGAGGACTTTGCCTTAAGCCCCCCTTGCACATTAGATGACCATCACTGCTATATCTACTGACACCCCCCATACATAAGAGCGCACAGGTAGGCCAGGCACTCCTACATTCGGTACGAGAGAGCAGCTGTCAGTCCTCTGGCAGCAGCTTATCTCCCACAGGACAAAATAAATAATTGGAAATACAATGACCAGACCCTTCACTTCCCTGACATCATCATATTATTGGAGAGCCGGGAGGCCCCATGCACATGAGACTGTCAGCTGATCCCACCAATATCAGCAGGTTCGGTCGACTGTAGTTTTATGTGTATATGGCCTTGTGCGGTTTTGCTTTGTGACAATTCTTTGTTATTAATCCTGGAATTTTATGGAAAAAAATGACAAACTATAGAGACAAAAAGGATGAGGGAAGTCAGAAGGACCTTTTGGGTTGTGCCACTCAGAAAGGCGCCTTATTAAAACTTTGACGTTGTAGAAGTAGGTGTCACTATATGAGCCAAAGACTTCACCCAATTATCTGCGTCACTTAAGTGGCTGCCTTGGGGAAAATACAGTCATGGCCAAAAGTGTTGTCACCCTTGAAATTGTTCGAGAAAATAAAGTATTTTTCCCAGAATATTATTGCAATTAGATATGTTTTGCTATACACGTGTTTATTTCCTTTTTTTGTATTTGAGCAACACAAAGAAAACAGAAAAATGCAAATTGGACATAATGTCACATGAATCCCCAAAAATGGGCAGGACAAAATTGTTGCTTTCTTTCCAAAATTATGGGTAA
Source organism: Dendrobates tinctorius (assembly GCF_039654945.1). Lineage (NCBI taxonomy): Eukaryota > Metazoa > Chordata > Amphibia > Anura > Dendrobatidae > Dendrobates > Dendrobates tinctorius. Next base: position 48,025,276 of record NW_027361810.1, on the reverse strand, counting down.
TAAAACTTTGTTTCAAGTATGTGCTGCTCATTCAAACTTACCTGTGTAAAGTAACAGGTGTGGGCAATATGAAAATCACACCTGAAACCAGATAAAAAGGGGGGAAGTTTACTCAGCCTTTGCATTATGTGTCTGTGTGTCACACTAAGCATGGAGAACAGAAAGAGGAGAAGAGAACTGTCTGAGGACTTGAGAATCAAAATTGTTGGAAAATATCAACAATCATACGGTATCAATATTGGAAGTTCATTTCCAGAGATCTTGATGTTCCTTTTCTTTGTCAATGGTGCGCAACATAATCAAGACGTTTACAACCCATAGCACTGTAGCTAATCTCCCTGGACGTTGACGGCAAAGAAAAATCGATGAAAGGTTGCAATTCAGGTTAGTCCTAATGGTGGATAAAGCATCAGTTAAGTTCTAAGGAAATTCAAGCTGTTCTACAGGCTCAGGACGCATCAGTGTCAGCGCAAATGATCCATCAACATTTGAACGAAATTAAATGCTATGACAGGAGACCTATGAGGTCATGGAAAAGCTAGACTGCAGTTTGCCAAAATGTACATGGGTAAGTCAAAATCCTTCCGGGAAAGCGTCTTGTAGACTGATAAGACCAAAGTAGAGTTTTTGGAAAAGCTCATCATTCTACCGTTTATTGAAAATTGAATAAGGCCTATAAAGAAAAGAACACAGTACCTACAGTCAAACATGGTGGAGGTTCAAAGATGTTTTGGAGTTGCTTTGCTGCCTCTGGCACTGTGTGCCTTGACTGTGTGCAAGGCATCATGAAATCTGAAGATTACCAAAGGATTTTGAGTCGCAATATAGTGCCCAGTGTCAGAAAGCTGGTTTTATGTCCTAGGACATGGGTCTTCAAGCAGGACAATAACAAAGCACTGGAGAGTTCTGAAGTGGAAGCAATTAATTTGGATCTACATCCCATTAACACCTGTGGAGAGATCTTAAAATTGCTGTTGGGAGAAGACGCCATCAAATATGAGAGACCTGGAGCAGTTTGCAAAATAAGATTGGTCCAAAACTCCAGCGGAGAGGTGTAAGGCTATGTGCACACACTGCGATTTTTGCTGCGGTTCCGCTGCGGTTTTGGCCCTGCGGAACTGCAGCAGTTCCGCAGACATGGTACAGTACCATGTAACCCTATGGGTTTTCAAAACCGCAGTGCTCACGCTGCGGGTTTTTCTGCGAGTTTTTTTTTTTCCGCAGCATGTCAATTGTTTCTGCGGATTTTGCTGCGATTTCACACCTTTAACATAGTAGAGGTGTGAAATCGCAGGCCAAACCGCAGCAAAACCGCAGGTCACTTTACCTGCAGGTGAAACCGCAGCATGTGCACATAGCCTTAGAAGCTCGTTGATGGTTATAGGAAGCGATTGACTGCAGTTATTTACTCTAAAGGGTGTGCATCCAAATATTAGGTTGAGGGTGCCAACAATTTTGTCCAATCCATTTTTGGGGTTTAGTGTTAAATTATGTCCAATTTGCCTTTTTTCTCCCTATGTTTTTAACATGTGTATAACAAAACATGAGTAATTGCATAATTTTTTTGGAAAAAAATATTCATTTTTTGAATCAATTTCAAGGGTGGTGACAGTTTCAGCCATGACTATATGGCTGGCTGCAACATTTAAGCCAGTCGTTAGTGACAACCACTTTTTGCAATGAAGTCGTCCTGTCCACTGACTGACAATAGGACGACCTTACTCAAAGAAAAATGGGTTGCCCCGATGACATGTTCCCTCTGAAAAACTGAGAGAAAATGCTGTCAATTTCCCTGGTTAAGAGGGCAATTTTTGATAATAATGGTATATGACATTAAACACAGTGTTCCAACCACAGCAGCCATGTAATAATATGTTTAAGGTGACAATCAACCAGGAGCTGCATGCTACATAACGTGCACTTTGGGGGTCAGATTTAGTGGCTGCGATAGTGCCCCCTAATTCACCAGTCATTAAAATGTTGATCTCTATATGGGAGGGTTGTACAAGGTCACAGCTATTGAATAGTCCTGCCGTGTGGGCTAATCGACCATTATGTAGCTTTCCTAAGGTCTTTGTACCGTTTACCCTGTGTCAGATCATTGGTGTGTTTCTCGCAGAACGTATTACATGGTGTAAGGTTTGTTGGTGATGTTAATCCCGTTTCATGTTTCGATCATCTCCTCTGCCATTGTGACCAGACTTAATTAAAGCCCAAGTTTATGAGGTCACTGCCATAAAGAGAAGACTTTGTGATCTGTATTTCACTTGGAGGATGGCGGCCAAAAGCTGCAGGATGTTGTTTGAATCCCTGTTGTCTCATAGATAATAACACCAGAAGCACAAAAAGAATAACCCCTAAAATTTAGCTTTTAATTCAATGACTAAAAACATTAGTGAAAATGACTAAAAGAAGGAGTAGTAGAGGACAAAAAATGAAGGGAGAAAAAATTGTTTTTAGTTCTCTTCAGTATTCAAATATTGGGCCAATGGCTAAGTTACCCTAGTCGGCCCTAATTTCACCCTTCCTAGCCGCGGAGGGTGGCACCCTAGTTGTAGACGATATGGCGCCCCCGCTCAACGTCGGTATCCCTAATAACCCCTACGTCTCCCTGCATATACAAAAAGGGACACAAAAAAGAAACACACACACACTTATAGTACCGAAAGAATAAAGAGACAAAAATGGTCTCATAGATAATACTAAATTGCTATGAACTTATCTCGTAGTATTTCTAATAGTATAAGAACCCCAAAAAGACTTATCTCGGAGTCAAAAGAATATAATGGGGTTAATATCCGGCAGCTTAGAGAAGGACTTATCTCGTAGTCACAAAAATGCTAATAAGCTGCAAATGGCAGACCCAATTACCAGATAGCAAAATTAAAAAACGGCTACAAGAAAAAGCACATCACATTGAATAAATATTGCACACTAGAGGCAGTGAAAAAAAGCCTATATAGCACTTGCGGCAGCCATTACCTTGCAAGTGAGGGCAGAATCACCCTAATACAGTAAAAAATAATAAGGCTACCATATTCATCTCTGATTATACAGCGTGGTACACCAATATTCAAGTAGCAATGCATACAAAGTCACATAGCATAATTGCTCAGTAGATTAAATCTAAATAGATAGTGCCACCGCAGGATCTGCCAAAAATAATGTACAACATTATACTTATCAGCCACTTGATGCATATGGAAACCCGACGCGTTTCCCCCTCTTAATCCGCTGAGGGTTCATCAGGGGTCAAAAAGTGGGGTCTCATTACCCCTGGCCGAGAGAGCAATACAGTGTGCGGCTTTACTCCAAGCGCGTTCGCCGCCATTGTTTAAAGATGCCGCGCCGATATAGAACGCCCACTTCCGGTTACCAAAATCCAAAATGGAGGTCTAAACCAGAAGGGATCATATTGAGGACGGACATGCGGTGCAGCAGTTACCATAGACGCCGCGCACCTTACTAGACAGCACGGATAGAAACAGGGATTCACACAAAGGTGCCTGAAACAAAATAGGGCAATACATCCCTCTCAACAGAAACACCATATCTCGCAAACAATATGCGGCCGATCAATTCAACAGCCTCACTATTCAGAACGCCCAAAACTTCAAGAAAGTAGATAACAATAGTCCTCAAAAGGCATGGAGTAGAATAATTGTATCCCTACATAGAATAAATGAAAAATAATAAAAAATTCCAATAGTAATAATATACCGACCAAATTATCAAAAACCCTATAAAGAGCTGGCTGGGAAAATGTGAAACACACTGATTATAGATAACTACTGAAATTTAGCTGTTCATTATCTATAATCAGTGTGTTTCACATTTTCCCAGCCAGCTCTTTATAGGGTTTTTGATAATTTGGTCGGTATATTATTACTATTGGAATTTTTTATTATTTTTCATTTATTCTATGTAGGGATACAATTATTCTACTCCATGCCTTTGAGGACTATTGTTATCTATTTTCTTGAAGTTTTGGGCGTTCTGAATAGTGAGGCTGTTGAATTGATCGGCCGCATATTGTTTGCGAGATATGGTGTTTCTGTTGAGAGGGATGTATTGCCCTATTTTGTTTCAGGCACCTTTGTGTGAATCCCTGTTTCTATCCGTGCTGTCTAGTAAGGTGCGCGGCGTCTAAGGTAACTGCTGCACCGCATGTCCGTCCTCAATATGATCCCTTCCGGTTTAGACCTCCATTTTGGATTTTGGTAACCGGAAGTGGGCGTTCTATATCGGCGCGGCATCTTTAAACAATGGCGGCGAACGCGCTTGGAGTAAAGCCGCACACTGTATTGTTCTCTCGGCCAGGGGTAATGAGACCCCACTTTTTGACCCCTGATGAACCCTCAGCGGATTAAGAGGGGGAAACGCGTCGGGTTTCCATATGCATCAAGTGGCTGATAAGTATAATGTTGTACATTATTTTTGGCAGATCCTGCGGTGGCACTATCTATTTAGATTTAATCTACTGAGCAATTATGCTATGTGACTTTGTATGCATTGCTACTTGAATATTGGTGTACCACGCTGTATAATCAGAGATGAATATGGTAGCCTTATTATTTTTTACTGTATTAGGGTGATTCTGCCCTCACTTGCAAGGTAATGGCTGCCGCAAGTGCTATATAGGCTTTTTTTCACTGCCTCTAGTGTGCAATATTTATTCAATGTGATGTGCTTTTTCTTGTAGCCGTTTTTTAATTTTGCTATCTGGTAATTGGGTCTGCCATTTGCAGCTTATTAGCATTTTTGTGACTACGAGATAAGTCCTTCTCTAAGCTGCCGGATATTAACCCCATTATATTCTTTTGACTCCGAGATAAGTCTTTTTGGGGTTCTTATACTATTAGAAATACTACGAGATAAGTTCATAGCAATTTAGTATTATCTATGAGACCATTTTTGTCTCTTTATTCTTTCGGTACTATAAGTGTGTGTGTGTTTCTTTTTTGTGTCCCTTTTTGTATATGCAGGGAGACGTAGGGGTTATTAGGGATACCGACGTTGAGCGGGGGCGCCATATCGTCTACAACTAGGGTGCCAACCTCCGCGGCTAGGAAGGGTGAAATTAGGGCTGACTAGGGTAACTTAGCCATTGGCCCAATATTTGAATACTGAAGAGAACTAAAAACAATTTTTTCTCCCTTCATTTTTTGTCCTCTACTACTCCTTCTTTTAGTCATTTTCACTAATGTTTTTAGTCATTGAATTAAAAGCTAAATTTTAGGGGTTATTCTTTTTGTGCTTCTGGTGTTATTATTGAATATACACTCACTGGCCACTTTATTAGGTACACCATGCTAGTAACGGGTTGGACCCCCTTTTGCCTTCAGAACTGCCTCAATTCTTCGTGGCAGAGATTCAACAAGGTGCTGGAAGCATTCCTCAGAGATTTTGGACCATATTGACATGATGGCATCACACAGTTGGCGCAGATTTGTCGGCTGCACATCCCTGATGCGAATCTCCCGTTCCACCACATCCCAAAGATGCTCTATTGGATTGAGATCTGGTGACTGAGGAGGCCATTTGAGTACAGTGAACTCATTGTCATGTTCAAGAAACCAATCTGAGATGATTCGAGCTTTATGACATGGCGCATTATCCTGCTGAAAGTAGCCATCAGATGTTGGGTACATTGTGGTCATAAAGGGATGGACATGGTCAGCAACAATACTCAGGTAGGCTGTGGCGTTGCAACGATGCTCAATTGGTACCAAGGGGCCCAAAGAGTGCCAAAAAAAAAAATTCCCCACACCATGACACCACCACCACCAGCCTGAACCGTTGATACAAGGCAGGATGGATCCATGCTTTCATGTTGTTTACGCCAAATTCTGACCCTACCATCCGAATGTCGCAGCAGAAATCGAGACTCATCAGACCAGGCAACGTTTTTCCAATCTTCTACTGTCCAATTTCGATGAGCTTGTGCAAATTGTAGCCTCAGTTTCCTGTTCTTAGCTGAGAGGAGTGGTACCCAGTGTGGTCTTCTGCTGCTGTAGCCCATCTGCCTCAAAGTTCGACGCACTGTGCGTTCAGAGATGCTCTTCTGCCTACCTTGGTTGTAACGGGTGGCAATTTGAGTCACTGTTGCCTTTCTATCAGCTCGAACCAGTCTGCCCATTCTCCTCTGACCTCTGGCATCAACAAGGCATTTCCGGCCACAGAACTGCCGCTCACTGGATTTTTTTTCTTTTTCGGACCATTCTCTGTAAACCCTAGAGATGGTTGTGCGTGAAAATCCCAGTAGATCAGCAGTTTCTGAAATACTCAGACCAGCCCTTCTGGCACCAACAATCATGCCACGTTCAAAGGCACTCAAATCACCTTTCTTCACCATACTGATGCTCGGTTTGAACTGCAGGAGATTGTCTTGACCATGTCTACATGCCTAAATGCACTGAGTTGCCTCCATGTGATTGGCTGATTAGAAATTAAGTCTTAACACACAGTTGGACAGGTGTACCTAATAAAGTGGCCAGTGAGTGTATAATCCCACTGATTAATTTTGAGGTTTGTCTCATAGATGATAATTTTTCTAGGTTTTATTCTCTTAATGTATTGCAGTCTTCATATTATTTGCAGGTTTTATGTTTTATGGCCAATGTCAACATGCATTTATATGCTGCATGTGTATCAACTCAAACCAAGCTCAATTTTTGTGTTTTTTTTTTTTTAGTCATCACATTATATAGCACTGTGAACTTACAATTGCTCATTTTGCCTTTCTACCCAGATAATTCTTCTCATTTCTCTGCTTTATGTAGAATTCGTAAGTCTCTCTTCCTTGCATGAGTCATCACTGTCTTCACCTCCTGACCCAGCTGCTCCCTCCTCTCCCTGCCAGGGACGTTTGCAGTGATGACTCATGCAGAGAAAATTGACCTCCTGTTTCTACACAAAGCTTGGAAAGATTCAGCTAGTCAGTTTTTAATCATGTTATATCATAGACTTAATGGAATAGAGAAGAATTAGCTGGGTAGAAAAGCAAAATGTGCAATTGTAAGTACACAGTGCTATATAATATGGTGACTGCGGTATATTAAGAGGATAAAAATTTTGATGGGTGGAGGATATTTTTTTAATTGACTTTACAGCCCCTCTCACACATGTTTGTAAAAGTTTAGTTTGGTTCAATCATCAATATATTACTTTGTATTCAATAAAACAAGATTTGTAAAGAATAAAAAAAAAGTTGTAATCCTAGCCTCATGTCCCAGCCGATATATATACTAGCTGAAAAGCCCGGCGCTGCCCGGGCATAGTAATTAACTACGGTTAGTTATAACAAATTATAATGATTATATATATATATAAAGCTGAGTGTATAGCCCCACCCATTCCGCATAGCCACATTCACTACAATATCCCACATCATCCCGTCAGCCAGAGCTACCGGACTACTACCCCTAATATTCCACATCGTCCTGTCAGCCTGAGCCACCGGACTACTAATATCTCACATCATCCCGTTAGAGTCACCGGACTACTGCCCCTAATATCCCACATCATTCCGTCAGCCAGAGCCACTGGACTACTGCCCCTAATATCCCACATCATTCCGTCAGCCAGAGCCACTGGACTACTGCCCCTAATATCCCACATCATCCCATTAGCCAGAGCCACCAGACTACTACCTCTAATATCCCACGTCAGCCAGAGCTACCGGACTACTACCCATAATATCCCACATCATACCGTCAGCCAGAGCCACTGGACTACTACTCCTAATATCCCACATCAGCCAGAGCCACCAGACTACTACCTCTAATATCCCACGTCACCCCGTCAGCCAGAGCTACCGGACTACTACCCATAATATCCCACATCATACCGTCAGCCAGAGCCACTGGACTACTACTCCTAATATCCCACATCAGCCAGAGCCACCAGACTACTACCTCTAATATCCCACGTCACCCCGTCAGCCAGAGCTACCGGACTACTACCCATAATATCCCACATCATACCGTCAGCCAGAGCCACTGGACTACTACTCCTAATATCCCACATCATCCCATCAGCCAGAGCCACCGGACAACTACCACTAATATCCCACATCATCCCGTCAGCCTGGAGTCAGAACCAGAGCGCTGAGTGGAACGGTCCTAACTTCCATACCGGTGATCCCTTTAAGAGAGGCCTGGCATCAGAACCAGAGTGCTGAGTGGATTTGCCCTGACTTCCATACCAATGATCCCTTTAAGAAGCCCCTGGGGTCAGTACGAAAGAGCAGAGTGGATTTGCCCTAAAATCCATACCAATGATCGCTTTAAGAGACCCTGGGTTCAGAACCACAGAGCTGCGTGGAACTGTCCTAACTTCCATACCGGGGATCCCTTTAAGAGAGGCCTGGGGTCAAAACCAAAGCGCTGGATGGATTTGCTCTGACTTCCATACCAATGATCCCTTTAAGAGGGAAGATGTGCCTATTGGATGGAGGATGTGTGATGGGTATATGGGCATGGGAGGGGGGATTCATTTCTGTCATGTGCTCTCTGCTCCTTTCAGGGGGGCAGACAATGGCTGGGAGCTTATGTTCCCAGGGATGCTAGATTTGTCCCACCATGTCAGTGTCTGATTAGGTGTTGTCAAGTGGGAAAACTGTTGGTCATAGCAGCAATTCACAGCTCAGCTTCAATTAACCAACTCTGGTGAAATGAGAGATGCTTAGTGATTGTTTGCAAGGAAAACTGTTGCTCATAGCAACCAATCACCGCTCAGCTTCTTTTGAACAGCTCTGGTGAAATGAAAGATGCTTTGTGATTGGTTGGTGATACACACACACACACACACACACACACATTCATTTATATATAGAGATATAAGATATATAGAGATATATATATATATATATATATATATATATATATATATATATATATATATATATATATGAGACCCAAGATCAGCAAGTTGCGACATACGCTAGAGATATGCCATCTCTTGCTCCAGCTTTATAGCGTAGGCCTCTTGTAATACATGTTCAGATATATTTTATATTGTATATGTGCTTACTATTGTAGCCTGTAATTGACTTTTTTCCTTTCTTCTTTCAGATAATGATGAGTACAGGCCTCCTGTGTGGAAATCATACTGTAAGTATACTACAATATGGTCAACTATTCCCATCCGATATGCTGCACCAGGAAATAACATATTGCCACACATTGGAAAGAGCATGCTGCCTAAGTGACGGCTGATCAGTGCGTCGTAGATCTCTGTACAAGCAGCAATAATGAGAAAATTAATAAGGTGTGGATACAATTAAAGGCGGATTCCACTTTCTAAGAAGAAATATGCAAAGCTTTTTCATCCATTTGGGAGAAAGCTAATATTTCACTTGTGCCATCTATTGGAGGCGGTTACACTAGAGGTTCACAAGGCAAGGTGTAATAGACCGCCTGTTAATTTAACATTGACGTGTAAATGGGTGTTTTATGTTAGTGATGGAAGGATCTCACGGTGAAGTCCCCTTTTGGGACCAATAAATATTGAAAGTAAAAGCTGTGACTGTACAAAAAAATTAAAATAATAAAGCGCACAAATTGCAGTTTTATTAAATACTAGCTGAAGAGCTCGGTGCTGCCCGGGCATAGTAACTAACTACGGTTAGTTATAACAAATTATGATGATTCTATATATATAGCTGTCTAGAGCCCCGCCCACTCCGCATAGCCACATTCACTATAATATCCCACATCATCCCGTCAGCCAGAGCTACCGGACTACTACCCCTAATATCCCACATCATCCCGTCAGCCAGAGCCACCGGACAACTACCACTAATATCCCACATCATCCCGTCACAGCCGCCGGGCTACAACCCCTAATATCCCATCAGCCAGAGCCACCGGACTACTACCCCTAATATCCCACATCATCCCATCAGCCAGAGCCACGGACTACTACCACTAATATCCCACATCATCTCATCAGCCAGAGCCACCGGACTACTAACCCTAATATCCCACATCATCCCGTCAGCCAGAGCCACCCAACTACTCCCCCTAATATCCCACATCATCATGTCAGCCAGAGCCACCGGACTACTACCCCTAATATCCCACATCATCCCCTCAGCCTGGGGTCAGAACCAGAGCGCTGAGTGGAACGGTCCTAACTTCCATACCGGGGATCCCTTTAAGAGAGGCCTGGGGTCAAAACCAAAGCGCTGGATGGATTTGCTCTGACTTCCATACCAATGATCCCTTTAAGAGGGAAGATGTGCTTATAGGATGGAGGATGTGTATATGGGCACGGGAGGGGGGATTCATTTCTGTCATGTGCTCTCTGCTCCTTTCTGGGGGGCAGACAATGGCTGGAGCTTATGTTCCCAGGAATGCTAGATTTCTCCCACCATGTCAGTGTCTGCTGAGGTGTTGTCAAGTGGGAAAACTTGCTCGTAGCAACCAATCACAGCTCAGATTCTTTTAACCAGCTCTGGTGAAATTAGAGATGCTTAGTGATTGGTTGCAAGGAAAACTGTTGCTCATAGCAACCAATCACAGCTTAGCTTCTTTTGAACAGCTCTGGTGAAATGAAAGATGCTTCGTGATTGGTTGTTGTTACACACATACATAGATTCAGTTTTATATATATATAGATTTCTTATAGGCAAAACAAATATATTAAAAAAACAAGGCATATTTTGCATTACCACTATGAATACGGTGATCAAAAATATAAATTATTTTTTAAAAATGTACTTTTCTGTGCAAAACTAATGAAACTATAACAAAAAAAAGAACTTTTCAGAATTGCTCTGTTTTATATCTTGCATGTCCCACAATGGCAGTCAGGAAAATTCTGATTGTTCCCCCACCCAACCCCCACAGTCCTGACAAAAGAATATATGGCGATATATAAACAAATTATATTTTCCCATTTGCATATACTGTATGTTCAAAAGTAGTCAAATATAAAAAAAAACATAAATTTGCTATTACTGTAATTGTAATAACCCACAGAATAAAGGAAAAATTTATTTATACTGCGCAGAAGAAAGTGGGAGAATTGCTATTGGTTTCCTTCCTATTATTATTATTATTATTATTATTATTATGCATTTATATAGCGCCATTTATTCCATGGCGCTTTACATGTGAAAAGGGGAAATATAGGCAAGTATAATAAACGTGTAAGACAAGGGACACACAAGTACATAAGGAGAGGGGACCCTGCCCGCGAGGGCTCACAGTCTGTAGGGATGGGTGAGGATACAGTAGGAGAGGGTAGAGCAGGTCGTGCGGTGGTTCAGTAGACCGAGGATCATTGCAGGCTGTAGGCTTGTCGGAACAGGTGGGTCTTCAGGTTCTTCTTGAAGGTTTCCGTTGATGGTGAGAGTCTGATGTGTTGCGACAGAGAGTTCCAGAGTATGGGGGAAGCACGGGAGAAGTCTTGTATGCGGTTGTAGGAGGAAGAGATAAGGGGAGAGTAGAGAAGGAGATCTTGAGATGATCGAAGGTTGCGTGCAGGTAGGTACCTGGAAACAATGTCACAGATGTATGGAGGAGACAAGTTGTGGATGGCTTTGTATGTCAGGGTTAAGGTTTTGAATTGGAGCCTCTGTGCAATAGGAAGCCAGTGAAGGGCCTGGCATAGGGGGGAGGCTGGGGAATAGCGGGGAGACAGGTGGATTAGTCGGGCAGCAGAGTGTAGGATGGACTGGAGTGGTGTCAGAGTGCTAGAGGGGAGGCCAGAGAGTAGGAGGTTGAAGTAGTCGAGGCGGGAGATAAGAGCATGCACTAGTGTTTTTGTGGTTTCGTGGTTGAGGAGTGAGTGGATTCGGGAAATATTTTTGAGTTTGAGGAGGCGAGGGCTTGGATATGTGGCTTGAAAGAGAGCGTAGAGTCGAGGATCACCCCGAGGCACCGAGCGTGCGGGACTGGGGATAGAGAGCAGCCATTGACATTGATGGATAGGTCTGGTGGAGGGGTGGAGTGAGATGGGGGAAAGATGATTAACTCTGTTTTGTCCATGTTCAGTTTGAGAAAGCGAGCAGAGAAGAAGGCTGAGATAGCAGACAGACATTGTGGGATTTCAGTCAGTAAGGAGGCGAGGTTGGGTCCAGATAGGTAGATCTTCGTGTCATCGGCGTAGAGGTGATACTGCAAACCGTGGGATTCTATGAGCTGTCCCAAGCCGAAGGTGTAGATGGAGAATAGTAGGGGTCCTAGGACTGAACCTTGAGGAACACCGACAGACAGGGGGCGAGTTGAGGAGGTGGTGTGTTAGAGGGAGACACTAAATGTTCGGTCTGTTAGGTATGATGAGATCCAGGATAGGGACAAGTCTGTGATGCCAAGAGATGAGAGAGTCTGTAGCAGGAGGGAATGGTCTACGGTGTCGAAGGCAGAAGACAGGTCCAGGAGAAGGAGGACGGAGTAGTGTCGCTTGCTCTTGGCGGTTAGTAAGTCGTTAGTGACCTTAGTTAGGGCAGGTTCAGTTGAGTGATGCGGTCGGAAGCCAGATTGTAACCGGTCAAAGAGGGAACAGGAGGAGAGGTGGGAGGACAGTTCAAGATATACATGCTGTTCCAGTAGTTTTGAGGCGTAAGGGAGAAGAGATATCGGGCGATAGTTAGACACAGAGGATGGGTCAAGGGAGGGCTTTTTGTGGATGGGTGTGATGGGTGTGCATGTTTGAAGGATGAGGGAAAGACACCATTTGTAAGTGAAAGGTTGAAGAGGTGTGTTAGAGATGGGATGAAGACTGTGGCTAAGTTAGGGATGAGGTGAGACGGGAGTGGGTCGAGGGCACAAGTGGTGAGGTGTGATCTTGACAGAAGGGTGGAGAGCTGATCTTCTGTCATGGTGGAGAAGCTGGCTTTTGCAGAACAGGGCTGAGCGGCTAAACCCATAAACAGTTACTTGAAGTTAATCAATAATTTTATACATCCATTTATCTGCAGAGAGGATCCATAGGAACAAAAAAGTGGAGCTTCCACCTCCGTCACAATATATTAAGAAACTAGCTGAAGAGCCCGGCGCTGCCCGGGCATAGTAACTAACTGTGGTTAGTTATAGCAAATTATAATTATCCTCCATCCCATAGTCCCGTGCCCATAAACCCATCATACATATCCACGGTCCCATAGTCGAGTGCCCATATACCCATCACACATCCTCCATCCCATAGTCCCATGCCCATATACCCATCACACATCCTCCATCCCATAGTCCCATGCCCATATACCCATCATACATATTCGCCATCCCATAGTTGAGTGCCCATATACCCATCACACATCCTTCATCTCATAGTCCCATGCCCATATACCCATCAAGCATATCCTCCATCCCATAGTCCCGTACCCATATACCCATCATACATATCCGCCATCCCATAGTCCCGTGCCCATATACCCGTCATACATATCCTCCATCCCATAGTCCAGTGCCCATATACCCATCACACATCCTCCATCCCATAGTCAACCATTATGACATCATAATGAGCGGCGGGGCTTGCAACCTATGATGACATCAGCGTCGCCATGGCAACCATTATGACATCATAATGAGGGGTGGGGCTTGATACACACACACTTTTTCCCCATTATGTAGATGGGGCAAAATTGTTTGGTGAATTGGAACGCGCGGGGTTAAAATTTCATTAAAAACACACATGTGACATGCACAATGTGAACAAGTCTGTCGGACCATGTTCACACCACCCTGACTGAAACACAAACAAAAAGCACAGAATGACAAATGTGCAAAAATACCTTGCAATAAGACATATAACAGTAATCAGCAAGTGCTGATAAAAGGTAATAACAAACACAGGGTATTTAGTCGATACGTTTTTTTGCAAAAAAATGTATGCCAAGCTGCTTCACCAACGTCAAGGTAACCCGTATTGAAGCAGTCCCTATCTAATGTATTTAAAACCTGAACATATGAACAGTGTCTAAATGAGCAGGATTAAGACAGGCGCTTTCTGGTATGGGCACCTGGTGCAAGACAGCTCCTTATGTGCATGTCACACAAGAGAGGGGTGGGGTCTCTCAAATCATGCATAAGCGCCTGTCTTAATCCTGCTCATTTAGACACTGTTCATATGTTCAGGTTTTAAATACATTAGATAGGGACTGCTTCAATACGGGTTACCTTGACGTTGATGAAGCAGCTTGGCATACATTTTTTTGCAAAAAAACGTATCGACTAAATACCCTGTGTTTGTTATTACCTTTTATCAGCACTTGCTGATTACTGTTATATGTCTTATTGCAAGGTATTTTTGCACATTTGTCATTCTGTGCTTTTTGTTTGGGGTTAAAATTTCGCCTCACAACATAGCCTAGGACACTCTCGGGGTCCAGACGTGTGACTGTGCCAAATTTTGTGGCTGTATCTGCGACGGTGCGGATGCCAATCCCGGACATACATACACACACACACACACATACATACATACATACACACACTTGAGCTTTATATATTAGATTATTCAGCCCGGTAGTTTAGAACTAAGATCGTCATGGCATGTGTTGACTGTCTCTTGCTTTTTACTTTCCATGGATGCCTTATGCATTTTTAACAGGAATTGTGAAACAAAATTTTTGTAATCTATAACCAGGAAATTTGTATGAAACAGGAAGGAACTAATTGAATGGAAGCTGCTATTATAAGCGGCAAGAAAAACACAGATGTGATGACCATGATGTCTCCGTATTATCGCAGGGATGAACGCCGCCAAAGGGTTTCATGGAATAAGTCGGGCAGAAATATAGGGGACAACACCCTTCCTTGCTCAAAACACTTAGAAGAAGGTGGAAAGTTGATTAGCTTTTTTTTCTGGAGCTTTAACACTAAATATTAGTATTGAGCGAACCTTTTCCAATAAGGTGTTTTTTGAGCATGCTCGGGTGCTAGCAGAGTGTATTCGACGTGCTCGAAAAATATGTTCGAGCCTGCATGTCTCATGGCTGTTCGAACGTTTTTAAAAGCTAACTAGCAGAATTTCTGGCATTAAAAACTTTTAGGGCCAATTTAATTTTTTTTTATTTGCATTTTTTTTCGTTAACTTTTTTGATGGTTTTTAGTCTGTTTTTAATTTGCACCAATTTCTTTAAATTGGCTGCAGTTTTTTTTTGTCTATATTTCTTTTTCTAAACGTTTGCAGCTGACTCATTAATTGCAATATAAAAAAAACCCTCTAATTTTGGGTGCAAATGCACTCCAATATTCCCTCCACCCATCAACTTCTTGAGTGATTTCTGTGTATGTCTGAATTCCCCACCCCCTGCAAATTTTCCAACAGTTTAGTAGAATGTGCAACTTATATCGCTTAAAAGTTGCTAGAAAGGTTAAAGACAAAAATAAAGGGTCCTTTTAATTTTGCTCCACTCGTGACCCTCATTCACCCTTTTCAAGAATTTGTCGCAAAAAAGCTCAAAGAATACTACCAGACTAAAAAAAGAGACTTAAAGAGCCACTCGTCCTCCTCCCATCGAAGTTCTTATCTTCTCAATAAACTGCAGTCATCATATTATACAGCACTGTGTGCTTTAAAATTGCTCATTTTGCCTTTCTACCCAGCTAATTCTTCTCTTTTCCATTCGGGCTATGACATGATTAAAAACTGAATAGCTGAATCCTTCTAAGCTCTATGTAGAGACAGGAGGTCAATTTTCTCTGTATGAGTCATGATTCACTGCAAAAGTCAATGGCAGGAGGGAGCAGCTGGGTCAGGAGTTGAAGAGATCGATGATTCTTTTTTTGTTGTTTGTTTTTAAACACTGCAGCATTCCAGAGTAAAAGATACATGTTAATAATGCAGTAGCCGGTGTGTGATTTATGGTTCCCAGGGATGTCTCCATACATACTGACCGCGGTCATTCACTGCTGAATGTGTTCAGTACCCAGCTACATTCATACTTGTCCAGGAGGAATAACATAAGAATGACACAATACTGGGAGGGATCAGGATCTTACAGGATTATTTATTTGGGAAATGATTTATTAATTCTATAACAGATCGGTCAGTACGGCGTTCTTAAACGTATACTACGGAGGTGACACAGTGGCTAAGTGAACTTGTCTATGACCCCATTCACATGCATGTTCTATCCATGCTTCGCGTGGTCTTGAAAAGAAAAAGTGGCTCCTATCAGTGCAAACTCTTAAACCTCGCAGATGGGGAGCAGTCTGCCGGAGTAATCAGGTTATGTTGTTTCAGTATAAAAAGTGTAATTACTGTGTTATTCTTCTTAGTGTATCAGCTGCAGCAGGAAGCTCCTCACCCCAGAAGGATCACCTGCACACGGGAGGTGAGTGCCCAGGGCGTCTTCTTATTGTAAGCAGTAGGTTCAGAATAAAATGCTTCTATTTAGTTTACTCTGCTGCAAAGTGCTTTTCCAGTAATTCCTCGTGACCCACTCATACATATGCACACCCAGTTTGACCGAACGTGCATGTGTTTTCAATAAAAAGGACTTATCTCCCTGCGGGACAAAGGTTTAAGAATGTTAACATGCAAAACGCCCATTCCTTCTTTACCCTAACATCTTAGGCCGGCTTCACACATGCATGTCTTGCGTTACGACAACGGATCACAATGCACCATCTCTTGACCCAAACTTGACAGCCTCATCATATGCCTATGAGGCCTCATTCAGACGTCCGATTTTCATGTACAAGTGGTATACGTGTTTTTTTTCTCAGATAGCACTCATACCTGTGATGGCCTATGGGGGGGCCATTCACATGTCCACAAATTTTCGCAGGCCAAGCTTAAAATCGTGGAGACATGTCCAATTTTGATGCAAGTCAGATCAAAATTGGGACTGCAAGTAAATGGGTTCGTAAAAAAAAAAAAAAAATTGTCTCACACTTGGAGGACATCCCACTGCGGTACAATTTTTCACAGACTTCTTTGTCAGAAAGATGGTGAAGAATCACATAGTCATGTCCAAAAGTGATTGTATCCTTGAAATTGTTCAAGAAAAAGCATTATTTCTGCCAGAAAATTATTGCAATTACACGTTTTGTTATACACATGTTTATTTTCCTTTGTGTGTATTGGAACAACACAAAAAAGAGACAAAAAGGCAAATTGGACATAATTTCCCACAAAACCCCCCCAAAATAGGTTGGACAAAATTGTTTGCACCCTCAACTTAATATTTGGAATTACACCAAGCTTCTTGCACCTCCCAACTTTAATTTTGGACCATTCTTATTTTGCAAACTGCTACAGGTCTCTCATATTTGAAAGACGCCTTAACCCATCAGAAATTTTAAGATCTCTCCACTATCTTAATGAGATTTAGATCCGCACTAATTTCTGGCCACTTCCGAACTCTCCTTCGCTTTGTTTCCATCCATTTCTGGGGGCTTCTTGAAGTATGTTTGGGGTCATTGTCCTGCTAGCAGAACCATGACCTAGGACACAAACCCAGCTTTCTGACACTGGACACTACATTGCGATTCAAAATACTTTGATAACCTTCAGATTTCATGATGCCTTGCACACAGTCAAGGCACCAAGTGCCAGAGTTAGCAAAACATCTGTGACCCTCCACCATATTTGACTGTGGGTACTGTGTTCTTTTCTTTGTAGTCCTGATTCCATTTTTCATCAGAATGATGTGCTTCACCAAGAAGAATTATCTTGGTCTCATCTCTCCACATGACGCTTTCCCAGAAGGATTTTGGCTTACTCATGTACATTTTGGCAAACTGCAGTCTAGCTTTTTTATTGTCTCTGTGTCATAGTTACATAGGTTGAAAAAAGACCTAGGTCCATCAAGTTCAACCTTGTTCCATAAATTGAACATTTTGTCACTGATTTAATAACACACAATATTGTGTACTGAGGAAATCATCCAGACCTTTTTTAAAAGCTGTTATAGTGTCTGCCATTACTACTTGTGGTTGAGTATTCCACAGTCTTACTGCTCTAACTGGAAAGAACCCTTTCCTATTTAGCTGCCGGAATCACCTTTCTGCCACCCATAATGAGTTGTCCTTAGTATGGTCTTTGGAAGGAATAAGTCATGTGCAAGTCCATTGTACTGACCACACATATATTTACACATGTAAATAAGACTTAATATGAGACGTCTTTTTTCAAAACTAAACAAGCCCAACTTTTCTAACCTCTCATCATATGTCATTTATTATAATATTCTCTGCAGTATTTTTCTGCAGGTCATCTCTTATGATGCACCCTAAAAACTTTGCACACTACTGATGTCAGGCTTACTGGACGATTGTTGCCTGGAGCTACCTTCTTGCAGTTCTTAAATATCGGTACTACGTCAGCCATCCTCCAGTCGTGTGGCACCACCGCTGTTACAAGAGAGTCTAAGAATATGTGCTCACGATCAGGAATAGCAGCGTTTTGGACGCAGCACACTTGCGCTGTGGGCAAAACGCTGCGTTGTACAGTACAAACACATTCGATGGGATTTATAGAAATCCCATGCCCACTGTGCTTCTACCTGACGCGGCGTAAACTCACTCGTGGCACAGATTTACGAGCCGAAGCATGTCAATTTCTGTGTTGCGGAGAAGCTCTTCCCTTAATTTGTTGAAATGAGCTTTCCTATAATTCCAGATTTTTGCATTTCCCCTTTTGAATGTTAGATTGAAAAGTACATTGAAACTTGCCATATTATGGTCACTGCATCCCAAATGCCCCCTGACTTATAGATCTCGGCAGGGAGGTCCTCCTGGATCTCCTGCCATAGTATTTCATTTAATTCAAATTTCGACGGATAGCTCACGCTGACAGTGATGCAGCCTGAGCCTGCAGGACAGCTTGAATTTCTTTGGAACTTGATTGGGGCTGTCTATCCACCATCCGGACTATCCTGAGTTGCAAACTTTCACCAATTTTTCTCTAACGTCCAGAGAGATGAGGTACAATGCTATAGGTTGTAAACTTCTTGATTCTGTTGCGCACTGTGGCCATAGGAACATCAAGATCTCTGGAGATGGACTTGTAACCTTGAGGGTGTTGATACTTTTCAACAGTTTTGGTTCTTAAGTCCTCAGACAGTTCTCTTCTACTCTCCTCCACACAATGCAAACATTGAGTCAGTGTCTCCCCTTTTTATCTGGTTTCTGATGTGATTTTCATATTGCCCACACCTGCTACTTGCCACAGGTGAGTTTGAACGAGCATCACATGCTTGAAACAAAGTTGTTTATCTGCAATTTTGGAAAGGTGCCAACAATTTTTCCTACCCATTTTTGGGGATTTGTGTGAAATTATGTCCAAATTGTAATTTTTCATTTTTTTTTTGTTCCTATACAATGTGTGATTGTGGCCTTGGGTTGCCCAGTTTAGGACAGGAGATCAGCTGCCATCCAATGCACCTATTATAGTCAAAAACACAGATGTGAAAAACCAGTTTGATTCTGCTGAAAATGGGAAGTTCAGCCAAGTTGCGTCGTGTGTTTTTTTTTTTTTCCTACCACCTGTTAGAAAAAAACCCTCATTAATGATACCTTACTGGATACTTTTAATAGTTGAAAGTGTTGAATTCCTTTTAGTTTAATTCCCGTTCTGGTACTGCAAAGGGGACTGTAGTGAGCAGGAGATTACTGTTCATATATGATGACAGCTTGTGAATAAAACAGAAAGTTCTATGTTTCAGCTGCTCTTTTTTTATTCATTCACAATAACTACCAGTAGGTGGCTGCATAGACCAAATACCGTATATACTTGAATATAAGCCGAGATTTTCAGCCCATTTTTTTAGGCTGAAAGTCCCCCTCTCGGCTTATATTCGAGTCATATACACCAGGGGGTCGGAGGGGGAGGGGGGCGGCGGTGTCAGGTCATGCTTGCCCGTCCTGGCACGGTCTCTGCAGCCCCCAGCTTCTCCGCGATCTCCCTTCTTTCTTTCAGCGGTCACATGGTACCGCTCATTAAACTCATGAATATGCGCATATTCATGAGTGTAATGAGCGGTACCACATGACCTCTAAAGTCAGGAAGGGAGATCGCGGAGAAGCTGGGGGCTGCAGAGACCGTGCCAGGACGGGTAAGTATAGCGATACTCACCTCTCCGGGGTCCATCGCTGCTTGCTGCTGTCTGGCACGTCATCTGTCAGTGACGTTCAGACAGCAGAGGGCACGGTGACGTGGTTAGTGCACGCTGCACCCCTTGCAGTCTGAATGTCACTGACAGATAACGTGCCAGACAGCAGCAAGCAGCGATGGACCGGGGGACAGGTGAATATCTGAGGTGCCAGCAGTGACACCGGCACCTGGCCCCAGCGACGGAGAGGTGAGTGTGTCATTTTTTTTATTTTTAAATGCAGCAGCACATGGGGGCAAAATCTATGGAGCATCTTATGGGGACAGCATATAGGGGCATAATCTATGGAGCATCTTATGGGGACAGCATATAGGGGCATAATCTATGGAGCATCTTATGGGGGCAGCATATAGGGGCATAATCTATGGAGCATCTTATGGGGCAGCATATGGGGCATAATCTATGGAGCATCTTATGGGGCAGCATATGGGGGCATAATCTATGGAACATCTTATGGGGGCAGCATATGGGGGCTGGAGCATCTTATGGGGGCATAATCTATGGAGCATTTTATGGGGCCCTAACCTTTATGGAGCAGCATATGGGGCATATTATTCTACTAGATGGTGGCCCGATTCTATCGCATCGGGTATTCTAGAGTCTGTTAAAATAAAAAATAGTGATATACTCACCTTCCGACGGCCCCCGGACTCTTTCTCTCCTCTCACCACGCTCCCGGCATCTTCCGGTCCCAGTAATGCTTAGCGCAAAACACCGCTGATGATGTCGTGCTCTCGCAAGAGTGACGTCATCTCCAGCCCTTCTCGCTAAGCATTACTGTGACCGGAAGATTCCGGAAGCGTGGTGAGAGGAGGGACAGAGTCCGGGGGTCGTCGGAAGGTGACTATATAACTATTTTTTATTTTAACAGAGACTCTAGAATACCCGATGCAATAGAATCGGGCCACCATCTAGTGTATTATACTCCTGTTACACCCGGAGCTGCTGTCACTGTTCTGCTGTTACCTTATGTATTGTACTCCAGTTACAGCCAGAGCTGCAGTCACTGTTCTGCTTTTACCTAATGTATTGTAGTCCAGTTACACCCAGAGCTGCAGTCACTGTTCTGCTGTTATCTAATGTATTGTACTCCAGTTACTCCCAGAGCTGCAGTCTCTGTTCTGCTTTTACCTAATGTATTGTAGTCCAGTTACACCCAAAGCTGCAGTCACCGTTCTGCTCTTACCTAATGTATTGTACTCCAGTTACACCCAGAGCTGCAGTCACTTTTCTGCTGTCACCTAATGTATTGTACGCAAGTTACACCCAGAGCTGCAGTCACTGTTCTACTGTTACCTAATTACCTAATGTATTGTACTCCAGAATATGTACAAGACTGTGCCTGTGTAATGAGCGACACAGTAGTGATGCCTTTAACGGCTGTAATGTGCCTGTGCAATAAGCAATGCAGCCGTGTTGCCACGACAACTAAGCAACTGTCGCTGATTGGTCACGACAGTTAGGCCGCGACCAATCAGCGAGGTGGGATTTCCATTACAGACAGACAGACAGAATTAGACAATTATATAGTACATGGGGCATCTTATGGGGCCATTAGTAACCTTTGTGCAGCATGATATGGGGCATATTTTTTGTATGGAGCATCTTTTTTTTTTCCAATAGTTTTTATTATTTTCAAAGATAAAATCCAAACAATATCGCAGTTACATACTTTTTTGGGGTCGATACACGAAAATGTTGATACTGTACAGCCTTTCAAGTCCTGGCCCCTTATCTGAATAGATTTGTATACATAAAACATATCCATACATCAAAATGCATAAAAAAAAAAACTCCCCCCCCCCCCCCCCCCCAAGCTATTAATTTTTCTGCTTTGTCACAAGTATGCAGAGTTTATATTTCGAGTACACCATCCCTGCCGCTACATTTCTTCATCCACTGCGTTATGTGTAACTATCTGTTGGCTGACCACCGGCACCTTCAGTTTCCCAAGTGAGCCGTTTATATCCTCCAAGAGATACCACTCAGTGTATGTAAATGGCTTCATGTAGTTCACTATTTCCTGGTCTGTGTGATAGCCCAACAAGAATGCTTTCCATTTTTCTATAAACGGCTTTATTCCCTTCTCTTTATTTCGTTCTGCCTCCATCCAGTCTAAGTTAATCATTGACTTGAGTTGAGTTACAATCGCGCCCACCCCCGGAATCGAGTCATTCAACCAATACCTCAAGATATTTCTTTTGACCATGACGCATATGGAATGGAACAAAATCGGTACTGCCCTTTTCTCCCTCTAAACGACTCTCCTCTCTCTCTCCTACATAGTGGAATAGATATAACATGGGATTCAGGGGTAGATCCCTTTTCCATAAGTTGTTCATCATCCTTCTCACGCTGTCCCAGACTTTCCTTACTGATGCGCACTCCCATAACCCGTGAAATAAATCTGTGTCTCTCCGCTTACATTTCGGGCAGTGTATTTTCCTATCCCTCATAGCAGCCGAGATCGGTATATTAAAAGCTATGATTGCTCTGTGCATAATGCGGAAGTGTGAATCTCTCCACACCTCGCTCAATACACTCTTCCTCAAGGTCTTCCACCCATCAAGTATTTTCTCTCCTATGTCCTCATCTGCAATTCCCAATTGCCTTACCCATCCACCAAAAATTAGATTAGGTTCTTTCTGAATAAACACCTCCCTGTACTCTTTGTAAAGTGATGTAATCGTTGGTTTATCTATTGATTGGAATAGGAATCTATCCATTCTATTGCTTCTTGTCTCTTCCTCCACCCGCACCAATAGCGACATTATTGACCCTTTGATTTGCCCATATTGTAATGTTTGTTCGCTTTTCAATCCTGTATGGAGCATCTTATGGGGCCCATCATGAACTGTATGGAGCATTATATTGGGCTCCTGATTCAATATGGATATTCAAAAACATTTAACCTTCTGATGTCTCAATTAATTTTACTTTTATTGGTATCTTTTTTTTATTTTTGAAATTTACCAGTAGCTGCTTCATTTCCCACCCTAGGGTTATACTCGAGTCAATAAGTTTTCCCAGTTTTTTGTGGCAAAATTAGGGGGGTCGGCTTATACTCGGGTTGGCTTATACTCGAGTATATACGGTAAATAATATTGGAACAATGTTGTGGTTTTTCCAGTATCAATCAGTAGGTTTCAGAGAGAGAACCTGTGATTTCTTGGTATAGTTTTACCTCTATGCACTTTTTCTTTTTAACAAATAACCCCTACTATATTAAAAAGGCTCTAACCAGTATAAATGAGGCTGTAATATAAGGCTCGTACTTCAAAAGACTATTGTGGTAAAACAGAAGTGACATTACAAAGCTAAATAAATTGTGCTTTTCCTATTAGTATTAGTCCAATAATCAGGATATTGTCTTAGAAGATCTTCTCCTGCAGACATTTTTCAGAATGTCCTTGGATGAGCCATATATTCCTTCATTTAGTCTGCAATCACAGCACTATAAGGAGGGTGATCATTACTCATATGTGGGGGAAACTCCTGATATGTTGGACCTACAATAAACGTTATATGTCCATCCTATAAAACATCTATGGCCGGCGTCACACTTACCGTATGAAAAATTGGTCCGAGTCTTCCTGCAAGCATCGCAGGAGTGTAATGTGAGTGTCACGCAAGTACAATCTGACTTCTCACACCTAGCCTCCGATTTACATCCGAATGCAGTGCAATTGCTATCCGACGGCAATGGGATTTTTAACATGAGATATATATGTGTGTGTGTATATATATATATATATATATATATATATATATATATATATATATATATATATATATATATATATATATTTTACAGGGGTTGGACAAATTAATGGAAACACCTAACGTTTTGGCATCATAATCTTTGAACATGTTATAAACATGCAAACCGTGACATATGGTAATGTTTTGTAGTTGATTATTTGTGTTATGTGATATGTGTATGTAAATTAACTGTTTGTTTTGCAGAATTGTAAGAACATTGATGAGAACCTGATACCAATGTCAGACCTCTCGGATTTTCAAAGAGGCCAAATTGTTGGTGCTCGTATGGCAGGCGCTGGTGTAACAGAAAGTGCCCGAATGCTTGGCGTGTCAAGAGGTACTGTCTCCAAAGTAATGACTGCGTTTGAAAGAGAAGGAAAAACGTCCGCAGCAAAGCACAGGTCCAGCCGAAAGTCGAAGTTGACTGAGAGAGATCGTCGGACTCTAAAACGAATTGTGAGAGAGGATTGCAAGACCCACTGTTCCTAAAATCACCGCTGAGCTCAATGAACACCTACAGAACCCAGTTTCCACGAAAACTGTTCATCGGGAGCTGCACAAATCTGAATTCCACGGAAGAGCTGCTATTAGAAAACCGCTGCTCTCAATGACAAATGTTTCCAAGCGTTTAGAGTGGTGTAGAAACCTCCAGAATAGGTCCCTCGAGCAGTGGAAACATGTGATATTCTCAGACGAATCATCGTTTACCCTATTTCTGACCTCCGGCCGAGTGAACGTTTGGAGACAGCCGAGAGAAGCATTCCATCCAGACTGCCTTCTCCCAACCGTAAAACATGGCGGAGGTTCTGTGATGATCTGGGGTGCTATTTCGTGGAGCTCCGCCGGGCCAATGATATCCCTTCATGGAAGAATTAACAGCCGAGATTATTTAGGCATTTTGGGCGACCAAGTGCATCCTATGGTTCAAGCACTTTTCCCGGAGGGGAACGCCATCTTTCAGGATGATAATGCACCAATTCATATAGCTAGAATCGTTAAAGCATGGCACGAGGAACATTCTAATGAAGTTGAGCATCTCATCTGGCCCCCACAATACCCAGACCTCAACATTATTGAGCATTTATGGTCGATTTTAGAGATTCAAGTTAGACGTCGATTTCCGCCACCATCGTCGCTCAAAGAACTGGAGGGTGTTTTAACTGAAGAATGGGCTACAATTCCTTTTGAAACAATTCACACCTTGTATGAATCCATACCTCGGAGAATTGAGGCTGTAATCGCCGCAAAAGGTGGACCTACACCATATTAAACTAACTTTTGTTGATGTTTCCAGGTGTTTCCAATATTTTGTACAACCCCTGTATGTATGCGTGTGTATGTGTGTGTGTATATATATATTAATTACAGACCAAAAGTTTATTTTCATGACTATGAAAATTGTAGATTCACTCTGAAGGCATCAAAATTATGAATTAACATGTGGAATTATATAATTAACAAAAAAGTGTGAACCAACTGAAAATATGTCTTATATTCTAGGTTCTTCAAAGTAGCCACCTTTTGCTTTGATTACTGCTTTGCACACTCTTGGCATTCTCTTGATGAGCTTCAAGAGGTAGTCACCGGAAATGGTCTTCCAACAGTCTTGAAAGAGTTCCCAGAGATGCTTAGCACTTGTTGGCCCTTTTGCCTTCACTCTGCGGTCCAGCTCACCCCAAACCATCTCGATTGGGTTCAGGTCTGGTGACTGTGGAGGCTATGTCATCTGGCGTAGCACTCCATCACTCTCCTTCTTGGTCAAATAACCCTTACACAGCCTGGAGGTGTGTTTGGGGTTATTGTCCTGTTGAAAAATAAATGATGGTCCAACTAAACGCAAACCGGATGGAATAGCATGCCGCTGCAAGATGCTGTGGTAGCCATGCTGGTTCAGTATGCCTTCAAATTTTGAATAAATCCCCAACAGTGTCACCAGCAAAGCACCCCCACACCATCACACCTCCTCCTCCATGCTTCACAGTGGGAACCAGGCATGTAGAGTCCATCCGCTCACCTTTTCTGCGTCGCACAAAGACACGGTGGTTGGAACCAAAGATCTCAAATTTGGACTCATCAGACCAAAGCATAGATTTCCACTGGTCTAATGTCCATTCCTTGTGTTCTTTAGCCCAAACAAGTCTCTTCTGCTTGTTGCCTGTCCTTAGCAGTGGTTTCCTAGCAGCTATTTTACCATGAAGACCTCCTGCACAAAGTCTCCTCTTAACAGTTGTTGTAGAGATGTGTCTGCTGCTAGAACTTTGTGTGGCATTCACCTGGTCTTTAATCTGAGCTGCTGTTAACCTGCGATTTCTGAGGCTGGTGACTCGGATGAACTTATCCTCCGCAGCAGAGGTGACTCGTGGTCTTCCTTTCCTGGGGCGGTCCTCATGTGAGCCAGTTTCTTTGTAGCGCTTGATGGTTTTTGCCACTGCACTTGGGCACACTTTCAACGTTTTCCCAATTTTTCGGACTGACTGACCTTCATTTCTTAAAGTAATGATGGCCCCTCGTTTTTCTTTACTTAGCTGCTTTTTTCTTGCCATAATACAAATTCTAACAGTCTATTCAGTAGGACTACCAGCTGTATATCCACCAGACTTCTGCACAACACAACTGATGGTCCCAACCCCATTTATAAGGCAAGAAATCCCACTTACTAAACCTGACAGGGCACACCTGTGAAGTGAAAACCATTTCCGGTGACTACCTCTTGAAGCTCATCAAGAGAATGCCAAGAGTGTGCAAAGCAGTAATCAAAGCAAAAGGTAGCTACTTTGAAGAACATAGAATATAAGACATATTTTCAGTTGTTTCACACTTTTTTGTTAATTATATACTGTAATTACACATGTGTTAATTCATAATTTTGATGCCTTCAGAGTGAATCTACAATTTTCATAGTCATGAAAATAAAGAAAACTCTTTGAATGAGGTGTGTCCAAAGTTTTAGTCTGTACTGTGTGTGTGTGTATAATAAATATATATATATATATATATATTGCATAGATAGAAGAAAAGCGGGTAATTCATCTGCCGTGTGTGTAAAATCACTGCAGGAGCCGACAGGATAGAATAGATGGATTACATTCAGTAAATACAAATAGAATAGGTAGATATGTCTGTGATAAATAATGCAATTAGTACAGTGTGTGTCCAAGTTACTGGACATGTATTTAATTAATAAAAGATTATTTTTCCGAAAAAAATGGCGTGGACTCCCGCGCAATTTTCGTAACCAGCAGAGGGAAAGCTGGGGTTAGATGTTTATAGCCTGGGAAGGGGGTAATACCCATGGAGCTTCCCAGGCTATAAATATCAGCTCACAACTGTATACTTAGCCTTTACGGGCTATTAAAATGGGGGGCCCCCTAAAAAATGACGTGGGGTCCCCCTATAATTAATAACCAGCAAAGGCTATGCAGACAGTTGCGGGCTGATATTAATAGCCTAGGAAGGAGCCATGGATACTGGGTCCCCCCCCCCCAGGCTAAAAACATCAGCTCTCAGCCGCCCCAGAAAAAGCGAATCTCTAAGATGTGCTAATTCTTGCACTTAGCCTCGCTCTTCCCACTTGCCCTGTAGCGGTGGCAAGTGGGGTAATAGTTGGGGGGGGTTTGATGTCACCTTTGTGTTGTCTGGTGGCATCAATCCCCGAGGTTAGTAATGGAGGGGCATCAATAGGACACCCCTATTACTAACCCCATAGTCAAATTGTAAGAAAACACAGACACCCATAAAAAAAGTCCTTTAATTGAAGGAAAGATACAAACTCCTTTAATAATCTCAACTAAACCATACTTACGACCTTGCCTCATTCCACTGAAGCCCTCGATCTCTTGTAATAAAAATAAAATAAAAAAACAACCAATATACCATACCTGTCGGTCGTTCTGTCCCACGACGTAATCCTGGCGTCTGGGATAATTAGTTTTCAACCTGGACGGTGCCAAAATGCAACTGTCCATGCTGAGAACCACTGGTGAATGGGATGCTGCAAGCGCAGCTTCACTGTCATCACTGAGGCTGCTTTCCCTGCCCGACTGATCTGTGGTGACCTCTGGACTGTGGAAAAATGCCAGTGATGAGGTCACCGCAGTTCAATCTCGGTGTTTTCACAGCAGATCACCGTGAAAAATTCTCAGGCTTGCATTGGGCTAGACTCGGCCCATATATGCATAAAATTGCAGCATTCTGCGATTTTACACACACGTAGAATACACCCGAGAGAAAATACGGTGATGTGAGCTGCCCCATACATTAACACTGGTCCGAGTGGCATGCAATGTTTTCTCCCATAGCACTCGTCCTTATTCTACGGTCGTGTGACCTGGCCTAAGGGGTAAAGTTGCTCCTTATAGAGATGGCCTTAGGTGACATCGGGAGATTTGTTGGCCAAGCAATGCTCCCTGGGAAACAGATATGCAAATAGCCTCCTCCCTGAGGGTCTACTGCCAGTTACAGAAGGGCCAACATTGACTTCTATGATTCTACTTCCAGTATGTGGCACCAGACCCCATTTTCTTCCCCTGTGATAAAATAATTTTAATATTTTGTGATCAGTGGGGTCCGACCTCTGGGACTCTCGTCGTTCTTTACAGTGCTGGTGTGGCTCTGTGCCTCCTTTACTGTTTTTCCCTGCATTACTCACCTTGGCCCCCAATGCATAAAGGAGGTTGTATTATATTGCTGTTCCCTGCCAAGCCGGGTGGTCAAGAGGGGCCACTGTACAGGGCGGGGGGCTCCAACCACTAATTCAGGCCTGTAACCCATCTATTCTCAGAATTGTCAGGGCTCCAAAACTTCAGCCCCATTTTTTTTTTCCTTTACTTGCTTATAAACTTGCATTGGCGACTTTGATCCAATGCTCGATATCAAACAAGTATCTGATTTTTTGCAGATCCCTCAGTCCAAGGAAAAAAATCGTTCATGTGAACAGCCCCATAGACTATCATCGGTACTAGTATTATCCGTGAAAAACACAGATACCATTCGTATGAGAGAAATTAATGTCTGAATGAGGCCAGACTTAGAGCACCCAATCTTTTTTTTTTTTTTTAACTGTCTTCTTGCTAGCTGCCACTAGGGGGAGTATGCACAGGGAATTTTAGGCTATAATCTCATTGACTTTTTGTTGAGTTTTTTTTCTTTACTCTACATATTTAAAAAAAAAAAAAAAAAAAAAATGCAGGCAACCTATTCTGCTTAATGGGTGCTGAAAATCTTCATTATCAAAAACTCACCAAAACCTCATTGTGGGAGCACGGCCTTACAGCCCTCATTGAACTCTATAACAATTCATTAGCAGTAAGCTCCCCCTAGTGGTGGTAAAAAGAATTACAACATGTAAGATTTTTACTGCTGCAGTGTTTAGGAGGTGATTCTCACATACTGACATGTTTGCTACCAGCGTACATATTTTCATTGCAATACACATATTGTTTCCTTTATAAAAGCCTTGAATGAGTATAAACACCTTCCCCAATAGAGGCAATTCCCTGCATGTGCTAAAAATGGAATATTCCAATGGAAATCTGAGAAGAGCGCACATATATTATGTATTGCATGCTCACTTTTGGAGACGTGATGCCTTCCATCTTGTAATATTGTGAGACGTAATTTTTTTTTTTTTACCTGATTTATCTGTCAGGTTTGTTGCTAAGCGACTACAGAGTGCGGGGGCGATGAGACCATCATTGTATAAGTATAGTCTATGCAGTGTGGCTATGGCTATAACTTTATTACATTATGCACATTTTTTTCCGTCGCTTCTCCTCTCACCCCATTGTATTCTATGGTTGATGGTGCAGAACATTTTTGTTCTTCTCTTACTTTGGCCTTTCTGGTGCGTATTATCTATCTATATGGGGGTGTAAGCATTGGTGTCCGATAATAAAACTTGTAAATGTTCACATTTCTACCATGTTCCATTTGCAGTGAGTTCAGAGTATAAAAACCCTAGCATTATTTTGATCCCCCACTTCCAACGGCTCATTTCAGAAACCCCTATTCAGTAGGGGTCTTAGTGGTAAAAACACCACTGATCCCCAGTTATCACCTATCCCTTAGCTAGGTGATAACTTTAAATAGTGGGAGCACTTTGAGTGTAGCAAGCTCAAGACTCCAAGTGTATTCAGCCTACGCGCCCAGCCTTACTGACAACTGCAGCTTGTACAGAGCAGCGTGAGATCTCAGCAGAGAGGAGGGACATTGAGAAGCTGTCAGTCTGACTAGGTGGGTAACAATTGGGGTCCCTGACGAGCTGTCAATCAGGCATGGATTAAAAAATAAATAAAAAGTACACCAGCCTCGTCAGGCCTAAGGGCTATTTTTAAAATGTATGTAGTTTGTATTGTGAAAGATGGCAATAGGGCAGTTTTAAAGTGTATCTAGACCATTATCTGCCATGTGAACTGAGAATTAGCGCTCCTACCCAAATGATTTTTTTTTAAGGGTTAAGGTCATAGGAAGAAAGCTGTACTGTATATCAAGGGGCAGGAATCTCAATTTACAATTATAAGTGCTCATTATTACGACATATCTGTGATAAAGAACACCCCGCAGGGATTTACAGTCTGTCTTTAATCGTGGATGTGTGCTAATGAAGCTTCCTATTAATTGTCATCAGACTGGTCTCTTCAGCCTGCTCCGTGCAGAGGTAGCACTAGGTACAGGCGTTCCCAGCCTCGTCATGTCCAAAAATATCTTGGAAAAGATATGAGGCCAAAAATACAACCACTTAAATGCATCCTGTTATAAACCACATCCTCTCTGATAGCATGATAGATGCAGTTAGGTTCAGAAGTATTGGGACAATTACTGAGTCTTCTTTTTTGCCTTAAAAAATATTTTAGGTTGGTTGCGCAGTATGTTTGGGGTCATTGTCCATACTGTGACGCGCCGTCCAATCAACCTTGCTGCATTTGGTTGAATCTGAGCAGAAATTATAGCCCTGTACACACAGAATTCATCCGACTGCTTCTGTCTTCAGTCACATCATCAATAAACAGTAGTGACCAGCGCCATCAAAAGCCATGCATGCCTGCGTCATCACACTGCCTCCACCATGTATTACATAGGATGTGCTGTGTTTTGGCTCATGAGCCATTCCAAGCCTTCTCCATACTTTCTTCTTACCATCATTCTGGAACAGGTTGATCTTAATTTGCTTTTCCACGACTGGCCTGGCTTCTTTTGATGTTTTTTTGTTGAAGTCTAATCTGACCTTTCTATTAATTATTGATTAATGGATTGTACCTTGTGTGGAACGCACTATATTTACCCTCATGAAGTCTTCTCTTTATGGTAGACTTCGATACCGAAACACCAACTTCCTGGAGAGCGTTCTTCACTTTGCTGGATGTGTGAAGGGCTTTTTATTCACCATGGAAAGGATTCTGTGATCATCCACCACTGTTGTCTTCCGTGAACGTCCAGGCCTTTTTGAGTGCCAAATTGTTGATTTTTTTTTTAGCATAATGATGGTCTATTTCTCTTCCATTGAGAGCTCTTTTGACCGCATGTTTCCAAATTCAAATGCCACACCTGGAATCAACTGCAGACCTTTTACCTGCTTAACTGATGATGGATTAACAAGGGAATAGCCCATGCTGCCCATTAAAGAGCTGCTGAGATAATTGTCCAATTACTTTTGGTCCCTATAAAAAGAGGCAGCAAAATATTACTGAGCTGTAATTTCTAAACACTTATTCCAATTAGGATGTGAGTACCCTCAAATAAAAGCAGAAAATCTACACTTTAGGGCTCATACTCATTTGCGAGGAAAACGGACGAGTGCAATCCGATAAAAAAAATCAGATTGCTCTCTGACCAATGTTAATCTATGAGTCACAGCTCATCTGCAAATTTTTTTTTTTCCTCAGCTGAAAACGGACTGAGAAAAAAATCGCAGCATGCCGCGATTGTCCTCGTATCTCAGACAAGACTCGCCAATGCAACTCAATGAGTGCGAGAGAAAAAAATCACATGGCACTCAGGCCATGCGAGTGCTGTCTGATTTTTACACACCCATATCTGTTATGAATGAGTGACCGTCGTAGGAGGCAAAAACAGAAATACTAGCTAAGTCCAGAAAACCAGAGAAGTTGGCAGCTATCAGATTGCAGACCCCTGAACCTAACAACAACAACTAGCAGTAGCCGTGGGGGGTTCCTACGGTGCCCTAGACCCCTCGATCACAGCCGGAGAACTACATAGCCTAAAGACAGAAAGGGAAATCTAAACTGCCCCAGAGCAGACCCCAAAGCAATAGGCAGCCCCCAACATATAATGACGGTGAAGCAAGATGAAAAAACACTCACACAGATAGAAAGATAGGCTGAGCAAATGATGGGGCCCAAGCTAACTAAATAGGACAGAATAGAAAAGCTGCTGTCTGCCATCCGCCAAAACCCTATCAAAACAAGAGCCAACAGACTGATAGGGAAAAAAGCCCTGAAGACGCTAGGCTTCAAAAAGACTATATCAGTACTCAGGTATTATCTGAAGACAGAGCAAAAAGGAATTCAGCTCACTCAGCAGGGAAAGCCAGAAATCCAGAAAAACAAGGCAAAACAAAACCAAAACACAAATGCAAAAAGTAGAGCAGAAAACTTAGCTTTTGAGGAGCAGGAATCAGACTGGTCTCCAAGAATCCCTCAGAGTAATCACCCGCAAGGCAGAAGGGCGTCGGCTGCCTTATATCCAGTCAGCAATCCCAGTCACCCAGTCATCATCATTCTGCTCAGGTGCTTTGTAATCAGCCTCACTACCTTCCTTCACCAGAAGAGGGAGTTCATCAGACCTCAATGGTGAAGGGGAAAATGAACTCGCAACACATGTCCTTTGAAAAGCCGGCAATTCATTTGCCACGTACAGTAAAATCACAGCATGAATAGGTAGAATACACATATATACACATAGAATAGATATAAAGATGTCAGCAACCTGTATAATTAGTAAAGTGCTTATGTAGCTTACTGTACATGTATTTTTATAATTACTAAATTATTTTCTGAAAAAAATGGCGTGGGATCCCCAACGTTTTATTAACCAGCTGTGGGAAAATGTTTATAGCCTGGGAAGGGGGTAATACCCTTGGAACTTCCCAGGCTATTAATATCAGCTCACATCTGTATACCTGTTAGCCTTTTACTAGCTATTAAAATGGGGGACCCCCAAAAATATGATGTTGGGCCCCCTTATAATTAATAACCAGCAAAGGCTGGGCAGACAGCTGTGGGCTGATATTAACCACCTAGGAAAGGGCCATGCATATAGGCCCACTCTCAGACTAAAAAAAACATCAGCTCTCAGCTGCCCCAGAAATGGCGTCTGTTAGATGCGCCAAATCTGACACTTAGCCTCGCTCTTCCCACTTGCCCTGGTGCTGTGACAAGTGGAGTAATATGTGGGGGAGTTGATGTCACCTTTGTATTGTCAGGTGACATCAAGGCCAGAGATTAGTAATGGAGAGGCATCTATAAGACGCCCCCATTGCTATACCTATAGTGATATTGTTTAAAAAAAAAAACACACACACCATGGCCGCCGAGAAGATAATCCACTTGTCCCGTGACATGTCTAGCTCTGCTATATCTAGATGGCAGGCTGCATTGTTGCATGAAGCGACCACACAACCTGCCATCCAGCAGAGACACTGAGCTGTGCGTGCTTACTGAGCTCAGTGCCTCGCGGTGAACTCCTTTCACCTCACTGACGTCACTGTGAACGTGAGAAAGTTAACACACTTGCGGTGCTGTCAGGTCCTGCGAGCTCACAGCCAATGAACTTCGTTCAACTCACTCACGTCAGAACGTCTAAAATATCAAAACTTGTGTCACTGTCCAAAAATTTCTAGGCCTAACTTTATCTAAGCTTAAAATGGGGTTTTCTAGGAATTGTATTCTACTGTCGATGACTTATGCCAAGAGCAGGTCATCAGTATATAATTACTGGACAACTCCTTTCAGGGCTTCTTAGTATTACCGCCAGTAGACATCATGATTGATGTTCCTGCTCTATACATGCCCTTTCTGCTGCCATTTGCTATAGATTTACTTGAACAAATGTATGTGTACTTCATAGTTATATTTAACTTTATTGATAATATAAATGCAGCTGTTTTCCTACATTCACCATTTGTATACTGAATTGCTGAACGCCCACAGATGTAAACACTAAAAATCGAAATCTTCAAAGTCCTGTATACAAACCGCAGCTGGAATAGGATATTACTCTACAGATTGAAAGTTCTTGGCCTTTACATGGACGTCCATTTGTTTTGGAAGCTCAACTATAAGTTTAAATTATTTTCTTTGATTCATGTTCCCAATAAATATTATGGAATTTTTTCCATAACCCCCTTTTGAACCGGGTGATTTTTTTTAATTTTTTTTTATCCTCCCCCTCTTTTGAGAGGCCATCTTCATCGTGTATTAAAAATGACCTGGCAGTAGGAATTTCCAGATCAGAATAAGTTACAATGGTAGCTAACATGTGAGATATACAGTATATATTTGCAAAGTACAGTTTAAACATTAAATTTCATAAACCTGCAGTAAGGAAAAATGACCTGCAGGTGGCACCACAGTACCCCAAAGCATACTACCACAAAGCTGCTTATAGACATCACAAACAAATCCAAACATTTGCCTTGGGGTCTTTCCAGCTTGCTCACGTGCTTGCCCAGCCTATTTCTCCTTCGTCTCATTGGGGGACACAGATACTGTGGGTGTATGCTTCTGCCACTAGGAGGCTGACACTAAGTGAAAAAAAGAGGTTAGCTCCTCCTCGGTCGTATACACCCTCGACCCTATTGCTGGCGGAACTGTTTTTTGCTTAGTGTCCTTTGGAGGCACACACGTCTGGATGTCTCCAAACTATTTTTTTTTTTTCTTCCCATGAAGATGAGACAGGGGCAACACATCCTATTGAAAGGATCCGATTTCCCCAAACCATCAACGGGCGAGCACGGACGAGTATCCCTTCACGTATCCTCTCCCGCGACGTGGGACATAATGCTGGACTTAGCCCTGTCCACCCCTAGGTATTGAAACCATGGGCTTGCACAGAGACACAAGACTAGTCTGTGCGGCCCCCACTGCTCCACCAACGCTAGACGGCGGCGGACAGTCCCTCTCCTCGCCCCTGCAGGGGGGGCGGAGCTAGGGTGCCTGCACCGTCCAGAAAATTACCCCATCCCCTCTACCTGGTGCGCTGGATCTGTAGCGGAGATTATCGCAGGTATGCAGGACTGGGGAGGGCCCTGCGGCAGCGTTCCGGGAGCTCCATTGAGAAAGCTCCAGGCGCAAGGTTGTGCTCACCTGGTCCACAGCATTTCCTTTCCTCCCTCCTACCCGCCAGTGCGGATGTCGGTCCATGGAGCGGCTCAGAGAAGGGCCAGCGGGATCGCCATGGTTGCGGGGCCGCCAGCGTGCGGGCGGGCAAAATTTAGCCTGCGGCTTCAGCCGTGACTAGGCCGCGGGTGGAAGTCCCGCCCCCGGCGTGATGTCATTTCCGGCGCCCCCCCGTGGCTAGGGCGGACGCGAACAAATTGAGCCCCCGATCTCATTACAGGGTAGACCGGGAGAGGACGTATCGGCCTACTCAGGGGAAAGGAGCGCAGGAGAGCGCAGCGCAGAGGTCAGGGTAAGTGCGACCCCCTACCCTGGAGCCGCGCTACGTGCGATAAAAGGGGGTTTTGTTTCCTCCTCCTCCCTTCCCTCAACCCTCTTATAGAAAACAGAGGGGGTTATTAAGCCTGGCAGCAATATGACTGGAAAAGGGAAATCACACACGTTCCTGTATGCCGCATGCATTTCCTGTGGGGCCAGTTTTCCATGAGCACAGAGTAAAAAATGTATGTGAAACCTGTGACTCCGAACGCGCTCAGGAGCCTTCCCCTGCAACCGAACCCACAATGCTGGTGTGGGCAGACCGCAGAGGACAAGGCTCGGGATTCCCGCTTTACATCGCCCGGAACCCGACGCCTAACAGAGCCTCAGTGTCCGTGCGACCGCGACCAATGTGCCAAACCCCCCAGAGTGGGCCCTATCACTCTCAGCTCATGCAATTGAATCCCTTCAGGCCTCAGGTGGGGGCAGGGACAGTGGCTCGCCGGCTTTAGAGGGGACCTCCACCTCACAAGAGCCTCCGGCCTGCAGGGGCCGCTCTCACTCCAGGCAGACCAGAGGGAAACGAATCCACACGGTGTCGCCCAGTCCATCCGGTGCCTTGGCATCCGTAGGGTTCTGCTTCTCGCTCCCTGTCACCAGTGGTTGATAGCGAGCAGACCTCAGATTGCGACTCAGACGAGCCCCTTGACCTGGATACTCCAGCGTCACTCGAAACAAGGTATCCGTTTGCTCCGAACCTCCGTAAAAAATGGATGGAATCCCCGATGGTGGATCCTCCGGTTTCGCGCCTAGCCACTAAGACCCTGCTATCCGTCCCTAGTGTTTCCTCAATTAAGCATCCCTTGGATTGCCTTATAGAGAGCTTAGCTCGCTCAGTATATGTGGCGTCAGGGTCAGCGCTCGCTCCCTCATTCACAGCAACTTGGGTAGCCAAGGCTATGATATCATGGTCAGAAACATTAAACAAGGTCGCGCAGGAGCAGGATCTACCTCCAGAGATTTCGGAGGTCGCAGGTCAGATGGTGATGGCCGGAGACTATGTAATCAGTGCGTCTTTGGATGCAGACAATTGCTCGGCACTTGCTGCCCCTAATGCAATTTCTATCAGAAAAGCCCTGTGATTAAGGACATGGCGAGTCGATTCTACTTCTATGAAGTCCTTGACTTCCCTGCCTTATCAGTGCCGCCATCTATTTGGAGAGAAGTTGGATCAACTTATCTCTGACTCCACAGGAGGAAAGAGTGGGTTTCTCCCTCAACAAAAGGTCAAAACGCTGTTTCGTCACCCGTTTTCAGGCACATTTCGGGCCTTCTGCAACCCCGGGTGGACTACAGCGGCCAATTCCGCCGCCTCAGGCTGCCCCAACCAGGATAGGGAGCGGCAGGTCTCATATAGAGCCAACCCATTGGGGAGAATGCATACTCAGCAACCCAGATCGAGGGGATCCAGATCCCAAAGATTGTCGGCCAAATGAATCGAGGCCTTTACCAGCCGACACCGGCAAGGTGGGCGGCAGCCTACTCTGGTTTCACCACGTCTGGATCAATGTCGCTCACGACGCATGGGAAAAGGAATTGGTAGCCTCAGGTTACAAAATAGAATTTGTCAGATGTCCTCCAAGACGGTTTTTTCTTTCCCGGCTTCCCAGGGTGGATACCCACCCAGGCAACGGAGTCATTGTTCCAGTGCCGGAACACGAAAGAGCTCAGGGGTTCTATTCCAACCTTTTTGCGGTTCCCAAAAAGGACGGGTTTGTCAGGCCTGTTTTGGACCTGAAGCTTCTGAACAAATTCATCAGGATCAGACATTTCCGGATGGAGTCTCTCCGTTCAGTCATATCGGCCATGGAGCAGTGAGAGTACTTGGCCTCAATAGGCATCCAGGACGCATATCTGCATATTCCCATTTTTCCTCCTCATCAGAGGTTCTTACGCTTCACCATCGGCGATGAACATATCGTAGCGCTACCCTTCGGGCTAGCCACGGTTCCCAGAGTGTTCACAAGGGTTATGGCAGTTGTCATGGCCACACTGCATTCTCGAGGCATAGTCGTCTTGCCTTATCTGGACGACCTCTTGGTTAAGGGCCCGTCAATACGGGCATGCGAGGAAAAGCTCAACATCACGCTAGATACTCTTGCCCGCTTAGGATGGTTGGCAATGCAAAGAAGTCATCCCTTTTGCCAGCTCAGAGGATCTCCTTCCTAGGAATGATCTTTGACACTTGCCGAGGGTTGGTAATTCTCCCTCAGGAAAAGGCGCTAGCTCTCCGGCAGGGAGTCCGGACACTTCGCCAACCAGTCCCTCATACCATCCAATCCGGGATGAGGATTCTAGGGAAAATGGTGGCAGCAATGGAAGCGATACCTGTCGCCCAGTTCCACCTTCGCCCCCTGTGGCACGCCCTCTTGTCAGCCTGGGACAAGAATCCTTTCACGCTCGATAGGCGGTGCCGACGGTCCTTTCAAGTCAGGCAGTCGCTCGGATGGTGGATATCCAGTTCCTCTCTGGCCCAGGGGAAACCTTTTCCCCCAGATCATTGGCTGGTAATGACAACCGACGCCAGTCTCCTTGGTGGGGGAGCGGTGGTTCGCCACCACACTGCCCAGGAACTGTGGTCGCCACAGGAGGCATGCCTCCCGATCAACTTATTGGAGATACGAGCTATTCGGCTGGCTCTGCAGAAGTCTCATCACTTTCTAGTAGGCCGCCCCGTC
Source organism: Dendrobates tinctorius (assembly GCF_039654945.1). NCBI lineage: Eukaryota > Metazoa > Chordata > Amphibia > Anura > Dendrobatidae > Dendrobates > Dendrobates tinctorius. The sequence goes on along the minus strand of NW_027361810.1, from coordinate 47,987,090 downwards.
CGGATTCAATCGGACAACGCCACGGTGGTGGCTTACGTAAATCATCAAGGGGGCACCCGCAGCAGAGCAACCATGCGCGAGGCGGGGCACGTTCTTCAGTGGGCCGAAGCAAGCCACTCGGTGATTTCAGCTGTCCACATTCCGGGGCGTTGAAGATTGGGCGGCAGACTTTCTCAGTCGGCAGGGTCTTGCATCCGGAGAGTGGTCTCTACATCCCGAAGTTTTTCAGCGGATTTGTCAACTCTGGGGAGCTCCAGATGTGGACCTGATGGCTTCCAGAGTGAATGCCAAGGTGCCCGCATATGTCGCTCAGGCCAGGGACCCGCAGGCATTTGCGGTGGACGTGTTGGTTCTGCCATGGAACCAGTTTCGCCTCCCATATCTATTTCCCCCACTGCCACTACTTCCGAGAGTCATCAAAAAGATCAAGACGGAAGGGGTGCCGGCGATTCTGCTGGCCCCAGACTGGCCCCGTCGAGCGTGGGACGCAGATCTAATGCAGCTGCTTGCCGACGTTCCATGGTGCCTGCCAGAGCGCCCAGATCTACTGTCTCAAGGGCCGATTTGCCACCCGAAACCAAGGACCCTGTGTTTGACGGCATGGCCGTTGAATCTTGGATTCTAACCCAGGCAGGGTTCGGGAATGAGGTGGCCGCTACAATGATTAGCGCCCGGAAGCCTGTTACAGCACGAATTTACCACCACACCTGGAAGGTGTTCTTTGTTTGGTATCGAGGCCGCAGTGTTTCTCCGCTGAGATTCTCTATCCCCAGCATCTTGGCTTTTCTCCAGTCGGGCTTAGAGAGCCCGGATAGCTCAGTCAATAGAGCATTAGACTCGGGCTTTGCCCCAAGTTCCCTTAGGAGACAGATATCGGCCTTATGCGTCCGGTTCCAGCGCAGAATTGCTACCAATTTGCAGGTGAAGACTTTTTCATTTGGTACCTCCCTATAAGGTGCCTATGGATGCCTGGGACCTTAACATGGTCCTAAGTGTTCTGCAGGAAGCTCCATTTGAACCGCTTCAGGATATCTCTTTGAGGGACCTTTCCTGGAAAGTGGTGTTCCTAGTGGCCATCACTTCCATTAGGTGGGCTTCAGAGCTGGCGGCCCTATCCTGTCGAGCTCCGTTCCTCAATTTCCATAAGGATAGGGTGGTGCTCAGGCCAACCCCTCCTTTTCTGCCGAAAGTCGTGTCCTCTTTTCACATTAATGAAGATGTTGTTTTGCCTTCATTTTGTCCAGCACCGGTGCACCGTGTGTAAAAGGCTCTTCACACGTTAGACCTGGTAAGAGCTCTCCAGAGGTACGTGTCGTGGACGGCACCCTTTCGTCAGACGGACATGCTGTTCGTGCTCCCCGAAGGGCACAGGAAGGGACTCGCTGCCTCAAAATCGACCATAGCCAGATGGATTCGTTTGACTATTCAGGAGTCCTACCGCATTAGAGGCACGCCGATTCCAGCAGGGATCAGAGCGCACTCTACCCGGGCAGTTGGCGCCTCTTGGTCGCTTCAGCACCAGGCTTCGACGGAATAGGTTTGCAAGGCAGCAATCTGGTCCAACCTGCACACATTTGCCAAACATTATAATATCCATGCTCAGGCCTCGGCGGATGCGAGCCTGGGTAGAAGGATTCACCAAGCAGCGGTGGCGCACCTTTTAAACAAGAGGTGCATGTAGCTTGGATCGGTGAGTTAATCTCCCACCCATGGACTGCTTTAGGACATCCCACAGTATCTGTGTCCCCCAATGAAACGAAGGAGAAACATGGATTTTTGTGAGAACTCACCGTAAAATCCTTTTCTCCGAGACGCTCATTGGGGGACACAGCACCCACCCTATTAGCCAGTTGGCTCTGTTTTTGTTTAGTTAATACGCATTTATTTATGTGATATAAGGGTGGTCCTTTTATGGACATGTTGTACCTGTATTAAGGCTGATTTTGTTGTCCTCCTACTGCTTTGGCACCAAACTGAGTTCCGCCCGCAATAGGGGCGAGGGTGTATACGACGGAGGAGGAGCTAACCTCTTTTTTTCACTTAGTGTCAGCCTCCTAGCGGCAGAAGCATACACCCACAGTATCTGTGTCCCCCAATGAGCGTCTCGGAGAAAAGGATTTTACGGTGAGTTCTCACAAAAATCCATGTTTCAGGCACAGTGGAGGATTGCACACTTCACTGCAGGTGAGTCACATATGTAAACACATTTGTAAACATGCGCTGCTATTTCGCTCATTACTTCGCCACACACACAAATGATACACACCATTTTAAAGGTAAACTTGCTCCCTTCAGCAAGAAAAGAGCCAAACAAACCACACATTCACGATTTTATCACTAAATACAGTTTAAGGCTATGTGCCCACGATGCGATTTTTAAGCGTTTTTGCCGCGATTTTCTGCGCGAAAACGTTTAAAAATCGTGTACAAAACGCTTCCTATGGCATTCCGCACATGCTGTGCTAATGTTGCGCTTTTTTCCGCGGCGGAAACAATCGCAGCATGCTCATTCTTTTGTGCGGAATCGCAAAGAATTGCCGCGATTCCGCACCCATAGGAATGCATGAGAATCGCTTACTTCCCGCATGTGGCTATGCCCACCATGCGGGAAGTTAAGCGTCTCATGTGCGGTTGGTATCCACGGTGTGGAGGAGAGGAGACTGTCCTCCAGGCCCTGGGTACCATACCCCTGTAAAAAAAAGAACAAAAAATAAAAAATCGGGGTATATTTACCTTCTGACGTCCCGCGCTGCTTTCCCGGCCTAAGCGTTCCCAGTAATGCCTTGCGGCAAGGTCCTGTGATGACGTAGTCTCGCGTGACTCTAGCGGTCTCGCGAGATCGCTATAGTAACGCGAGACCAACGTCATCACAGGTCTCGCAAGGCATTACTGGGAACGCTGTGGCCCGGGATGGCAGCGCGGGACGTCGGAAGGTAAATATACCCCGATTTTTTTTATCATTTTTAACATTTTATTTTTAATTTGGATGCCGCATAGGCGACCTCAATAGTGAAAAGCTGGTCACACTTGTCAAACACTATGTTTGATGAGTGTGACCAACCTGTCAATCACTTTCCAAGCAATGCTTCAAATCGCTTAGAAAGTGCTTGAGAAAATCGCGGCAAAATCGCGAACAGAATCGCGGTAAAATCGTGGTGAAATCGCGCTGAAAAAAACGCGCAATTTCTGGGAAGGAGTCCGGTTTTTAGTGTGCGTTTTAAAACGCTACGTGGGCCCATAGCCTTAATCTTAATTTTCATAAACCTGCAGTAAGGAAAAATGACCTGCAGGAGGCACCACAATACCCCAAAGCGCACTACCAACACATTTGTAAACATACACTGCTTTTTCGCTGATTAGTTCGCCCCACGCACACACACGATACACCATTTGAAATGTAAACTTGCTCCCTTCAGCAAGAAAACAGCCAAACAAACCACACATCCACGATTTTATCACTAAATACAGTTTAAACATTCATTTTCATACCAGCCTACTTTTTCTGAAATTGCCTGCGCCCTCGACGACCAATGTGCAAAAATTTCACACCGGCCAAGCTAGTGTGTGTGTGTATGTATATGTGTGTGAAATGTTTTTCAAACACACACACACACACACACACATATATGTGTGTGTTTGAAAAACATTTTTTTTCTGTCCAAAGTGAGGGCTTGTATTCATCATGGCAAGCTGATGTTTTTCTTTGTACCATTTCAGGGTACATGTGACCTTTTTGATCTTTTTTTTTTTTTTTTTTTTTGTTCATTTACTATATAGGTTTATTTTATATTTTAATACATGGACTGTCACGGTCATGTCAATACCAAATATTATTGTTTGAAAGGGTGATTTGAATACGTTAAAAGAAAGATGATCAGCTCACCTATCATCGAGTGCACTGGATCCCAAAATCCAAAGGGAAGCAGACCATGAAGAGAAGGGAAGGGATACATCTAGCACTTTAAATAAAATCCCAAGTTTTTTTCATTCTTTTTTAGGACTCTTAATACCTGTGATCATCTGATCGCTTGTTGAAATTATGTAAACAGACAGAAGCACGGCACATGAAATGTACCCAGGGATCGCCAAAAAAATAATAATGCATAAATATTAAAGATCATGCTTTTATAAACACAAACAGACATACAAGTAAAAACCCTTAAAAGTCACATGTGACATAAAAATATACACAATAGCCTACAATAGACCTGGAAAACCCCACCATTTTAAAGACCATGTAAATAGAACAATGTTGTCAATCAGCGTGAAAAACATATATACAGACTATAATAATGTAAACCTTTGCCCTTTCGTCTTTTTTCTCCATCTTTTGATCCTGTACATTGCTGCTCTTTCCTACTCAGGTTTATTTTGGGGTGCGTACGACATTTCAGGACATTGAAATGCTTCTTATGGTGCCACTCCTTAATTGCCTTGACTGTGTGTTTCTGGTCATTGTCATGCTGGAAGACCCAGTCACAACCCATCTTCAATGCTTTTACTGAGGGAAGGAGGTTGTTGGCTAAAATCTTACGATACATGACCCCATCCATCCCCCTTTAATACGGTGCGGTCCTGTCCACTTTTCAGAAAAGCAACCCCCAAAGCATGATGTTTCCCCCACCATGCTTCACGATTGGGACGGTATTGTTTGGGTTGTCCTCATCCTCCTTCTTCCTCTAAAAACACGGCAAGTGGAGTTGATACCTAAAAGTTCTATTTTGTCTGATCTGACCACATGACCTTCTCCCATGCCTTCTCTGGATCATCCAAATGGTCATTGACGATCTTCAAACTGGCCTGGACATGTGCTGGCGTGAGCAGGGGGACCTTGCGTGCTCTGCAGGATTTTAATCCATGACGTCGTAGTGTGTTACTAACTGTAATGTTTGAGACTGGTACCATCTCCTGTGTTGTTCTGGTCCGATTCCTGATCTTTCTCAGAATCATCCTTACCCCATGAGGCGAGATCTTGCATGGAGCCCCAGATTGATGAAGTTTGACGGTCATCTTGTATTTCTTCCATTTTCTAATAATTGTGCCAACAGTTGTTGCTTTCTCACCAAGCTGCTTGCCTATTGTCCTGTAGCCCATCTCAGCCTTGTTCAGGTCTACAATTTTGTTCCAGGTGTCCTTAGACAGCTCTTTGGTCTTGGCCACGGTGTAGAGGTTGGAGTGTGATTGATTGAGTGTGGGGACAGGTGTCTTTTATACGGGTAACAAGTTCAAACAGGTGTAGTGGGCGTCATTTTCTTTTTTTCTTGATGCCTCCTCAATCCTTGCATCCTCCTGGTTTTTATTGATGTGGGTGACGCTTCCTATGTCATCCACAGACCTCTGTGACGCTTTCGCCTGTGCATTTGAAGCACAGTCACTCTTTGCTCTGCTCTTAGTAGACCCCACTGTAATATCCCCCCACGCCCTCAGCCCAGCAGTGCTCCTTTGATGGTCTCCACCAGACCAGTTGACGGCACAACCACCTCCGCTGCCATTGATTTGAACATTTCAGCTTTTTTTTTCTGCGTGTAACTCATTGTTTCATCTTTATGTTTCCTTGGAGATATACAAGTATAAAGACATATTAACATGCACAAAGCTCTAGAGAGCAGCATGAGTTTGGATTCATTGTGGGAAAAGAAAGTATCATCTGCGTATATCGTTATGGTAAACTTCTTAATTGATAAGGGGGAAAAAATAGATAAGAAATAATAATAGAAACATGAATGCAAGCCAAATAATAAAACCTTGTGGATGTCTCAAGATTTCTTAACTTATTTCAGATTTCTTTCAGTGTATATTTCATGCCACAGATACAAAATATATTTATTTTTTCTTATATTGTTAAAAAAAATGTACCGTATATTTCATTACATTGGAGGTCATACCTGTCATAGAGGCTGTCTCGTAAAGACCCCTTTTTTAAGCTAAGCTTGCATACATATCTCCTGGAGCTGATGTTGATGAAGTGTGGCTCTTCTCTGGCCCCTCAGTTGTTCTACCGTTCCTCATAGACAGGATGCGGCCAACACATGATTCCCCCTATTAGGGCATATAGTAAAGTGTTTGGTGAACAAACCCTTTTGGGTAATTCTTGACTCAGCTTATTTTACATAGCAAACTGAATATACCAGTTGATGTCTGATAAAATGTGTTGTGTGCTTGTACCGTATGGTCCAGCCATTTTTTTTTATTTCAGTAAATTAATATACAGATGTTGACTGGTTACCAAAGTACTGCGGAGTGCATGGAACGTGGAGGAAACTGATGATATAAGGGAATAGGTTTTGAGGAATATGTGAGAATGATTAGATTATTGAGGTGATTTGTCAGGTCTGCATAAAGAGATGGGTTTTTAAGGCATACCTAAAACTGTGGATACTTGGGATGAACAAGATCATTGGGAAGGGAAGTGCATTCCAGAGAACTGGTGCAACACGAGAAAAGTCTTTTGAGTTGGGAGTGAGAAGTTTTGGATTGTGGAGGATTTTCGTTTCAGTTCTTTAGCAGAACTGAGAACACTGGTAGGGTAATGGACAAAAATGAGAGAGGAGATGTAAGATGGTGCTGCACTGTGGAGAGCTTTGTGAGCGAATGTGATAAGTTTTTGTTGCGTTCTGTAAGATAAGCCACCAGTGCAATGACTGGCACAGGGTGGAGGCACCGGTGTAATGGCTGGTCAGGAATATGAGCTTGGCTGCTGCATTCAGGAGAGGTTGGAGATGGATAGTTTAACAATAGGAAGACTAATTAGTAGTGAGTTTTTGTAGTTGGCACTATCGTGATTATGAGCTAGAGCAAGAGGTTTTATGGGTGACATGAGCAAGTAAGTGATTGGATGAAGAGAGTGAAGGAAAGATTTGCGTCAAATATAACCCCAAGACAGCAGGCGTGCTCCCTGGAAATTATAGTAGTGACGCAAGGACACGTTGTACTGCTTGTTGGTGAGAAACAGACGTCCTTAGTGCATTCCGTTCACCCCCTACAACCTGATGTTTTAGATTTTCCAATAAAGTCCAGCATTTTTAAAGGGGCGGTCGGTGCGACTTTTTTCTTTCTTCTGCTTGGATTTGAATTTTGTGCCATCTAGTGAGACCGTGTCTGACCACTGTCAGGTAAAGAAAGCAGCGAGATCCGAGAATTTGTCATTATGGAATGTTGTTGGGATATCCACAAAGCCTTTCCTATTATGCAGAGAATAAATCCTGGCTAGGCAGGACTTCATCTGCTGGGACATCTAAGGGTACATGCCCACAATCTGGAATAGCGGTGTTTTGGATGCAGCTCACTTAAGGCCTGTTTACCATGACCACAATATCACAATCAATGGACCATAATTATTTATGGATGTGTTTATTTTGCAGGTGGAAAACAGACCAAAGTATTATGGCAGAGAGTGAGTATGTCTTTGTCTTCCATCTTTTGCTAAAATGCTATTTCTTTAATTTCATATACAGTAATACAAGTTATTGAAGTATAATTACTTTATTTTGCAATCTAGTAGTTTGGAAATTGTGATAATCCAGCTCTTGTATCTGGCACAGAAGCCAAAACGGAGAACATACCGTAATTATAAGACACCTTAGCTGATTCCATGTTTGGGTTTCATTATGAGTTCTGCTCCGAGATCACTGTCCTCACATATAAGGCCACAGGCACACGTCCGTTTTCACTTTTACTTCCATGATAATAAGACCATTATTCTCCCATCTTTTTCTTTTTCTCATCCGTTTTTAAAAACTGGAGGTAAACTGGCCAAATTCGTTCCATTGACACTTTGCAATGGATCCGTAAAAAAAAATATATGTAAAGCTAATGTCTTTGTTTTCATCGGATCCTTATTAGGCTTGAATGGCCGTGCCTGATCCTCAAAAAATGGTGAAATTAGGACATGCGCCAAGTTTACTGGAACGGAGACACAGATCTGTTGGAAAAAAGAATGTGTGACTAGGTCCATTAAACTCAGTGGGTTAGCGCATGGATGCGAAAAACGGATTTGTAAATATAATATGAGGGTTTAGCATCTGTGTGGTGGTGTCCACTGTTTGTGGAAAAACGGGACAATGGAGGATCTATCACGCAGAGGAGCCTGATGGGCCGCTTTTAATGGTGGTGAAATGTCTTTCATTTTAATGGAAGAATAACACTGTTGGCTGCTTCCCTATTATTTCTTTCAAAAATCAGTGGAAGCTGTAACTAAAGGCCCCGTTACACATAACGATGTCCCAGCGATCCCACCAACGATCCGACATGGATGGGATCGCTGGGACATCGTCAGGCTGATCGCTGATGAGCTGTCACATAGCTCCTCCAGCGATCAGGACCAGCAAGCAAGCTGGTTTCTAATGTAAACATCGGGAATCCAGGAGCCGCTCGTCTCCTGGATACCCACTGTTTACTTTGACACCAGCGTGTACGCCGGCTTCCAAGGTAAACAGCGGGTATCTAAGAGCCACGGCTCCTGGATACCCGATGTTTACATTAGAAGCCAGCGTCGCTGATCACTGGTCTCTCGCTGCCACACGCAGCGATGCGTGCTGGCCAGAGGGAAACCAGCGATTAGAGATGAGCGACTTTGCCTTTTCTCGGGTCGAGTCGGGTTTCATGAAACCCGGACTTTCGCAAAAGTCGGTTCGAACGCAATCGGCCGATTATCGTGAAAAGTCGAAGGCCGACTGAAACACGAAACCCTATGCAAGTCAAAAGTCGGCAGTGAGTGGAGGACAGGAAACACCTACAGTGCCCATTTTAATGCCAAAAACATCAATTCTTATTACTTAAGCTTGTCAACCTTAATTTACTTTATAATAATAGTTAGGCAATGAAAACTGGGGGTTATTTGGCTAAAGTTGTGGGGGGGGGGGGTAGGGCTGGCTCCAGATTTTCGTGGGCCCAGGGCCAACGAGTGTCACTGGGCTCCTTTAACACATGCTACAATTCATGATCCTCTGATACGGCAGAGAAATAGCGGTATAGTACAATGAAAAATACTTCACTTCTTACATCACATGACTGATATCCATTTTAAATTCTCCAATAACTCCAAAAACGGACAGTATATTACTCCATACAGTATTATGGCCACCGCATAGTGCGCCATACAGAGTAATGAGGCCCGTATATTTCTCCATACAGAATCATTGGTCCCATATAATGTTCGATACAGTATATGATGAGCTCCACATAATGCTACAGTATATGTTGGTCCCCATGGATGAAGCTCCAGTGTCTTATGGGCCCAAATAATGCTCCATATATAATGGGCCCCATTTCCAATGATCCAATGTATACTGCAATGGGCCCTGTAAATGCTCCAGTGTCTGATGTCCACCTTTGGAATGCTCCAGTGTATGGTGGGCTCCATATATCATTCTCCAGAGTATAGTGCTCCCCAAAAATTGCTCCCAACCTTTAAAACAAATAAGTCTCACTAGGGAATCCCCGTACTCTGGACTACTCGTCATCCCCATCTTCCATCTCTCTGCACTTGGACTGTTTAGGCAGAGGGCGTACAGACGTGATGTCATCGCGCTCTCTGTCCAGAATGTCACTGTCAGGAAACGCGGAAGACGTCACGGCGGTGGAGCAGGAAGAGGTAAGTATTTCAGCTTTGCAAGTGCTGTGATCCTGAGCAAGCAGGGGGGGGGCCCACTCGTTGGCGACGGCACTGGCACAGGGCCCCTAATAGTACGGCGGTGTGTCTGATGGCAGAGACACTTTTGCGTACTATGAGGGGCCCTGTGGCAGTGCCGTCGCCCATGAGTATGCCCCCCCCCACCTGCTCAAGGAACCTGCACTTTCATCTGCACCTTCCTCTTTGTCACCATGTAAGGTGGTATAGTATGCGGGAAGTGGAACCTGAGTTTCATCAGGGTCAGATTCTGGCTGTGTAGAGTGCGAGGGGAATGTAGTGGTCTGGGTCAATGTACCAGCAGAATCATCTAGCAGTGGCTGGGCATCAGTGCACTTGTGGCGCCCCCAGGAGTACGGTCGCCACAGTGGCATTACCTTCCTCCTAGGGAGTGTGATGTCATGCTTGGGAGCAAAGAAGGATCTCTCTAGCAGTTAAACCAACACACAGCACAGTTCCCACTCCAGGCCAGCAGGGAGAGCTCTGAACCTGACTGCTGAGGAGTTAGGGCAGTCTGTGAAGGGAAGGGGAAGTGTGTGGACGTGAGAAGGGCAGCTGGAGGATGAGCAGAGTTAAGGCTCACTCCTAGCTGAAGCACATGGTCCGGATTCCGGTCTCCGAGTTTGTAGGGACACTGACGGTCCTGCAGCAGAAACCGGAGGAAGTAGCAGCTGTAAATGCTCTGTTCCCAACTAAGGCTCTGAGGCCCAAGCAGCGACGTGTGTGAGCCAGAAGGAAAAGGCTGCGGCTGCCTGCCATATGAGAAAGTTCCAAAAGAGAGTCAACAGGGGGAACTTCAGTGAACTGCGAGTACCTCAGATAAGCGCTAGAACGGAGGCCACACTACCTATCTGAAGAGAGAGAATTCCTAATTTGCTTCCAGGCTGACCAACTCCTCCATCTGTACTCTGGGTCCTGGACTGCACCTACCAAGTACAGGTAAAGGAACTGCACGACTTTGTCTGTCATCTTTCTCCTGCGCCTGGCGCACGACTCTGCTACATCCTGCACTGCACACCATCTACCAACTCTTTCATCTGCCGTGCAACTACGGCCCTACCTGTGCAGGGCTTCTACATCTTAGCTGCACCACAACATCTGTCCCAGAGAAGCGACACTGCAGCGCTGGTCAATCTGATCAGAAACCACAGGTGGCATCACGTATCATTCACCTATAAACGTTATTCACCCCTTTGCATGGATGCCCAGGGCCACGGACCGGGTCACCACCACCGTGACACATCCATCTGAGGCATGGTATGTTAGAAAGAGCTACATGGACTAATGTGAAGTGTGGCCTGCTGCATCATTTACTTTTGGTGGGGGTGAAGGACACAAGGAAAGGGGTTCTTCCTGACCAGGAGCCAGCACTTGACGACACAATGTTTGCACTTTTTGAAACTTCAGAAGAGGAGGGCATATTAGCTGGAGTCTGTTTCGGCAATGTAAGCCAAAACCAGTTCCTGATGCTCCGGCTTTAAAAGCGGTTAACCTACTCCCAGAAAAGGTATCCTTCCGGAGCCAGACCATGACGCAGGCTCAACACCTCCTGCCTTAGCTGATATTGTGCTTTTGCCACTACCAGCAGATGCACCAGTACCAGCTGGCCCCCCCACGCCCACGTCCACGGCCTCTTCCACCATACTTCCAAATTTTGGAGAAAATGTACCCAAAATAACATCAGATATATGGTACTGTATCAGAAGCGTACAGCTGTATACAGTCAAAGGATAATTGTAAATCTCTGTATATATTTCATGAGTCACACAGACGCTCACAGGCTCAGTATGGATTAGACAAGAATATAAAAAGTAGAAAAAGGGTACAGTATCATCAGATAGCAGGTATATGTAGTATAGTTTAAACATTCTAAATTTCCGTATATATTTCAGGAGGCAGACACAGACGCTCTCAGGCTCAGTATGGATTACAACATAATATAAAAAGCCGTAAAACGGTAATGGATCTGAAGCATACAGCTGAATACAGTGTAGGGGTCATTGTCATTCTCAGTATTTATTTCCAGAGTCAGAAACAGACTCTCACTTGGTCAGTTTGGATTAGACCAGAATATAAAAACCAGTAAATGGGTAATGTATCACAAGCGTAGAGCTGTATACAGTGTTGGGGTAATTTTTAAATCTACATATAAATTGCAGGAGTAACCCACAGACTCACACGCTCAGGATGGATCACACCACAATATAAAAAGAAGATCCGCAAGAAATAATCACACATGTGGGCCAATGTTCCAGGTGTCAATGATACACTTAGAGTGGTGGGTGGAGGAGGACTTTCTGGCAGAAAGGGTACAGTATCACCAGAGACCAGGTATATATAGCATAATTTAAACATTAAAAATGTACGTCTATATATCAGGAGTAGTGTTGAGCCACCCCGCTAGTGTTCGAGTTCGGTTCGTCGAACAGGAGGCAAGTCCGTCAAATGTTCGACAAACACTGTCGAACCCCATTGAAAATAATGGCAGTCAAACACATTCAAAACACCTTAAAAGGTGTCCCAAAGCAGACAAAATGCTCAGAAGACACAAATAACATATGGAAAAGGGCAACTACATATAGAAAAGAGGTGGAGGAGGAGGAGACACAGATATAGGCATGTCATGCCCTTATAAAGTCAAGAAAGGCTGGAATAAAAATCTAAAATACAAAAAAAATTCTAAAAGCGAAGACGATCATATAACGTCGGACTTCCCACCATAAATTATGCCGACTGCCGATCGGGCGGCGTTATTCCCACGACCCTCCAGCGTCCATGAAGGCAAAGTGTTTGGTTTACGTGGGCAGTCTGGTTGCAAAACTGAACCTTTAAGGAATGTCCAGAAGGGCACCACCACAAGGAGTGGAGCCTGCGGCTTAATTGGACTCCACACGGGCAACCTCAACCATGCGAGCCACGGAAAGGTTGGACAGATTGCAAGCTTTCTCGATTCTGCGGGTGGTGGTGCATGGCCGTTTTTAGTTGTGCTAGCGGTTTGTCAGCTTAATTCCGTTAACGAACGAGACTCCGGCATGCCCCCTTGGTCCGCGTCCAGAGGGACACACGAGGCTCTGGCACGCGAGATCGAGCAATAACAGATCTGTCATGCCCTTACATGTCCGGGGCTGCACGCGCGCTACACTGAAAGGACCAGCGTGTGTCGCTTACAGGTGCGGATAACCCGCTGAACCCCGTTAGTGATGGGGATCTGGGATTCCAATTCTTCCCCGCGAACGAGGATTTCCCATTAAGTGCAGGTCAACCGGAATTAGGCCTAACCAGCATTCCAGAAAGAATGTGCAAAAATTAAGTGTCCAAACCGCAGGTGCTGTAGCTTGCTTAACAGCTGGGCTCCTCTGTTGAGTAGCACACAGTGCTTACATAAACAGGCGGCATAGCTAGGTTCACGGGTGGGCAACTCTGCTGAGTAGCAGACAGTGCTTACATAAACAGGCGGCATAGCTAGGTTCACGGGTGGGCTCCTCTGCTGAGCAGTAGACGCAGGTACTAGGCCCAAAGTATTGACTGGGCTAAATGAAGTTAAAAAATGGTTATTACATAAACAGGCGGCACAGCTTGGTTCACGGGTGGGCTCCTCTGCTGAGTAGCAGACACAGTTACTAAGCCCAAAGTATTAACTGGGCTAAATGCAGTCAAAAAATGTTTTTTTCATAAACAGGCGGCATAGCTAGGTTCACAGGTGGGCTCCTCTGCTGAGTAGCAGACAGTGCTACAAGGCCCAAAAGGATTTTCTGGACAAGATGCGGTAAAAAATTATTAGAAACACACGGTGTAGCTCCTTGACAGGTGTACTACACCGCTGGCTACCAGACACCGCTACTATGCCATGAAACTGTCTATTAACATTGAAAACCATTATTAATGTGAAAATAAAGTTACGCTTTTGGTGATCGATCCGTTCTCGAACAGCCGCATTTTAAGCAAAGTGTTCGAGTTCGACGAACGGCTCAAACAACACCCAAAACAGCTCGAATTTGAACTTGGCGAACAGTTCAACTTGAACACCGCTCATCTCTAATCAGGAGGCAGACTCAGACGGTCTCAGGCCCAGTATGGATTCGACAAGATTGTAGAAAGTTGAGAAAAGGGTACAGTATCACCGGATAACAGATATATAGCATAGTTTACACATTAAAAATCTATGTGTATATATCAGGAGGCAGACTCGGATGGTCTCAGGCCCAGTATGCATTAGACAAGAATCTAAAAAGTAGAAAAAGGGTAATGTATTCGAAGCGTACACCAGTATACACTGTTGGGGTATTTTTAAATCTTGATATATATTTCAGTGTCAGTAAGACGGTCCAGACTCTCCGCAAGAGGTAACGAGATGGATACAAGTACAGACGGAAAGTCGTGATTGCAGAAATTTTGGAATTACTAATCATGGAAAAAAACTCCCGGGAGAATTCTCAGAGGCGATGCTGACCCTCAATTACTTTATCTGTAGAGACAGCGAAAACAGTTCTTTTTGAAGAAAGGGTTGCTGTATCGCAGTACCGTGGATCCCATCACCGTTACTCATCTCCATCAAATTGTGATCACAGGGAGAGATGTAGACATGGTCCTCACTGCCTATCATGATCTGTCAGGTAAGTTTGGAGTGCAAAAGACAGAAGCCACAGGCCGTAGGCGATTCTATTGAATTGGCATGAGAGGACACATTTAAAAATGTGGGCAGGAATGTCACACGTCTGTGATTAGGAAAACTGTGAAAGCTGATGATAAACCACCACTGCATCTCATTGTGAGTCCACGTCCATAACAAATGGAAGCCATTGATCATCTGAAGATAGAGCCCAGCAGGACAGGGCATAGCTACGTCTTAACCATCATCTATCAGTTCACCAAATATGTAGTGGCAGTCCCAGTGAAGGATTTAACAGCCCAGACTACACAGCGGTGGAGCAGGGAGAGGTAAGTATTGCAAGTACTGGGGCCCTGAGCAAGCGTGGGGGGCCCACTCGTGGGCGGCGGTACTGGCACAGGGCCCCTCATAGTACGCCGGTGTGTCTGACGGCGGGTGTGCACCCCCACCATCAGAGACACTTGATTGTACTATGAGGGACCCTGTGCCAGTGCCGTCGCCCAAGAGTGGGCCCACCCACCTGTCCAGGGCAACGGCACTCGCACGGGTGCGTGCGCCAGGTGGTGGCCCCAGCCCGGGGGGGGCAGCCCAGTTAGGGAGGTTGAAAAAATGGCATATGTTGATGTTGGACATTCAGCAGCTGCAAATGGAGGAATTGGAGAAGTCCGAGGAAGAAGAGGACAAAAGCGAGCCATTTTTCTGGCAACCTATGTGTCAGCAGGGGAAGGTGGGACAAAATCCTTTGAAACCCATGCATGGTTCATTTTAATGAAGATTAGATCATCAACATTTTGAGTCGACAGACGGGTCCTTTTTTCTGTCAGGATTGATCCAGCAGCACTGAAGAATTTCGGATAGCACACTAGCAGCAGGGCAAGCGAGCTCCTGTAAGGCATATTGTGCCAATTCAGGCCAGGTGTCCAGTTTACAGGCCCAATAGTCAAAGGGGAATGACCTGTAAGGGAGAACATCGATATGGGAGGAGAAGTAGTTTGTAACCATAGTTGACAACTGCTGTCTCCTGTCACTTTCAGTCGATGCAGTATTACCAGTCGTGTGAGCGGTACTTGAAAAATCAGTCCACAACATGGTCATGAAACCCCTGTCTCCAACGCCACTTCGGATGTGTGCACCACGAACACCTCTTCCATGTTGCCCCCTACGGCTCGTGTGAGAACCATCACCGCTGCTGTGTGCTGGGAATGCCTCAAGCAAACGGTTTACCAGAGTTGTTTTTTGTTAGCCAATATTAGCTCTAGGTTCTCCTGTGGCATGATGTTTTGGAATTTGCCTTTATAGCGTGGATCCAGGATGCTGGCCAACCAGTAGCCGTCATCATTCATCATTTTGGCAATGTGGGGGTCCCTTTTTAGGATCTGCAAGGCATAATCACACATGTGGGCCAATGTTCCAGGTGTAAATAATGCACTGCAAGTGCTGGGTGGAGGAGCACTGTCTGGCAAAACCACATCCCTCCAGTCACGCACAAACCCTGTACCTGACCTTGCCACGCCAACATTTTCTCTTGCCCCCTGAGAAGCATCCTTCTCCCCTAAATAATCATCCCCATCATCCTTCTCCTCCTTCCTCTTCTTCCACCACCTCGTCCAGGAGAGTTCCCTGAGCAGACAATGGCTGACTGTCATCAAGGCTTCCCTCCTCCTCCTCTTCCTCTTCCTCCTCGGCTGCAGACACCTGCTCCTTAATGTGC
Organism: Dendrobates tinctorius; assembly: GCF_039654945.1. Taxonomy (NCBI): domain Eukaryota; kingdom Metazoa; phylum Chordata; class Amphibia; order Anura; family Dendrobatidae; genus Dendrobates; species Dendrobates tinctorius. The sequence continues at coordinate 47,971,142 of NW_027361810.1, read as the reverse complement.
GTCAAAGTTTGCATGAGCAGACGTATAAGTGGGATGCTTATGATGGCGTCGTCTGCGCTTACCAGCCGTGTGCATTTCTCAAAACACTGAAGGACTTTACAGAGGTCTTTCAGCTTCGACCACTGCACACCAGACAACTCCATGTCTGCCCTCAAACTGCCTGTCCGTGTATCCTCCCACAAATGCATTACAGCCTGCCTCTGTTCGCACAGCCTCTCAACGATGTGCAGGGTGGAGTTCCACCTTGTTGCAACATCTATAATTAGGCGGTGCTTGGGAAGGTGGAGCAATCTCTGCAGCTTCTGCATACGACTGGAGTGTACGGGCGACTGGTGGATGTGCGAGCACAGTCTTCGCACCTTATGGAGCAGGGCTGTTAACTCCGGATAATTATTGAGGAAGCACTGCACCACCAGGTTCAAGGTGTGAGCCAGGCAAGGTATGTGTCGGAGTTTTGAAAGGGCTATGGCTGCCACAAAATTCCTGCCATATCACTAACTACCTTGCCTGCCTCAAGATGTAGACTGCCCAGCCATGACTCAGTTTGTCGCTGCAAGTAGTCGGCCAGTACCTCCGCGGTGTGTCTGTTGTCGCCCAAACACATCATCTTCAACACAGCCTGCTGACGCTTACCATTAGCTGTTCGATAGTAGGACACCTCGTGTGCAACACTGGCAGCTGCGGATGGAGTGCTCGTGCGACTGCGCTCTGTGGACGAGCTTTCGCTTCTGGAGGAGGGTCGAACGCCTACAGCCAACTGTTTCCTGTTAGGAGTCGGATTTCTGCGTTTACTCAGCAGGGATCCAGATCCTCACATTCTGCACTCTCCTCCTATTTTTCCACTGCAGAGGAGATTGCCTTGCAGCAAATCTCTCCTGAGGCTAAGTCCTTCTGTCCTCTTACTGGGCATGCTCATGGGACAATCTCCCATTGGAGATCGGGAGTCATGTACTCAGGTCCCGCTCCAGTTCTCATTGGTCCATCTAAGAGATCTGGAAGCGTGCAGAAGGTCCCGGCTTCTATAAAAGGCGCGCATGGCTGTCCCGTCATGCGCTAGTATAGACTATACTTGCTATGTGTGAATGGTGACGGATGTATGACTCTGGTGACTGACTCATTTGAAACCCCTTCCCTCTGATATTACGCATGGTGATAGGGAATTAGTTTAGTAGTCAGCGCCAGTCAGTGGCAAGCCTTAAGCCACTGTGCTCACCCCACCGCTACGCTAGTGGCCGACATCGCGCTTGCTATCTGGCTTTGTCGTTGAGCGGCAGTGTCCAACGCCACGCTGCAGTTGCAGCCCTTCTTGGCGTTCGCAGCAGCGACGTCGCACACACGGTAGGTCTAGAGGGATGCAGCTCCCCTGTCTTGGGTCCTGCTCCTGTGACCAGATACCGTGTGTGCATTAACCTGAAGCCTGTGTCTCTAACAGGTTCAGCGTTTTGTATGCTACCTGAAGCCTGTGTCACTAATAGGTTCAGTGTTTTGTATGTTTTTGTTCCGGCACCTCTGTGTGTGAGCAGAGTCCGCGCTGCACACTCCGGGTGAAGTTGAACCCGTGTGCATCATACCGCCATATTGCTCCTCTGTCATCACTCAGCAGCGGTTGTTAGACCTACTGCACGGTGGACCCCGAGCGGCGAACGCACTTTATTATTTATTTTTATTTAGTGTGTTCCGCCGTTCCTAACATTATACTAGCGCCAGGGTCTGGCAGAACAGCAGCAACTGTTACAGTGTATTCGGCAGCTTGAGGGCCGGTTGGCCACTCTTGAGAGGGCTCTCTCAGCTGCACAATCCACCGAAGCTGCTGTAAAGGCAATCACAGACGCGGTTTCCCGTATGTCCACGTCCTCCCCCGCGCCGACAGTTACCCGCCTCCAGTTGCCCGATAAATTTTCTGGCGATGGCGCCTCCTGTAGGGGTTTCATCAGTCAGTGCTCCATTCAGCTGAAGTTACTGGCTTCGCGATTCCCTACGGAACGGGCCAAGGTGGGGTTTATTGTTTCCCTGCTGTCGGGCAAAGCGTTGGAGTGGGCTACGCCACTATGGGAGCGTGGTGACCCAGAGGTCCGGACCGCTGCTCACTTTCTAACAGCTACTAAGCAGGTCTTCCTCGGTCCACTGGTCACGCACGATACCTCTCTTCAGCTTCTTGCTTTGACTCAGGGTGCTCTCTCGGTTAGTCAGTATGCTGTCCGTTTTTTTACACTGGCTTCCGAGTTGGAGTGGTCCGATAAAGCTCTCATCCCTGTGTTTTGGAGAGGTTTGGCGGAGCACGTTAAAGATGCTCTCTCCACTAGAGAGGTTCCTGCCAGTTTGGAAGAGCTGATTGCCTTTTCCACCCGCATTGACCTCCGTTTTTCGGAGCACGGTATGGAGCGTGCTCAAGCCAAACGGAAGGTTACTCCGGCTCCCAATTTTTTTGAGCCTCTGGAAGTACCAGTGTTTTGTATGTTTTTGTTGCGGCACTTCTGTGTGTGAACAGAGTCCGCGCTGCACACTCCGGGTGATGTTGAACCCGTGTGCATCATACCGCCATATTGCTCCTCTGTCATCACTCAGCAGCGGTTGTTACACCTACTGCACGGTGGACCCCGAGCGGCGAACGTACTTTATTATTTTTATTTAGTGCGTTCCGCCGTTCCTAACAGTTTCCTATACCGTGGGCTAGGCAGCACTGTCCCACTGCCGCTGACCCCTGTGGACCCTGCATCCACCACATTAACCGCAGTGATGGACACGTAACGGCCCTGGCCATGCCTACTAGACCATGCATCTGTTGTGAGGTGCACCTTTCCACTCACTGATTGCTTGAGTGCATGGACAATGCGTTCTTTCACATGCAGGTGGAGGGCTGGGATGGCTTTTCGAGAAAAGAAGTGCCGACTGGGTAGCTCATAGCGTGGTACTGCATAGGCCATGAGCTCGCGCAAAGCTTCTCTTTCAACCAACCGGTAGGGCATCATCTCTAACGAGATTAGTTTGGCAATGTGGGCGTTCAAACACACTGTACGCGGATGAGAGGATGAGTACTTTCTTGTTCTACTCAGAGTCTCTGGTAGGGTGAGCTGGACTTGAGAGCTGCATATGGTGGAACTTGCGGTGGACATGGCGGACTGAAAGAGGGTTGGTGATGGTGTTGGTGGTCTTGCTGATGGTCTAGATTCAGTCTTTCGTAGCAATAACATTGTGATTCCCTGACTGTTTTGGCCTTGCGACGACACCTCAACATTTGCTGCTGGTGGTGTGCTAACTGGTGGGCTTACAGTGGGGGAAGTGATGTAGCGTTGCTGACTACCTTCATTCGGAGCAGGTGCACATGTGGTACGTGAGGTTTGGTAGTTCGTCCACGCTTGCAAGTGCATGGTGGTTGAATGTCTAAGCATGCAACTGGTATTCAAATTTCTCAGATTTTTCCCTCGGCTAAAGGTCTTTGCGCACTTCTTACAGATAACCTTTGCCTGATCATTAGGATTTTGTTCAAAAAAGTGCCACACTGCACTCTTCCTACTAGGGAAGACAGTTTGAGGCCTTGCACTCTGTGCTAATTTGACCGTCTGGCCAAGCTGTCGTGCAACTCTTTTGGTTTTTCGAACCCGTTTTTGGACTGCTACGGGCTTGCCAGATGACAGCTGTTGCGATGTCGATGCCTGCTGCAGATCCTCCTCTTCTGAGCTATTGGCAGCGGCACCCTCTTCCCCCAATGGATGCCAATCTTGGTCAACAACTGGGTCATCCATCACCTCCTCTTCAATTTCATGTGCACCTTTCTCTGTGTCACCGTGTAAGGTGGTATAGTATGCGGGAAGGGGCACCTGAGTTTCATCAGTGTCAGATTCTGGCTAAGTACACTGCGAGGACAATGTAGTGCTCTGAGTTGAATGTACCAGCAGAAAAATCTAGCAATGGCTGTGCATCAGTGCACTCCATGTCAGATTCATCTTGGACTGGGGAATTCACAATTTGACTTGATAACCCAGGCATAGTATGTGAAAAGAGCTCCATGGAGTAATCTGTAGTGTGGCCTGCCGCATCCTTCACTTTTAGTAGGGGTGAAGGACACAAGGAAAGGTGTTGTTCCTGACCAGGAGCCTCCACTGACGACTCAGTGCTTTTATTTTTTGAAACTTCAGAAGAGGAGGCGATAGAGCTGGAGGCTGTGTCAGCAATGTAAGCCAAAACTTGTTCCTGAAGCTCCGGCTTTAAAAGCAGTTTACCTACTCCCAGAAAAGGGAGCCTTCAAGGCCTTGTGGAGCCAGACGATGACGCAGGCTCAACACCTCCTGCCTTAGGTGCTATTGTGCTTTTGCCACTACCAGCAGAAGCACCACCATCAGTACCAGCTGGCAACCCCCGCCCATGTTCACGGCCTCTTCCACCATACTTCCTTATTTTTGGGAAAATGTACCCAAAATACCACCAGCTATATGGTACTGTAAAACAAGGTACAAGCTGTATATAGTATTGGGGAGAATTTGAATCTCCCTAGAGATTTTAGGAGGCTGAACAATTATCTCAGGCCCACTATAGATTACACGTCAATTTAACAGGCTGAAATTGGCTGGTGTATGTCAAAGTACAAGGTGTGTGTATATAGTATTTGGGAGAATTTGAATCTCCCTAGAGATTTTAGGAGGCTGACAATGATGCTCTCAGTCCAAGTATGGCAGCAGGCAGCCTAATAAGCAGGACTGCTGCACACAAAAGTGTGGAAAAATGAACGCTTGGTAACTGCAGAAAAGAGGAAGAAAAGTATTTTTGCTTTTAAAAAAGCAGTTTGCACAGCAGTGTGCAAACAGCAATGCAGCTATCAGGGAGTCTTATAAGGCAGCCTAATAACCAGCAGAGCTGATGCACAAAAATAGCGCCTCCCCTGTCACTGCACACAAACTGTTGTGTTGTACACAGGGCCGTGGAGTCGGTAAGCCAAACCTGCGACTCCGACTCCTCAATTTCCCTTACACCGACTCAGACTCCCACATATATTGCTTATGTTTAAGTGAAAAATTTATTCTAGTACAATGTGAACATCAGACATTAAATCATTTTTATGATACAATAATCAAGATATTTAGATAGAACATAATATTTATTGGAATACAACTTTAGAACACAAAAAACTAATAAATTGTAAACATGTAATACACTATGTAATATCGATTACACATATCTATATATATATATATATATATATATATATATATATATATATATATATATATATATATATATATATATATATATATATATACAGTCATATGTAAAAGTTCGGGCACCCCTATTAATGTTAACCTTTTTTCTTTATAACAATTTTGTTTTTTGCAACAGGTATTTCAGTTTCATATATCTAATAACTGATGGACTCAGTTATATTTCTGGATTCAAATGAGGTTTATTGTACTAACAGAAAATGTGCAATCTGCATTTAAACAAAATTTGACCGGTGCAAAAGTATGGGCACCCTTATCATTTTCTTGATTTGAACACTCCTATCTACTTTTTACTGACTTCCTGAAGCACTAAATTGGTTTTGTAACCTCATTGAGCTTTGAACTTCATAGCCAGGTGTATCAAATCATGAGAAAAGGTATTTAAGGTGGCCACTTGCAAGTAGTTCTCCTATTTGATTCTCCTATGAAGAGTGGCATCATGGGCTCCTCAAAACAACTCTCAAATGATCTGAAAACAAAGATTATTCAACATAGCTTTTCAGGGGAAGGATACAAAAAGTTGTCTCAGAGATTTAACCTGTCAGTTTCCACTGTGAGGAACATAGTAAGGAAATGGAAGAACACATGTACAGTTCTTGTTAAGCCCAGAAGTGGCAGGCCAAGAAAAATATCAGAAAGGCAGAGAAGAAGAATGGTGAGAACAGTCAAGGACAATTCACAGACCACCTCCAAAGACCTGCAGCATCATCTTGCTGCAGATGGTGTCACTGTGCATCGGTCAACAATACAGCGCACTTTGCACAAGGAGAAGCTGTATGGGAGAGTGATGTGAAAGAAGCCGTTTCTGCAAGCACGCCACAAACAGAGTCGCCTGAGGTCTGCAAAAGCACATTTGGACAAGCCAGTTACATTTTGGAAGAAGGTCCTGTGGACTGATGAAACAAAGATTGAGTTGTTTGGTCATACAAAAAGGCGTTATGCATGCGCTGTATTGTTGACCGATGCACATATCTGCTGTCATTGTTACAGTAACTTTGTCACTTACAAAATATCTTGTTAATGATGTTTGAGACGCTCTTTCCTCCTCCTTTGCCTGGCAGGAAGTGTCAGTCTGTGTGCTACCCGGCTTTCATTCTTTTTGGTACAGATAAGATATAGAGACAGATATGGATAAATGGATAGATAGAGCAGATTTCTAATCTGCTTTTGATATTGAAAACATTATCTATGAGCTCAAAAACCTTTCAGGTGATGCGGTTTTTTAAAAATCTGATCGGCTTTTGTAGCTGAAAAACGTATCCACAAAAAACGCAGCAAAAATGCTGTGTGTGAATGTAGCCTTAGATCAGGAATAGAACAGCCATTTATAGGGCATTTCATAACTTTCCCAAATTCCTCTGAAAAAAATATTCAGCACATTCTGCATTGAACTACTGTACTCAATTTATTATATATTTTCGGAGTCGGTCCATTTTATACCGACTCCGACTCCACAGCCCTGAAAATCGCTACCAGCAGAAGCAGTTTTTTTGTTCTTCACTGCCTAACGCTCTCCCTTATTCAGAATCAGCAGCAGCAACCTCTCCCTATGCTAAGATCGGCAGAAGTAAGATGGCGGTCGGCGTGCACGCCCTTTTATAGCCCCTTTGACGCCACACAAAGCCAGCCAATCACTTGCATGCCCTTCTCAAAGATGGTGGTGACCGCTACCCATGTCATCGCGTTGCCCACAGTGCGCGTCCTCCATCATTGGCTGAAAAAGGGCGCTGGAAGCATCATTTGAAACGCGACTTTGGCACTCTGGTCGCCGACCTCACGCTATGGTCGAGTTTTCGTTTCATGAAACCCGACTTTAGCGAAAGTCAGCGACTTATGAATTTGACCGACCCGTTTCGCTCAACTCTACGAGCGATCAAAAAATGGCCCAGGACTATCGAGCAGGATCAGCGATACCCGGCAGGGGGGCCGGACGCTGATCCCCGTCACACACTGCGATCTCGCTGGCGAGATCGCAGTGTGTGACGGGGTCTTTAGACTTGTAACAGAGCCTTTGACATACATTTGGCCAAGCCTGATCTCTCCCTGCTGGTAAACTAGATCAGCTCGTAGAATCTAGTTTATAATTATTATCTATATATAGCCATAATCTTCTGTGCTGTTGTACAGCAGAGAGCGAGCGAGAGCCCAGCCATAATGAATATGTACCTAGGGAGATTAAAATTAGTAACACTCTATAAAAAGATCCTGGAAGCAGGACAGAATCATTTAGGTGAGGAGGTTAATAGAGATCCCCCGCCTTGACTCATAGTGGACGTGCCGCAGCCGAGGAAGACCTGACCAGTCAGACTTTTATAGCGTTACATGGTGGTCATTCAGGTAGTCGTCCTTCTAAGACATGCACGACTTGTCATGGCCAAAGCGGCTTTCAATTAGGTTCATAGAGCAGGATTCTGTCTGGGAGACCCACTCTGATGTTCCTCTGCCCGAATTAGGCATTTAGGCAGGGGTTGTCCACATTTCGAAACCCTTTGAGGGTACATGCCCATGGTCAGGAACTGCTGCTGGTTTGACGCAGCTTTTTTATGTAGCATTAAGCCCACAGCGACCAGCTGTTACAGCATAGTGGTTGGGATTTCTAGAAATCCCATGCCCGCTGTATGTCCACAGGGTGCCCGCGGATCACCCGCGGAGACTGACATGTGGCGCGTCTTTCCAGACCGCAGCAGGTCTATTTTTCTTGCAGAGACTAGCGCCTCTGCAAGAGAAATTACATCAATACAAATGTATTGAATGCGGTAAATCCGCACGGTTCAGTGAACACACGCGGATTTACAGAGCTGATTGAATTAGGAACCAGTAGCTCCTGCCCTCCAACTATATCCAGTAAACCCATGAATCATGGTCCCGAGAAGGAAGCAATGTGAGTGCTTCCTAAACAGTATACACAACCTCTGGTTCAGTATTGGGAATACAATTATCCAATAGGAAAAGATGGTATAATAAATAGTGATGCGCGAGCGTGCTGGGATAAGGTGTTATCTGAGCATGCTTGAGTGCTAATAGAGCATCTTCGGCGTGCTTGAATGCAATGTTTGAGTCGCTGTTGCTGCATTTCTTGTGGCTGTTCAACAGCCGCAACACATGCAGGGATTGCCAAAAAACAGGCCTTCCCAAAAGATTTGCCTTCTGTACCCTCCTGGTTGCACTGTTTATTGCTGACTGCAGAATGAATGAACTGAGAATCTGTCAGTGAAATCATTCAGATTCAAAGACAGGTTGTAGCTCCTCTTTTCCTGAGCTCCTCTCAGCTGATTTATGACCAGAGACCACATCAAAGTTGAATATGCAGCGAAGCAAAGAGCCTGTAAAAGCCACTTTTGCAAAATTTTTAATTAAGTACATTTGCAAAAAATGATTTTTAGCCTCAAACTCATGCATTAAATGTCCGCAAAGTTGGACAAGAGTCTTTATACAGCATATAAAAGTGTCGTCTGACTGCAAACTGCTTACGGTATTTGTTTTTGTTTTTTTTAGATTTTTTGGTATGATTTCAAGGGAAGAAACAGACCAACTACTGAGTGTTGCAGAAGGCAGTTACCTAATCCGTGAAAGTCAGCGGCAACCTGGAACGTACACCTTAGCTTTAAGGTAAGAAATATGATTTCTGATGTGGCTGAGGTATCATGTTATGGCGGCTAGTAGTATGAATTGAAATCTGATATTGCCAGTGGTGGCTTGGCTTATGAATATTTCTCCGTACCCAAAGGTGTCAATCTCTAGGCCTGTGGGAAACCGCTTTCATAGCCCTACTACTCTGGAGCAGCGCTCTTCTAGCCACTGGCCAGTCTGTCCATTGCAGTTCGCGCTCATACTATTTTACACAGACATTTGCATGAGTATGATTAGGGGGTCTGTATTTGGGAGAAGAGTCTGATTTGAGGGTATATATTTAGTGGGAGTCATCTTATTTGGGTGGCTGTATTTAGGGGGAGTCATGTGATTTGCGTGTCTGTATTTAGGGGGAGTCATCTGATTTGGGTGTCTGTATTTAGGGGGAGTCATCTGATTTGGGTGTCTGTATTTAGGGGGAGTCATCTGATTTGCGTGTCTGTATTTAGGGGGAGTCATCTGATTTGCGTGTCTGTATTTAGGGGGAGTCGTCTGATTTGCGTGTCTGTATTTAGGGGGAGTTGTCTGATTTGGGTGTCTGTATTTAGGGGGAGTCATCTGATTTGCGTGTCTGTATTTAGGGGGAGTTGTCTGATTTGGGTGTCTGTATTTAGGGGGAATGTGATCGGGGTTCTACATTCCTTTTAGTGGATATATTTACTGTCAGGAAACACTTTCAGATTCAAATATTGTAGGTCGGAGTCGTGTTCCTATATCAGCAGGTAGGGCATAGGGTCAGATAGCTTACACTACTCATAAATTGCATTTCTATATACTTCTCATTTTTGAATCTTCAAAATGTCCCTTTTCAAAATAAAATTGCGCTCACACACTTTTTTTTTTATTTAAATTACTCATATTGTCGGTTTATTTGTGTGCCTAGGATCTTCAGTGTTCATGAGTAGTGAATAGTGATGGGCGAATGTGCTGGGATAACGTGTAACCGAATATCTTACACATGCTCGGATAATATTTTTGAGTTCCTACAGCAGCATGTTTTGTGGCAGTAGACAGCCGCAACACATCCCCAGGGCATTACCTAACGAACAGGCAATCCCTGCATGTGTTGCAGCTGTCTACTGCTGCAAAACTTGCTGCTGTAGGGACTCAAAAATATTATCCGAGCACGCCCAAGATACTAGGTGACACGTTATCCAAGCACGTTCGCTCATCACTAGTAGAGAATCCTTCCTTCCCCCATCTCATGGACATTCCCCAGTAGAGAATCTCCTGATCTTGAGCCCCATTTGTCGTTTTCTCTGTATGGCTCAGTCTCTCTCCTGCTCTTCTCTTGCCAGACTATAGATTCAATATGTCTGTGGCCATTAATGAGTAACGAGTATGCAAATTCAGTGAGGGCCTTCTGTCACTATAACTTGTAAGCTAGTAGTCACTGTTCATCATGTGAAGATCTCTACACGTGTCCATGTGAGCTATGAATTGTTAGAGGGCATGAGATTCATAGGCCGGCTGGATCAGAAGTGCGATATCCCCCCCACCCCACCCTACACGTATATACAGACGGACATGGGACAGATTTATTCACGTTTTCCTTCCTACATAACTAAAGCTTGGTGACTCTTTAGTCCAATCTTCCTGTCCTGGTAGGACAGTGGAATAAACTATAATAAGATGTGTCAGGTGATACAGGTATTATTCTGCCCACGCTGCTTTGTACGAGCTGCTCGCTGCAGATAATTGTGCAGAAAAATTCTGAAACTCGTGAAATGTTAGGCATTGCTAACAAGTCATCAGCAGTGACAGCACAGTGACTGAAGTGCTGCCAATAATGCAGTTATATCTAGAGCCACCGTGCCGATGTCCCAGATCTGTACAGCTGTAGCGAGACGGATGAGAGCGACTGAGTAACTATACGCGAACACCGCCATCCACTGGGCCAAAGTAGCTCCCCACCTCCCATTGGTCAACCCGTATTACGACGATCTGAGTGAACGACAGCTGGAGTGCCTCACACCCGTTATGAGCATGATCAATTCAATTGACAACGTACCATCCCAGAAGTTGAGCAATTTGAACGCCTGGTGAAAGAGCTCTCGCCCATGGAATGGCAAGTTAAAGGAGAACGGGGGTGTAAGGAGGAAGACCGGGCCGTGGGTGCTGACAGAACATCGGGTCCATAACTGCTGGGGCTGCGTCTCTTGTTGCAGGGGGGAAGGAAATTAAGGACGGAGAGGACCCATGACCTGCACAGAGGGGGTGTGGTAAGCCAGGGGAAGAGGGAGAGTTGAGCGTGGGAAAAAGGCAGAGGGTTCCCGCAGCAGGGAAGAGAGAGCAGGGACCTGCTGCGTGCCTCGAAGAGAGACAGACTGCAAAGCAGAGACCCAGGACGGGCACAGGGGGACTCCCAGGTACCAGTGAGGGTGCAGAGAGACGGTTCACCTTGGTAAGCGTCGCGGTGTGGCTAACCAGATATCAGTGGGCATACCGAGACTCGGGCGTCAAGTGAAGCATTGCAGTGCAGGCATCCAGGTATTGGCGGGTGCACAGGAAAGCACACGTCGAGTAGAGACTTGTGCAGAGCTGCCCTCTTCGGCTCTGCATTTCAATGGACTAGGGGCTCAGAGGGCAAATCCGCGGAACCACCCGTTGCCGCCAGAAGCGTGACCGTGTGTTGGGCGGGGAAGCCTGAAGACACAGCACTGGCCTCCGCCGGCATCCCATCACCAGTTGGACTGCAAGCGTGTAAAGGACAGTGAAGTCGCGATAAGTTGAACCTGATAAAAAAGACTGATGAGTTAAAAATAACCCGTACACTGTATAAGCTGTTTAACCCCTTGCTGGCTCCCTGCGAGGAGAACCTGTATTGTGTTAATTGAACCACACCCTTGTTAACCCTTGCTCTGTGCCTCTGTGTTACTGCATCCGTTTGCCTGCTTTACCCAGCTGTAAGTGATCGTGATTTGCAGGGTCATGTACTTCCTGCAGCATAGGTACAAAGCAAGTATTGAATATGCTCTGCATTATTACATGGACCTGATAGTTGTGAAGACGCATGCACAGTTTATTAGCAGTGTATCCCCAGCCTAAAATCACACCCTATCCAGTCAGTATAGCGAAACCATTCAGTTAGTTATGCCGCATTGATACAGGCCTCATTCACATGCCATTATTTTCCACGTGCGAGAAAAATGGACGACACTCTGATCAAAGTCTGATCAAAGAAATCGGTCAGTGTCATCTGTTTTTCTCATACTTGAAAGAAAAAAGTTTCTCCATCTCCTATGTGACAGTCCATCATAATTGAATAGCACTCGGATGTTATCTAAGTACAGTCCGTTTTTTGTTTTTTTTTTACCCCAACGGACCCATAGACTTACCTTGCCGATTTTGATTCGACGCTTGGATCAATATGTGGCATGTGTCCATTATTTTCCGGCGTTTATAGCCCTATAGACTATCACAGGTACGAGTGTGGTCCTTGAAAAGCACGGTAGGCACTCGGACTCAAAATGCAAAAAAAAATCTCATAAAAAAATAAAATAAACGAATACCCTGGGGAGCAGCGCGAATAAAATAAGAGCAAAAACTGTCTGCTTCTGACTTAGTGACAGAGTCTCTTTAAGCGTAATTTCAGTTAGCTACGTCTTGCTTAAAGTGTAACCTTCGTTGTAATTTGTATTTTGTAAATCAATAGTACAGATGAAAATAAGAAAGTTTGGAATGTGTCTTATCAGAGAAATCTGGGTCTTTCTTTTGAACTGAACTGATCATTTATTCTCAGAATTTTCTATTCTCGGGAAAAATCTGTGCTCGTTGAGTACAGTTTTTCACATTACTGAGATAGGAGGTGGCAGTTGGTGCTTATGAAGTCCTATGAAGGGGAAGGAGCTAAACGCAGAGCTGTTCCCTTCTCCTCCACCTCCCTATACATACAGTCTTATCAGTCTTCTGCTATCTCAGTAATGGGAAAGTCTGTCTTCACTCAATACAGATTTTACCCATTAATTTTAGAATTTTGAGAATGACTGATCAGTTCTGGTTGAAGAAGCAGATTTACCTGATAAGATATATTACGGAGTTGTTTAGTTTCATGTCTATTATTATTTTTTTTATTTATTTTTTTTTTATAAATATTAAAACCTTTGTTACACTTTAAAGCTGGAAACTTATCACTTTACTAGTGATGAGCGAGTATACTCGTTGCTCGTTTTTTTCCGAGCATGCTTGGGTGTCCTCCGAGTATTTTGGCGTGCTAGGAGATTTAGTTTTCGTCGTCTCAGTTGCATGATTTGTGGCTGCTAGACAGCCTGAATATATATGTGGAATGCCTGTTTGTTAGGGAATCTCCACATGTATTCAGCCTGTCTACAAGTCGCAAATCATGCAGCTGAGACGACGAAAACTAAATCCCCGAGCACACCAAAGTACTCGGAGGACATTCGAGCAACGAGTATACTCGCTCATCACTACGCTTTACCCTTACTTGACCCAAACCTGAAAGTTATATTATGATCTACCTCTGAGCAAGTGGAGCTGTACATGGAAAGCCATCCAGTTTCACTATATAAAAGTAATAATTATTATATGGGCAGTAAGATGAAGAGGTATGATATGTGACTTTTTGACAATGTTTAATACATTGATGCAAGTGTAAAAAAAAAATGTGTGTGATACATATGTATCTGTAGACCCAAATACAGACCTGTGATATCATACTGCATCTTATTATAGGGGTTGTCCACTACTGGTCAGCCCCTGCTTAATCACATCACAGCGTGTCAGCCAATCAGCGGCCGACATGATAATATTTCAATAAATTTTGATTTTTGTTGAACTATAAATGGGGTTTGTTGTTTATGGAAAAAAAATAAGACATCCTCTGAAAATAAGCCCTAACCCTTCTTTCGGCGCAAAATATTATATCAGACCCTGGCTTTTCTTCGGAGAAACCCTGTATGAGTTGCGTGTCTGGCCCTTTATCAATAAGGAGAGGTTTAAGGATGATTTGGCAGGAACATCTACAAAACTTGCAGAATTCAAAAAGCTTTTCTTCAACGTTCTTGTGGTATGTGGGAAGATGGAGAAAACAATTAGCCTTCTCAACAGTAGGTGTTAGTGTTTCAGATCCTTCTGTTCTTTTCATCCTTCAGTGATTGTTATGGTGTGACGTTACCATGGTTTCCATTCCCTTATGCGTCTTATTTGAAATAATTGTTTGAAATTCTATGCTTTTTTAAAAAAAAAATATGTTATCTGCAAAATATGCTTGTCCATAGTGACATCTTTATTTGAGGCAATCCAGATATAGCATTGGAAGGTCAAGAACGCCCTGCACTGCTGAGATGCGGCCATGCACCTTATGATACATATGCATGCTCATTTGAGCCAAACATGCATGTGTCGGAGTGAAGTCGGCTGCGGCCAGACACCTCTACCAGCAGCATGTCTCCCTGGGAAAAATAAGTTCTGGCATTGTAATTCAGTGGTTGGTCAATCCAGCTGAAGTCTTTGCTTCAGAAGAACAAAATTTTGCACTTGAACAACTTTTGTATACTTGAGCAAAAATTGACATATTGTGGCTTTGCAACCAAAAATTTTATGTAGCGCCTACATAAAATTTTTGTCTTGAGAACCACTGTCCACTGCTGGGAAGATTCAAGATTCTGGCTCGCCGTTTGCTCAGCCGCCTCCTCCAGCACATTGAGCAAGGTTTACTACCCGAAAGCCAATGCGGCTCAGTGCTGAATGTAGAACATCAGATATGGTCTTTGTGACACGTCAACTCCAGGAAAAGTGCCAAAAGCAAAGCAGTCACCTTTGTCTACTTGACCAAGGCTTTCTACACAGTCAACAGGCCTGTGGAAAATCATGGCAAAGTTTGGTGGTTCTAGCAAGTTCATCATAATCTTCCGGCAGCTCCATGTTAGTATGATGGCTAGGGTCCTGAATAGTTAAGACAAATTGGAGGCCTTCCCAGTTACAAATGGTGTAAAACAAGGCTATGTACTCCTATTCAATGTGCTATTTTCTGCCATGTTGAGAGATGCCTTTAACAACTGCGAAGATGGAATCCAGGTCAGATACAGGACTAACTACAAGCTATTCAACCCCAGACGCCTGTAGGCCATTGCAAAGATGCATGAGACTGTTTTCCGCGCACTCAACGCCTGCACAGAGCAGCAGATGCAGCTTGGAATGGACTGTTTGTTTTAAAGGGAATCTGTCACCCCTTTTTTGAGATGTCATATAATGATATCATTAAATTGTGTGTCACATAAGGATTCTCTTAGTACTTTTGCTTCCCCCTGACCCCGCACCTTTCATGCATAAATACCTTTTTTATATCGGTTCAGATGTATGTAAACTGCCGCGGTCTGGTCCGATCCGATGGGCGGGGCTTATTCACCTGCTCCCCCCCCCCCTGTCTTTCTCTACACAAGAAGAAATGCGAAGAGCAAGACAGGGAGGGGGGGGAGCAGGTTAATAAGCCCCGCCCATCGGACCGGACCGTGGCAGTTTACATACATCTGAACCGATATAAAAAAGGTATTTATGCATGAAAGGTGCATTGTCAGGGGGAAGCAAAAGTACTAAGAGAATCCTTATGTGACACACAGTTGAATGATATCATTATATGATATCTCAAAAAAGGGGTGACAGATTCCCTTTAAGCTTGCAACAACTTTGGTCTCATTATCAATACCAGAAAGACTTAAGTTATGTGCCAACCTGCTCCAGGAAAACCATACTAGAAACCACGCATGACGGTGAAGGAGCACAACCTCAAAGCAGTTCTTCACCTAAAAAAGCCAAGAAGCCAGTGCTGCCTATTGTCAGAATACAATACATAAAGTACATATGCACATATTGGTTTCTAACTGTACTTTAAACTGAGGCATTTAGCAAACAATTGATCAATTCTTTGAGCCACCCCGCCACGTCACGGCATTCTCAGATGGGGCAGTCCTACTCTACGTTTTTTATATACACTGTGCCATTACGGCCTCCTAAATGTATTAAAAGCAAGACTATATTGGAAGCAAACGTACCTGAAGCATTTCTAAAACACTCCCCTGGCACCAGAAGGGCGTGCACAGATAAAGGCCGACCAGGTCTGGAACCATCCTGACATTTCAGATCTGACCTCCACACTGCCAAACCAGCAACCATGGATGAAGGGTGAAACAGGCCAGGACACAGATGCATAATCAAGTAGAGCCTATGGGGGAGGGGAGGGCTGCTGTAAGTGCGTACAACAGCCTAGATCAATCACGATAAAGACAGATAAAATGGCGTGCATAACCAAGCGCGCACTGCAAAAAGTGGGGGTCAGCCACAAGCCAATATCAAATAAGAAGCCAAGAAGCCAGCGCTGCCTATGGTCAGTACGCAGTACATAAAGTGCATATTCACATATTGGTTTCTAACTGTACTTTAAACTGAGACATTTGGCAAACGATCAATTCTTTGAGCCACACCGCCACGTCACGGCATTCTCAGATGGGGCAGTCCTACTCTACGTTTTTTTATATATGCTGTGCCATTACGGCCTCCTAAATGTATTAAAAGCAAGACTACCGTATATTAAATGCAACTTCACCTACCTGGGCAGCACACTCTCCCACACAGAGACCATAGACGCTGAGGTCAACAACAGAATTGCCAAAGCTAGCACCGCTTACAGGAGGCTGCGTAAGAACATCTGTTAACTAAGGGAACTCTGCATTGCCACCAAGCTAAAGGTCTACTGCATGGTGGTCCTTACCACTATCAGAAGACAGACAGTTCTGCAAGTGAGTACTTCCGGCCGGCAGCCAATGTTGATAACGGGTGATCAGTAGGGATGTTGGTTGTTGGCCCCGAACAATCAGTCATTGATAGCCTATCCTTTGGATAGGTAATTAATTGAAAAGTAATGGGCAACTTCTTTAAAGGAGGTATCCAGGACTTATGTGGAATCTGTTAACAGGATCACACCTCAAAATCTTTATAAATGCACATGTAGCTCTTTCGAAAACAAGCCCAGCAATATCTTTCCATGACCAGGCCATTCCTCATTTACTGAGAAATCGGCATTTAATTAATCTGCAAAATCAGGCTGAAGAACTATTCGTAGATCTGAAGCCTCTGTCACTACAGCTCTATTCCCTTCGCAGACACCGGCTACTTCTGCTTGACTGACAACACGGAGGTGGCATTGGGCAGGAATAGTGCTCTATCACGGGCCCAGAGCACTTGAAGCATTATTTGCATATGCGTTAAAATGCAAATTACTAGTGATGAGCGGTATGCTCATTACTCGAGTTTTCCGAGCATGCTTGGGTATTCTCTGAAGAATATTTAGAGTTGACAGTCCTCAGTGGTTGATACCTTTTAATGGCTAACTGAAAAGATGGTAACAAATCGCGAGCCTTCGAGACTACTCAGGTCTCTTCATCAGGCATTGACTAATACAAAATCTGAAGAGTCACATATTTATGCACAACACAGCACAGAATATTTTGGCATGCTTGGAGAGTTAGTTTGTGTTGCTGCAGTTGCATGATTTGCAGCTGCTAGACAGCCTGAATACATGTGGGGATTGCCTGTGTGTTCGGAAACCCCACATGTATTCAGGCTGTCTAGCAGCCGCAAATCATGCAGCTGCGGCAACCCAAACTAAATCTCCGAGCACGCCCAAAATACTCGGACACCCGAGCATGCTCTGTAAAACCCCCGAGTAACAAGTAGACCCGCTCATCACTACTAATTACGCTAAGTTGAAATGTCTAACTGTGCAGCTAGCTCCCCCTACTGGCAGTGGCAGGAATCCAGAATGTAAACATGGGCAGGTCCACAATGTAAACACTTTCTAATATTTGTTATTAATTCTGCAACCCTAAAATTAAAGTTGGGCACCTTTTAACACCAAGATATAATCTTTTGGATGCCAAGTATTTTTTTTATTTAATATTATATAAAGTTTAGAGTCTTGTAAGATCCTGAGCTGTGCTCAATTATCCTCCTTAGTACATATCTTTTCCTCATCTCCGCAATCATACACTGATTGTTCTCTTGCTTTTCATATCAAAGGCTGCAAAGAATACTAGTTATTGTAGAATTGTTAACCCTTTTATCTTGGATATCTCATTAGAATTTGTTCAACCATCCCTAAAATAATTCCCTTGTGCGCGCCTTCCGGAGGTTTGCTTCCCATGGACAGTGCAGGTAGGAGAATATTCTTGACTGGCTGAGTTCAGTGACTCCATTATGCTAAAATCTTATGAACTTGTTTGTACTTTTTGTTCCACTGTAATTTTGTAGTAAAATTCTTGTAATTAATTATTGATTGCTAGCTTATGGGTTTGCGTGTGCAGAATGGTATTGTGACCAGAGCGAGGGCTGTGCCTATATCTAGTGTCGTGTTCCATAATGTCACTTTCTGCATATACCTATCTGGGTTTATAAGACCTAACACATTTTTATACAGTTTGTGCATGTTTTGAAGAACTTTTTAAAATGTCTTTTTTTCATGTCCCCAAACATCAAGGATCAGACTTCTAACAATACTAACAATGAAAGGGGATTCAGCATTTGCTGTAAAAGAAAAAATTGTAAAGGGGCCTTGGATGATTCTTGGGATTTCTTTTTAGAAAGTGCTGTGTCTCTCTTCACTTTGAAATAAGAAATCCCATTTAAGATTAAACCTGGTGAAAATGCAAGTTGACTGTATAAAATCAGGTGACTTGAGTCCTGACAAAACCACCTTGCTTATACTCGAAGCATATAGAGGTTTTATTTAGACAGTATTCTTTATTGGCACGGTTAGGCCATAACTAAATCATCAACCAGAATATGAAATTAAATGTCGGAATATAGTTGTCATTAGAGTTGAAGTTGATCGTGTCAGGAATATTATGTTGCCACAGCTATGGGCTTTGTGAAATCTAATGTATAAATCCTGTGTAGTCGGCAGTGGCTGCAGGGAGAAAATGAAGTTAGATCCTCTCTGCAGCTGCTCGCTTCCAGTCATTAGGGCGGTGCAGGGAGCGGTTATAGTCCCCACTCACATTTCAGAAAGCTACGCTTTACTCTAAAACCCTATGGACTATAAATGCGTCAGAAAACGGGACCGTAGTCTACTAGACGGCATCTGCTGGCTTCTCCCTGCCTAGATCTACTTGATTGACTGGTCAGTTTGCATATAGTAAGAGATCGGTCAGTGAAGCTAAACTGGGCTGTAAAAAGTCGGAGGAATCAGGACTCTTCTTCTTTTACCCGGACTCCACTCGCAGGGCCCAGCTCACTGCAACGAGTGGAGAACATCTTACAGGTTCCCTTACCTCCTTTTAAATTTTATTCTACAATCACAAATGGAAGATTACATTCCTCATCGATCTTTCTCGTCTCCGCTCACAGGATGTCCTGCCCTATTTTAAAGCTTCCAATATCTTGATGCCTATTTTATTTATTTATTTTACTATTTTTATTATAGTTCTCCAATTGATCAAGTTATGACAGTGTGATCCATCTACATATATAATCGCCAGTTGGGACTTCCTGCCGCTGTCCCCGAATCCCATAAGGCACCACTGCAGTGTCATTTGCGCCTGCGCAAGTGACATACATGTCTCCGCTATTCCCACACAGGCGCAGTAACAGCCGCGTCGTTACTATGCATGCGCGGGAATAGCGGTGACGTGTATGTCACTTGCGCCTGCGCAAGTGACATTCACGTCACGGCTGTTCCCGCACATGTGCAGTAACAGCAGCAACTGCGCATTCTACCCGCTGTGGTGTAGTAACCACTGTGTCCGCTAGGGGGCGCTGTGTGGAGGTCCCAGGAGAAGGGATGAATGGCAGAGTATTAGTGCCCGTTATGTATCTCAAAGTGGGTGGCTTTGAGATGGAGACTTATGTATGTGTGATATTGCTGAGGTGCTGCGTTAATATATGAGGGAGAAGTCTCCAGGTAACTAGAGAGTTGGGGGGGCCTGGTTACCTACAAACCCACCCAGGGGGTGTGTTTAAAGCACAGTTGTAAAGAGTGTGAAAATGCCTGAAGGACCTGTGATGAGGTCAGTCATGTGACCCAGTGGGCGTGGCTATGAACGATATAATGTGGCCGGGGTGAGTCACAAGGGGAGAAGACTGGGACCTGGTTGGTCCAGAGCGGAAGGTCCCGTGAGGAGAGTTGTCCCCTGGCTAACAGCCTGTGTGTGGCTGGGTGTAATGGCTGCCAGCGTCTGAGAGTCCCAGAGGAGAGAGTGGATGTCTGCAGCGTGGAGCAGCAGTCATGAAGAGCCTGTGTATGCTGGACATTGCTAACAGAGGGAAACTCTATAATGGACGCTATGCTGGTGAAATTAATTGTCTGTTGCTGTGATGGTTTATGCTGCATAGTAAACCGCATGAACTGCTATGTTTTGTTGGGAAACCTGTGCCAAATGTGATTTGTTCGCTGCCTAGCGAGAATCCCCTAACTAAATGACAGCGCTACCTCACACCGAGCATGCGCGGTAACAACGCAGCTGTTACTGCGCCTGCGTGGGGAATAGCGGATTAATTTCACTGCACTTCCGATGCATCGGACCTATTTCTAGTATGTTATAGTTTCCAAATTGTTCATTTTGAAAGAATCCACATTATTATGATGAACTGCATAAAAATATTTTGATTGGTTTAATTTTGTCGCTTGCCTTGTGGCACTTACCACGTGGCTTCTTTAATGGTTGAGTGTACAGTGAGGAGCACATGTTCTCAGACTTCTTATGAACTGCGTCCATGGTTATTTCTGATGCTCAGTAGCCCTTTGAGCTGTTTACTCTGTGTTGAACTCTTGTAGCTCTTTAGAGCAGCAAATTTTGAAGACTCTGAGCCCCATCGTGTCACACCACTTATGTCATTCAGCCAAGACATGAACGGTTTCCTATAAAACAGCGTGGTTTTTAGCAGGCTCACCACAGAGCTTCTTTTATCAGACACCAAAGAGTTAGCTCTTGGCCTCTCTCCAAGAATAAAGAATACTTACCCTTGTGCCGTCCTGTCCCATTTTGCTGAGATTCTGGCAGCAGATGCTTTTGAGTGTAATTGTTGGCACGGGAGCCAAGCTGAATTCTGAATAGGCTTTTCCTAGTAAATGACGAGGCCATTGAAGCTCTTGGTCTGCAACAGTTCACTGTATTAAACTCAATGGTAGGGTTTCTTGTAAGAACATGCAGCATCTTCAACTCAGACGGGTAGAAAAAAGAAGCCACAGTTCTGCCAGTAAAAAAAAAAAAAAAAAAGATCTCTGATGGACGGATAGGTTTTTTTTTCTTGCTTCCACCAATGTAATGAACTGACTTGTACAAATTACTCTACAGAACCGAAGAAAAAGGGTCTTCTGGCCTTTTTCCCGAACTACAAATGGCAAAAAGTCATTTATTTTCTAAATAAAATCTTTGCATTCCTTTCTTTATTGAGGCAGATTCGGAAACCAGACTAGAAACTTCAGACTCTACCATGACGGGAAGCACTTTGTCGGAGAGAAGAGATTTGAATCTATCCACGACCTCGTGACCGACGGCCTGATCACCCTGTACATTGAGACCAAGGCAGCCGAGTACATCGCCAAGATGACCATAAACCCAATTTACGAACATATAGGCTACACAACTTTGAACAGAGAGCCAGCACATAAGAAACAAATGCCGGCTGTGAAAGAAGAGCAGGGCGAGAAGGAGTCTTCAGGAGAAGATACTGTGGAGGGGAAACGGGTAAGATTTACATTGCTCTCTTACACTTTTTTTTTAACTTTTTTTTTTGGAATAGAATGGAGTAACTCTGTGAAGCGTTGTCCTGGGTTATTAAGTTCACGCTGCTATTTTTTGACATGGTGTTGGAGTGAGCTCCAAACTGCCGAGTTGCTCAACCACTGACCTTTATGATCTGATGTCGCTTCTACTTTTGGAGTATTGTGATTGCGGTCATTACATATTAGCGGAGGATCCATGTAAACATTGTAGCAGCGCTCAAGTCAATACATAGCTTCCCCCTTTTTCCCAATTTTTGCGATGTACTGAAACCCATTCATTTCTCACTACCCTGTCCCAAATTGTCAGGATTTTACAAGGCCCAAAACTGAACGCTTGATCGTGATTACACTATTCTGTTTAAAAAAAAAAAAAAAAAAAAAAAAAAATCACAAAACACAGATATTGTAGCACATTTTTTTTCTGATTCTCCTAATCGTTTTCTTCCTTTTTGCAAGTGATTTAATTTTTTTTTGTTATAACTATCTTATGTTCTGGAGTGTGTGATAATTCTGCACAAATCTGGATCCATGCATGCCAGATTAAAGCAATTGTTTTATACTTTTAGTATGGTTTTTTTTTTATCCATTTTTGTTCAAATACAACATTTGTCATTGAAACAGTTACACTGTGATATAACCCTGTCCTTTAAAAGGACCCTGTCACGTTGAGAAACACTTGTCCTGCACCTACAGTGCTGATTTGCAGGCAAGTAGTGTTTAATTCCTGTGTAGCCGGCAGTGGCTGCAGGTAGAAAATGAAGTTATATTCTCCCTGCAGCCGCTCACTTCCAGTCATCGTGTCGGTGCACTGCAAAGTGAGCACGTTTGTAACCACTGCCTGGTACATTGACAACCCACTCTGGACATAAATGAGGAGTTATTGCCGCAAACTTACTGTACAGTGAGCGGTGATTGCTTGTACGCTCCCTGCACCGAGTGCCTGTAGAGGAAAAAATGTGTCATTTTCTCCCTGCAGCCGCTGCACTATTAACTACACTACACAGAATTTATACCCTATTTACCCACAAATTACCCCTATATCTACAGGTATATGGCATTTCTCAATTTGACAGGTTCCCTTTAAATACTAGTAAGGTTCTTGTAAGTGCTCTCGACACATATTTTATCCTAGCATACGAGTTCTGTACACATGGATGGACTTGACAGGTTTATTATATCTTGAATTTCAGTCCAATGTGTCTTGTTTAGAGGTCTCACACATAAGAGGGGAGAAGGTATTTTCAGTCTACTCAACTATTTGGATATTTTTTTAAATGGTGCTAAAATAATACTTTAGAAAATTCTGACTTTAAAGAAAATCTTGTAGTTATACTGTTATGTTATATTCTGCATCTTCTGTTCTTCAGTTAACACAAAGCCTCAAAATTATCAGCGGTCCAATATCCACATCCCCAAGTCATACTCATTGGGGTCTGAGGAGCTACTGTATAGTTGCTCCTCAGACCCCAATGAGTATGACTTGGGGAGATGGATATTGGACCGCTGATAATTTTGAGGCTTTGTGTTAACTGAAGACCAGTTTTTGCATGGCTTTCACCTAAAACAGGGGTATTGACACCCAGGTCAGGTCTTCTCCTGACGCTTGTAACCACAGTAGGTGCCCTCAGTGAGATCTGTGTGACCTAGTTAGACACGAGTTCTACCATATCACACATACAAAGCTGTCCGTAAGCTTCTTTAGGGGCAACTAAGATGAGAAATAAAATGTTTCATTCAGATCTTCAGCCACTTAATCATCATATGGCCAATTTAGCACGTGAAAAATGGTGAAAGGACCTCTTTAAGCAGAGCAGTCCCTTCGACTGCAGAGTTACGGTAACTTAGTTTTTCTCTGTATTTTTTTGGCGGATGCGTAGGTTTCCAGGGTCAGGACCCTCTAGGGCGTATTTCCCTTACCATCATGAAGGATGTACCCCAGGTAACCCTAAGTTTTCATGTTTTGAGCTGTGCTAAATTCCGAAGTTCAACCCATTTGTATTCTGAAGCTTTGCTCAAGTCACGCAGCACTTCAAAGGCTCGGAGCCTTCACTAAATATTTTGGGGAAGAGTTGACATCTCTGGTTTTTGCAGTCTTCACTGTCTAGATATTTTTAGCAGAAACTGAAAAGTTTACCATCTTGTAAATTATTCTGTTCGTTAAGGATATAAAGCGTGAAATCTTTTCACCTGACTAGCTCTCGACTGTCAGAACTTAGCAGCTCAAAAATGTTACATTGTAAACTTTTTTTTTTTTGTAATATTTTTTTTTTCTGTATTTTTGATTTTGATCAAAACTTCTTGTGATGTAAATAAGTTCTTTGCCTTCAAAGCTACGTTCTCTGAATTCTACATTCACCTTCCTAAGGGAGCAGAAGACATTAAATTGTACATCCAAGGTCCATTAACGTGGACCAGTTATCCGGGCAGTGCAAGTGGCAAGCAGATTGGGTCTCTGACTGTAGTCCGTAAATATCCAGCAGTTTAAAATTCCCTCGATTTTGTGATTCTGCATACGATACAGATCATAGACATGTTGAAATATAATTTCTAGAGTTGCAGTGATTGCATCGTTAGGCTGTGTTCGCACGTTGCATTTTTGCTGCTTTTTTTTTCTGCAGGCAAAATCTGCTCTCTTGGCAGTAAAAACCGGATTTTGCTGCGTGTTTGTTTTCTCTTGTGCCTGCTGACAAGGTTTAGTGCCCCCCCCCCCCAAAAAAAAAATGATGCAACTTCCTTAGGTTTGCAGCAAAACCTGATGCCTGCATTTTTGCACCTACTCGTTGCTTTCTATGGGTGAAAAAAACGCTGAAAGAAGTGACATGCTGCAGATGGCAAAAACGCAGCAGTTTTCCAGTTCAGTCGAGGAAAAAAAACTATATGTGCTTGAGATTTCTGAAATCTCGTAGCTTTTTTTGGTACTGTATAAAACGCAGGTTAAAATTTGCATAAAAAAGCGCAATATGTGAACATAGCCTTAGAGATTGACCACTGATATCCGTCCCATGCAATAACTACATGCATCCCCATCTTGTAGAGCCATGTTTCCTTTAGGCCAGTGCGACATGGTATGTATGCAAATTGTCTCTTCAGAGAGTAAGTGGACAGGAACTCCAGCACCACCTATTGGAAGTAGCAAGCCTAAAAGTCAGCATCGACCCTTTAATGAGTCTTGCCATATGATTTAGGATAAAAGCCAAGCCAGGATCTCAATTTACAGACGGGATGTTGCGCCTCGTCAAGAGATTTGATTTGTGTATGAGAGGCCTCTGACTGAGCTCTCCTCGTGGAGGCTGACATGCCAGTGTAGCGAGGCTTATAGGCCGTGCAATGCTCCTCTGGGAAATTAAATAATTATATTTTACCCTTAGTCATGTGACAAGGGCTCGTTAAAGGGCCGATATTGACTTTTAGGACTGCTACTTATAACAGGTGGCAGTAGGGTTAAAGTCCTCTCTGAAGAGACAATTTGCATATACTCAACAACAAGTTGCGGACAAGAGGCACAAATGTCTTGAGAATTCCTCACCACGTGACGCCCTGTAGTTCCTTTCTATTGGTTCTCTGATTGCAGTTTTATTACATTTTTCTTCCTTGCAGTCAGGGCTGTGGCGTCGGTAAGCCAAACCTCCGACTGCAACTCCTCAGTTTCCATAAGGCCTGTTTCACACTTCGGTTTTTTCAAATCCGTCAAAATCCGTTGGTTTCCGTAAAAAAACGGATCCGCCATTTTTTTGCAGGATCCGTTTTTTTCCCATAGCGGTTACCGTGGATCCGTCAAAAAACGGATTCGTTTTTTAAAAAACGGATCCGTTTGCATCCGTTTCCGTCAAAAAAACGGAAACGGATCCGTTTGGCAGACACAAAAACGGAAGTGTGAAACAGGCCTTACTCAGACTCTCCGACTCCCTCATACCAGGGCTGTGGAGTGGGTAACCTAAACCTCTGACTCCGACCCCTCAATTTCCATGATTCCGACTCCGACCTCCAACAAAATGGGCTCCGACTCCACAGTCCTGCTTGCAGTTGACCTCAAATTTGCCAGTTAATTGACAACTGGACTGTGGAATGTCTCCACTGTTTAGTGTTTAAAGGGCAAGGACATGACTGGTCCTGACACTTATCCAGTCATCGTGGCTTGAGTCTCTCTGCCGCTGTCCGTACTGACTGAACGGTGTTAGAGCCGCTCTGGTTCATCCCCATGTTATCTTCGTTATGATCTGCAATCGGAGAAGCGCACTTGATTAAAGAAGTCAGTTTTACTCTCTTTTTTTTGGGGGGGGGAGGGGGGGTCATGATAGATCCTCTTTGCTAAAGATGACACTTGCATGTGGCACTCTTTGTGGAAACTATGACCGTGGTGCCCGCTACTGCTTTCTATCACAACTCTATAAAGACTATTGTAGTGTTATAAACTAAACTGCAAAACAAAAAACATGTCGAGTATCGCCAGCGATTAAATGGTTGCTCATAAATGGAATGTAAACACGGTCTCATCCCGCGGGTCTGTTTATTCTGCACATTGCAGTATGTAGCACGGCCGCCCCTGAAATGCAGTCACACTGCGCACGGCGTATAACATCCCGCGTCCTATTTACTAACATTATCCCATTAGGAATTTACAGTGCCTACAACTAGTATTCAACCCCCTGCAGATTTAGCAGGTTTGATAAGATGCAAATAAGTTAGAGCCTTCAAACTTCACACAAGAGCAGGATTTATTAACAGATGCATAAATCTTACAAACCAAAAAGTTATGTTGCTCAGTTAAATTTTAATAAATTTTAAACATACAAGTGTGGGTCAATTATTATTCAACCCCTAGGTTTAATATTTTGTGGAATAACCCTTGTTTGCAATTACAGCTAATAATCGTCTTTTATAAGACCTGATCAGGCCGGCACAGGTCTCTGGAGTTATCTTGGCCCACTTCTCCATGCAGATCTTCTCCAAGTTATCTAGGTTCTTTGGGTGTCTCATGTGGACTTTAACCCCTTCCTGACATCCGACGTACTATCCCGTCCACGGTACCCGGGCCCGTATGACCGTGGACGGGATAGTACGTCTACCGCGATCAGCGGCGCCCACGTGGTGAGCGCCGCTGATCGCGGCCGGGTGTCAGCTGATTATCACAGCTGACACCCGGCACTATGTGTCAGGGGCGGTCACGGACCGCCCCCGACACGTTAACCCCTTGCACACCGCGATCAAACATGATCGCGGTGTACCGGGAGTTAAAGGGAAGCATCGGCAGGGAGGGGGCTCCCTCCGTGCTTCCCTGAGCCCCCCACGGCAGCGCAATGTGCAGCGCTGCTGCGGGGGGCTCCTATCCTCCAGGCCCCCGAATCCAAGATGGCGACGGGGGCCTTCGGGGACCTGAGGAAGCTGGCTTCCTCAGTGCCTGCAAAGCTCAGGCAAGAGGAAGTCTGCTTCAATGCCTGTGACAGATTGCTGATCTGTCACAGTGATCTGTGATGTGACAGATCAGCGATCTGTCACAGGACAGTGATGTCCCACCTGGGACTATGTAATAAAGTAAAAAAAAAAATAAAAAAAATGTAAAAATAAATTAAAAAAAATCGCCAAATAAATTAGTAAAAAAAAAAAAAAATATTCCCCAATAAATTCATTTTTTGAAAATAATAAAAAAAATAAAACAATAAAAGTACACATATTAGGTATCGCCGCGTCCGTAATGACCCGCCCTATAAAACTGTCCCATTAGTTAACCCTTTTAGCGAACCCCTTAAAAAATAAAAATAAAAAACGAAGCAAAAAATAATGATTTATTGTCATACCGCCAAACAAAAAGTGTAATAACGCGCGATCAAAAAGACGCATATAAATATCCATGGTACCGCTGAAAACGTCATCTTGTCCCGCAAAAAACGAGCTGCCACACAGCATCATCAGCGAAAAAATAAAAAAGTTATAGCTCACAGAATAAAGCGATGCAAAAATAATTATTTTTTATATAAAATAGTTTTCATTGCATAAAACCGACAAAAACATAAAAAAACGACCTAAATGAGGTATCGCTGTAACCGTACTGACCCGAAGAATAAAACCGCTTTATCAATTTTACCGCACGCGGAACGGTGTAAACGCCCCCCCCCAAAAGAAATTCATGAAACGCTGGTTTTTGTTCATTCTGCGTCCCAAAAATAGGAATAAAAAGCGATCAAAAAATGTCACGTGCCCGAAAATGGTACCAATAAAAACGTCAACTCGTCCCGCAAAAAATAAGACCTCACATGACTCAGTGGGTCAAAATACGGAAAAATTATAGCTCTCAAAATGTGGTGATGCAAAAACTATTTTTACAATAAAAAGCGTCTTTTAGCGTGTGACAGCCGCCAAACATAAAAACCGCCATAAATAGTAAATCAAACCCCCCGTTATCACCCCCTTAGTTAGGGAAAAATAATAAAACTAAAAAAAAGTATTTATCTCCATTTTCCCGTTAGGGTAAGGCTGTGTGCACACGCTGCGGATTAGGTGCGGATTCATCCGCGCAGATTTTGTAAAATCCGCAGGTGAAACCGCAGGTCAAAAGACCTGCGGTTTTACCTGCAGATTGCTCTGCGGTTTTGTCCTGCGGTTTTTCATCTCCTCAATAGAGGAGATGGCAAACCGCAGGAGAATCCGCAGAAAGAATTGACATGTCAATTCTTTCTGCGGATTGAAAACCGCAGATAATCCGCGCGGAAAATTCCGCACCGTCTGCACTGCGGTTTTTGATTCCCATAGGGAATCATGGTACTGGGGTCCGCAGCAGCCAAAACCGCTGCGGAACCGCAGCAAAATCCGCAGCGTGTGCACACAGCCTTAGGGTTAGGGCTAGGGCTAGGGTTAGGGCTAGGGTTAGGGCTAGGGCTAGGGCTCAGATTAGGGTTAGGGGTGTGTTGGGGTTAGGGTTGGAGTTATAATTGGGGGTTTCCACTGTTTGGGCACATCAGGGGCTCTCCAAATGCAACATGGCGTCTGATCTCAATTCCAGCCAATTCTGAGTTGAAAAAGTCAAATGGTGCTCCTTCCCTTCCAAGCTCTGCCATGCGCCCAAACAGTGTTTTACCCCCACATGTAGGGTATCAGCCTACTCAGGACAAATTGCAAAACAATTTTTGGGGTCCAATTTCTCCTGTTACCCTTAGGAAAATAAAAAATTGGGGGCAAAAATATCATTTTTGTGGAAAAAAATGATTTTTTTATTTTCACGTCCGAGTGTTATGAACTTCTGTGAAGCACTTGGGGGTTCAAAGTGCTCACCACACATCTAGATAAGTTCCGTGGGGGGTCTAGTGTCCAAAATGGGGTCACTTGTGGGGAGTTTCAATAGTTTAGGTACATCAGGGGCTCTCCAAACGCACATGGCACCCGCAGACCATTCCATCAAAGTCTGCATTCCAAAACGTCACTGCTTCCCTTCCGAGCCCCGACGTGTGCCCATACATTAGTTTTCTCCCACATATGAGGTATCAGCGTACTCAGGCCAAATTGGACAACAACTTTTGGGGTCCAATTTCTCCTGTTACCCTTGGGAAAATGAAAAAATTGCGGACTAATTGATCATGTTTCTGGAAAAAATACGATTTTTTTATTTTCATGCCCGGGCATTATAAACTTCTGTGAAACCCTTGGGGGTTCAAAGTGCTCACCTCACATCTAGATAAGTTCCTTAGTGGGTCTAGTTTTCAAAATGGGGTCATTTGTGGGGGGTTTCCACTGTTTAGGTACATTAGGGGCTCTCCAAAGGCAACATGACACCTGCAGACCATTCCATCAAAGTCTGCATACCAAAACGTCACTACTTCCCTTCCGAGCCCCGACATGTGCCCATACAGTAGTTTTCACCCACATATGGGGTATCAGCATACTCAGGACAAATTGGACAACAACTTTTGGGGTCCAATTTCTCCTGGTACCCTTGGGAAAATAAAAAAATGGTGACTAAAAGATAATGTTTGTGGAAAAAATACGAATTTTTTATTTTCACGCCCGAGCGTTATAAACTTCTGTGAAGCACTGGGGGGGGGGGGTCAAAGTGCTCACCACACATCTAGATAAGTTCCTTGGGGGGTCTAGTTTACAAAATGGTGTCATTTGTGGGGGTTTTCCACTGTTTAGGTACATTAGGGGCTCTCCAAAGGCAACATGACACCCGCAGACCATTCCATCAAAGTCTGCATTCCAAAACGTCATTACTTCCCTTCCGAGCCCCGACGTGTGCCCATACAGTAGTTTTCTCCCACATATGGGGTATCAGCATACTCAGAACAAATTGGACAACAACTTTTGGGGTCCAATTTCTCCTGGTACCCTTGGGAAAATAAAAAAATGGTGACTAAAAGATCATGTTTGTGGAAAAAATACGAATTATTTATTTTCACGCCCGGGCATTATAAACTTCTGTGAAGCACTGGGGGGGTCAAAGTGCTCACCACACATCTAGATAAGTTCCTTAGGGGGTCTAGTTTCCAAAATGGTGTCATTTGTGGGGGGTTTCCACTGTTTTGGTACATCAGGAGTTTTCCAAATGCGACATGGTGTCCGATCTCAATTCCAGCCAAAAACGTCAAATGGCGCTGCTTCCCTTCCGAGCTCTGCCATGCGCCCAAATAGTGGTTTACCCCCACATGTGGGGTATCAGCGTACTCAGGACAAATTGCACAATAACTTTTACGGTCCTGTTACCCTTGGAAAAATAAGAATTGAGGGTGAAAAGATCATTTTTGTGGAAAAAATATGATTTTTTAATTGTATGGCTTTATGTTATAAACTTCTGTGAAGCCCATGGGGGTTCAAAGTTCTCACCACACATCTAGATAAGTTCCTTAGGGGGTCTAGTTTCCAAAATGGTGTCATTTGTGGGGGATTTCCACTGTTTTGGTACATCAGGGGTTTTCCAAATGCGACATGGTGTCCGATCTCAATTCCAGCCAAAAACGTCAAATGGCGCTGCTTCCCTTCCGAGCTCTGCCATGCGCCCAAATAGTGGTTTACCCCCACATGTGGGGTATCAGCGTACTCAGGACAAATTGCACAATAACTTTTAGGGTCCTGTTACCCTTGGAAAAATAAGAATTGAGGGTGAAAAGATCATTTTTGTGGAAAAAATATGATTTTTTAATTGTATGGCTGTATGTTATAAACTTCTGTGAAGCCCATGGGGGTTCAAAGTTCTCACCACACATCTAGATAAGTTCCTTAGGGGGTCTAGTTTCCAAAATAGTGTCATTTGTGGGGGGTTTCCACTGTTTTGGTACATCAGGGGTTTTCCAAACGCGACATGGTGTCCGATCTCAATTCCAGCCAAAAACGTCAAATGGCATTGCTTCCCTTCCGAGCTCTGCCATGCGCCCAAATAGTGGTTTACCCCCACATGTGGGGTATCAGCGTACTCAGAACAAATTGCACAATAACTTTTATGGTCCTGTTACCCTTGGAAAAATAAGAATTGAGGGTGAAAAGATCATTTTTGTGGAAAAAATATGATTTTTTAATTGTATGGCTTTATGTTATAAACTTCTGTGAAGCCCATGGGGGTTCAAAGTTCTCACCACACATCTAGATAAGTTCCTTAGGGGGTCTAGTTTCCAAAATGGTGTCATTTGTGGGGGGTTTCCACTGTTTTGGTACATCAGGGGTTTTCCAAACGCGACATGGTGTCCGATCTCAATTCCAGCCAAAAACGTCAAATGGCATTGCTTCCCTTCCGAGCTCTGCCATGCGCCCAAATAGTGGTTTACCCCCACATGTGGGGTATCAGCGTACTCAGGACAAATTGCACAATAACTTTTAGGGTCCTGTTACCCTTGGGAAAATAAAAATTGGGGTGAAAAGATCATTTTTGTGGAAAAAATATGATTTTTTAATTGTACCGCTGTACGTTATAAACTTCTGTAAAGCCCTTGTGGGTTCAAAGTTCTCACCACATATCTAGATAAGTTCCTTGGGGGGTCTAGTTTCCAAAATGGGGTCACTTGTAGGGGGTTTCCACTGTTTAGGTACATCAGGGACTCTCCAAACGTGACATGGCGTCCGATCTGAATTCCAGCCAATTTTGCATTGAAAAAGTCAAACGGCGCTCCTTCCATTCTGAGCTCTGCCATGCGCCGAAACAGTCGTTCCCCCCCACAAATCCGGTATCAGCGTACTCAGGACAAATTGCACAATAACTTTTGCAGTCTAATTTCTCCTGTTACCCTTGGTAAAATAAAAAAAATTGAACCTGAAGTATTTTTTTTGTGAAAAAAAAGTTAGATGTTCATTTCTTTTTAAATATTCAAAAAAATTCCTGTGACGCACCTAATGGGTTAATAAACTTCTTGAATGTGGTTTTGAGCACCTTAAGGGGTTCAGTTTTTAGAATGGTGTCACTTTTGGGTATTTTCTATCATATAGACCCCTCAAAGTGGCTTCAAATGTGATGTGGTCCTAAAAATAAAATGGTGTTGTAAAAATGAGAAATCGCTGGTCAACTTTTAACCCTTATAGCTTCCTAACAAAAAAAAATTTTGGTTCCAAAATTGTGCTGATGTAAAGTAAACATGTGGGAAATGTTACTTATCAAGTTTTTTGTGTGCCGTATCTCTGTGATTTAAGGGCATAAAAATTCAAAGTTGGAAAATTGCGAAATTTTCAAAATTTTTGCCAAATTTCCATTTTTTTCACAAATAAACGCAAGTTATTTGAATGAAATTTTACCACTAACATGAAGTACAATATGTCACGAGAAAACAATGTCAGAATCACTGGGATCAATGGAAGCGTTCCAGAGTTATGACCTCATAAAGGTACAGTGGTCAGAATTGTAAAAATTGGCCCGGTCATGAACGTGCAAACCACCCTTGGGGGTGAAGGGGTTAATCTTGAGCTCCTTCCACAAGTTTTCGTTTGGGTTAAGGTCAGGAGACTGACTAGGCCACTCCAACACCTTGATTTTTTGCCTCTTGAACCATGCCTTGGTTTTCTTGGCTGTGTGCTTTGGGTCGTTGTTTTGTTGAAAGATGAAATGACGACCCATCTTAAGATCCTTGATGGAGGAGCGGAGGTTCTTGGCCAAAATCTCCAGGTAGGCCGTGCTATCCATCTTCCCATGGATGCGGACCAGATGGCCAGGCCCCTTGGCTGAGAAACAGCCCCACAGCATGATGCTGCCACCACCATGCTTGACTGTAGGGATGGTATTCTTGGGGTCGTATGCAGTGCCATCCAGTCTCCAAACGTCACGTGTGTGGTTGGCACCAAAGATCTCGATCTTGGTCTCATCAGACCAGAGAACCTTGAACCAGTCTGTCTCAGAGTCCTCCAAGTGATCATGAGCAAACTGTAGACGAGCCTTGACATGGCGCTTTGAAAGTAAAGGTACCTTACGGGCTCGTCTGGAACGGAGACCATTGCGGTGGAGTACGTTACTTATGGTATTGACTGAAACCAATGTCCCCACTGCCATGAGATCTTCCCGGAGCTCCTTCCTTGTTGTCCTTGGGTTAGCCTTGACTCTTCAGACAAGCCTGGCCTCGGCACGGGAGGAAACTTTTAAAGGCTGTCCAGGCCGTGGAAGGCTAACAGTAGTTCCATAAGCCTTCCACTTCCGGATGATGCTCCCAACAGTGGAGACAGGTAGGCCCAACTCCTTGGAAAGGGTTTTGTACCCCTTGCCAGCCTTGTGACCCTCCACGATCTTGTCTCTGATGGCCTTGGAATGCTCCTTTGTCTTTCCCATGTTGACCATGTATGAGTGCTGTTCACAAGTTTGGGGAGGGTCTTAAATAGTCAGAAAAGGCTGGAAAAAGAGATAATTAATCCAAACATGTGAAGCTCATTTTTTTTTGTGCCTGAAATACTTCTTAATACTTTAGGGGAACCAAACAGAATTCTGGTGGTTTGAGGGGTTGAATAATAAATGACCCTCTGAATAAACTATTCACAATTTAAAAAAAAATTAAACAAAGAAATAACATTCTTTTTTGCTGCAGTGCATTTCACACTTCCAGGCTGATCTACAGTCCAAATTTCACAATGCCAAGTTAATTCCGAATGTGTAAACCTGCTAAATCTGCAGGGGGTTGAATACTACTTGTAGGCACTGTACATTCCTACAACTGATTATATAAGACACATGAAAACGCTCCCTTGTCCGCTGAGTTTCTTCGGAAACACATTTCTAGGTTTGTGGCTCTTTATCGAGATCAGAAACCTGAAAATGGTTCCTTGTTTGTAATAAATTGATGTGACATAGTCATACATTTCTGATTCCAAGAAATAAGGACGGTGGAGTACAGACCCTTGTGCGGAAATGCCTTCTGTATGACTGTTCGACCATGTGAGAAGAGTTACAGAATGTAGATCCCTCTCGAAGACTTTATTTTCCATGGAATGTAATAATTTATTATTTTGAATGGTCAGCGCTGGCTTGCCTGAGCTTTCTCTGCTGACAGTCCCCTTGCTCTAGGCAATCCACGGCTGTCAGTCACCTGTGAAGGAGGCGGGGCATGCAAAACGAGTGGGTGGGACAGAGCACTTAGTCTGTTGGTCACACCAAAGGGCACTGAGCACCCTAATTAGCATGTATGATTGCATCCCTTCTGCTGGAACTGAAGTTTAGAGAGCACAACAATTTTTTTTTTTTTTTTTTGGTGGGGGGGGCTATGTCCCCTACAAGGCTATGTGCTTATTATATACGTTTCAGTTTGGGTTAACAGACCCCCTTTAAGACCCATATACACATTAGAGTTGAGGAAAATTAGCCCAAATGATTTTTCATTGGGTAAAAAAACAAATGATCTTTTTAGCCTACCGATCAGAAGATTTATTTTATTTTTGTCTTCAGACTATAGATCTGTCTTTCCGAGAAGAATCATTCGTCTGTGGTCTTTTTTTTTTTTTTTTTTTGTTGAAAGAATTTTCCCGAAAAGTTTTTTCCGTCATCCGATGTCACTGAACATGTATGGCCAGGTTACATGACTGGACCAGGCAATATGGCTAAGATTAGTGTGGCTCTATCGGCATTACATTAATTTGCTAAATTTGTTTAAGGCCTCTTTCACACTTCAGTTTTTTCACATCAGTCATAATCCGCCAATTTTTGAAAAAAACGGATCCGCCAAAAAAGGGGCGGATCCGTTTTTTTCCCCCATAGACTTACATTATTGGCGGATCTTGACTGACGGTCGTCTGTCACCCCCGTTTTTTGACGGATCCGTCAAAATTTTTCTGGCTCCCGGGCGGAAGAGACAGACACTGCAACATTTTTTTCTTCTTGACTGTCCGCTATTTTCATGTGCACATGCCCGGAAGCTTTGCTCCGGGATCATTTTTAACCCAGTAATGAATGCCGTTCCGGGATCGTAAAAAAAAAAAATTATTCTCTCTCTCGCGTCTACAAGATGCCTAAGGGTTATTATAGTAGCTATAGTGAGTGAAGAAGGCTAGAACGTCTTGAGTGTCCTTTTCAAGCACTGCGTGATTTTCCCCACCCTGAACTCCAGAGTGCTGTACTTGATATAGAAGCCCATATTTAAAGTGGCGTTGTCTCAGTAAGGAGGGTCTAAACTAGAGTCCATATACTGTACAATATAGGTGGGGGCAGAAGTGGTCTTCTACAACCTCTTTAGCCCGTACTAATGCATCGAGACACTTTATAGTAAACCTTTTTTTGAACATTTGATGTCCATGTTTGGGATGAAGGTTTTCCATTTTGATCATTCTAATATAGCAAATATTGATAGTTATTTGTTTACAAAATACTAGTTAAGCACAGATGTTATAACCAGCTGTCTTCCTCGGCTGTTGTAACCTACATAGACAACGTGGTCTTTATCCACCTTGGTGTTCATTTCCTGGAGTTACGCTATGGTTTACTTTGTCCTTTCTGGCCTTGCTTTCTGCCATCACTTTTGCTCTACAGAGAAGTGTCTGTGACATTTACGATCTACCCACGTTTTCCCAGACGCCAATAACTCCTTCTTGTCTGATTATTTTTTGACTTCTTGTTCTTACCTTGTACTTTCCTGTTTCCTATCAGCTATTGAAAACTAAGCATACTCTACCAACCTGCACTAAGGTTAACATTGAGAAGCCTTTCTTAACATCAAATTCATTAATGCCCCTGTGGCTCTTCTTTCTGGTTCACAACATGTAATCGCTACATACAGAGTATTATAAGACTTCTTAGAAGTCTCCGACTAAGCACGTAAGAGTTGGTCGTGTTCCCTACAGCACCTTGCAGTCCTCTGATGTCTGCATGTTCAATATGTAATGAGTAGAAACGATTTCTGTAAAACGCTGCGCTATATAAATAACTAGAGTCCATCGCAGTCTAAACAGGATACAACCTCTGTGAATCAGAATTTAGCAAGTCGACGTATGTGGAAACATGGATCTAAGTGAAACTAAATAAACACAAGTATGGGGCAACTGACGGCGGGAAGTGGAATCATTGATCGCTGATAACGGTTACTGTTAAATGGGCTTCGGACTAATGAGAACAAGTCTATAACAAAGGCACTGAAATATAAGGTCTCCTCACTTCCAAATTTACTGTAAATTATATTTTAGTTCACAAGGGGAAAAAAATATTTTGGGGTCATCTAACCAGCTGCTAAAAATCTACACTATGTAAACTATACTTACTACCAGTCTACCCCAAGTGATTAGTGCATATGGTCGTCAAAGGCAAGGATTCCCCTCCTCTGTGAGCAGAGAGCGGTTTAGTATCAGTGGCTCCCAGTTTGGCAGACCAAGCCCATCCATGTATTCTCTTATGGACACTGATGGGGATCATTGTTTGACCACCCATCTAAATGCCCCCTCTTATCCAAACAAGTCTATTTGAGGTCATCAGATGATACCGATTAGATACGACGTTGACTGTTTCCAGCTGGCTTTTAACCCCTTCACTACCAAGGGTGCTTTACACGTTAACTCCTGGGCCAATTTTTACAATTCTGACCACTGTCTCTTTATGAGGTAATAACTCTGAAACTCTTCCATGGATCCCGGTGATTCTGACATTGTTTTCTCGTGACACATTGTACTTCATGTTAGTGGTAAAGTTTCATTCAAATAACTTGCGTTTATTTGTGAAAAAAACGGAAATTTGGCGAAAATTTTTAAAAATTCTCAATTTTCCAACTTTGAATTTTTATGCCCTTAAATCACAGAGATATACGGCACACAAAAAACTTAATAAGTAACATTTCCCACATGTTTACATCAGCAACATTTTGGAACCAAAATTTTTTTTTTGTTAGGAAGTTATAAGGGTTAAAAGTTGACCAGCGATTTCTCATTTTTGCAACACCATTTTATTTTTACGGACCATATCACATTTGAAGCCACTTTGAGGGGTCTATATGATAGAAAATACCCAAAAGTGACACCATTCTAAGGGTGGTTTCACATTAGCGCTTTTTAAGCGCACGCACGGCCGGGGGTAGCTCCGCCCCCGAGCCGGCTCTCTGCCCGGCGTGCCCGCCCCTTGCTTGTAGCGCCGCCTCCTAGCGCACAGCGCCGCCTGCGATCGGCGCACCCTATCTTTAGCATAGGGTGCGCAGATCGTGCGCAGGCCGTGCGCTAGTTGCGCTTTGACCTGCGCTGCGCACTTTTGACGGTGCGCCGTGCGCGCCAGAATCCGAAAAGTTTGATTTTGGAGCGCACGGCGCACCGTCAAAAGTGCGCAGCGCAGGTCAAAGCGCAACTAGCGCACGGCCTGCGCACGATCTGCGCACCCTATGCTAAAGATAGGGTGCGCCGATCGCAGGCGGCGCTACAAGCAAGGGGCGGGCACGCCGGGCAGAGAGCCGGCTCGGGGGCGGAGCTACCCCCGGCCGTGCGTGCGCTTAAAAAGCGCTAATGTGAAACCACCCTAAAAACTGCACCCCTTAAGGTGCTCAAAACCACATTCAAGAAGTTTATTAACCCTTCAGGTGCGTCACAGGAATTTTTTTGAATATTTAAAAAAAAAAAAAATGAACATTTAGCTTTTTTTCACACAAAAAATACTTCAGGTTCAATTTTTTTTATTTTACCAAGGGTAACAGGAGAAATTGGACTGCAAAAGTTATTGTGCAGTGTGTCCTGAGTACGCTGTTACCTGATATGTGGGGGGAACCACTGTTTCGGCGCATGGCAGAGCTCAGAAGGGACGGAGCGCCGTTTGACTTTTTCAATGCAAAATTGGCTGGAATTCAGATCGGATGCCATGTCACGTTTGGAGAGCCCCTGATGTACCTCAATAGTGGAAACCCCCACAAGTGACCCCATTTTGGAAACTAGACCCCCCCCATGGAACTTATCTAGATGTGTGGTGAGAACTTTGAGCCCACAAGGGCTTCACAAAAGTTTATAACGTACAGCGGTACAATTAAAAAATCATATTTTTTCCACAAAAATGATCTTTTCACCCTCAATTCTTATTTTTCCAAGGGTAACAGGACCCTAAAAGTTATTGTGCAATTTGTCCTGAGTACGCTGATACCCCACATGTGGGGGTAAACCACTATTTGGGCGCATGGCAGAGCTCGGAAGGGAAGCAGCGCCATTTGACGTTTTTGGCTGGAATTGAGATCGGACACCATGTCGTGTTTGGAAAGCCCCTGATGTACCAAAACAGTGAAAACCCCC
The DNA here is from genome assembly GCF_039654945.1 of Dendrobates tinctorius. Classification (NCBI taxonomy): domain Eukaryota; kingdom Metazoa; phylum Chordata; class Amphibia; order Anura; family Dendrobatidae; genus Dendrobates; species Dendrobates tinctorius. The sequence continues at coordinate 47,932,937 of NW_027361810.1, read as the reverse complement.
CCAAAAATGACACCATTTTGGAAACTAGACCCCCCCCCAAGGAACTTATCTAGATGTGTGGTGAGCACTTTGAACACCCCAGTGCTTCACAGAAGTTTATAACGACCGGGTGTGAAAATAAAAAAAATCGTATTTTTTCAACAAACATGTTTTAGTCCCCATTTTTTTTATTTTCCCAAGGGTAACAGGAGAAATTGGACCCCAAAAGTTGTTGTCCAATTTGTCCTGAGTACGCTGATACCCCATATGTGGGAGAAAACTACTGTATGGGCACACGTCGGGGCTCGGAAGGGAAGTAGTGACGTTTTGGAATGCAGACTTTGATGGAATGGTCTGCGGGTGTCATGTTGCCTTTGGAGAGCCCCTAATGTACCTAAACAGTGAAAACTCCCCACAAGTGACCCCATTTTGGAAACTAGACCCCCCCCCCCCCCTGCGGAACTTGTCTAGATGTGTGGTGAGCACTTTGAACCCCCAAGTGCTTCACAGAAGTTTATAACGCCCAGGCGTGAAAATAAAAAAATCATTTTTTTTCCACAAAAATGATATTTTTGCCCTTAATTTTTTATTTTCCTAAGGGTAACAGGAGAAATTGGACACCAAAAGTTGTTTTGCAATTTGTCCTGAGTAGGCTGATACCCCATATGTGGGGGTAAACCACTGTTTGGGCGCATGGCAGAGCTTGGAAGGGAAGTAGCACAATTTGACTTTTTCAACGCAGAATTGGCTGGAATTGAGATCAGACGCCATGTTGCATTTGGAGAGCCCCTGATGTGCCCAAACAGTGGAAACCCCCAATTCTAACTCCAACCCGAACCCTAACACACCCCTAACCCTAATCTCAGCCCTAACTCTAGCCCTAATCTCAGCCCTAGCCCTAACGGGAAAATGGAAATAAATACATTTTCTTTTAATTTTATTATTTTCCCTAACTAAGGGGGTGATAACGGGGGGGTTTGATTTACTATTACGGGGGGGTTTGATTTACTATTTATGGCGATTTTTATGTTCGGCAGCTGTCACACGCTAAAAGACGCTTTTTATTGTAAAAATAGTTTTTGCATCACCACATATTGAGAGCTATAATTTTTTCATATTTTGACCCACCGAGTCATGTGAGGTCTTATTTTTTGCGGGATGAGTTGACGTTTTTATTGGTATCATGTTCGGGCACGTGACATCTTTTGATCGCTTTTTATTCCGATTTTTGGGACGCAGAATGAACAAAAACCAGCGTTTCATGAATTTCTTTTGGGGGATGCGTTTACATTGTTCCGCCTGCGGTAAAATTGATAACGCGCTTTTATTCTTCGGGTCAGTACGGTTACAGCGATACCGCATTTGTCTTTTTTTATGTTTTGGCGCTTTTATGCAATGAAAACAATTTTATATAAAAAATAATTATTTTTGCATCGCTTTATTCTGTGAGCTATAACTTTTTTATTTTTTTGCTGATGATGCTGTATGGTGGCTCGTTTTTTGCGGGACAAGATGACGTTTTTAGCGGTACCATGGCTATTTATATGCTTCTTTTTGATCGCGCGTTATTGCACTTTTTGTTCGGCGGTATGGTAATAAATCATTATTTTTTGCTTTGTTTTTTATTTTTTAAGGGGTTCGCTAAAGGGGCTAACTAATGGGACAGTTTTATAGGGCGGGTCGTTACGGACGCGGCGATACCAAATATGTGTACTTTTATTGTTTCATTTTTTGGAAATTAAAAAAAAAAATTATTTGGGAATATTTTTGTTTTGTTTTTAATTTATTTAGCGATTTTTTAAAAAAAATATTTTTACACTTTTTTTTTTTTTTAAACTTTATTACATTGTCCCAGGGGGGACATAACTGTCATGTGACAGATCGCTGATCTGTCACATCACAGATCACTGTGACAGATCAGCGATCTGTCACAGGCACTGCACAAGGCTTCCTCGTGCCTGCGCTTTGCAGGCACTGAGGAAGCTAGCTCCCTGCAGGCCTCCGAAGGTCCCCGTCGCCATCTTGGATCCGGAGACCTGCAGGGATGGAGCCCCCCGCAGCAGCACTGCACATTGCACTGCTGTGGGGGGCAAAGGGAAGCACGGAGGGAGCCCCCTCCCTGCCGATGCTTCCCTTTTAACCCCTGGTACACCGTGATCGTGTTTGATCGCGGTGTGCAAGGAGTTAACGTGTCGGGGGCGGTCCGTGACCGTCCCTGACACATTGTGCCGGGTGTCAGCTGTGATAATCAGCTGACACCCGGCCACGTGGGCGCCGCTGATCGCTATGACGTAATATTCCGTCCGTTGGAATTAGGTCCAGGGTCACATGGACGGAATATTACGTCCATTGTAGGAAAGGGGTTAAGGGCTACGCAGTAAAGTAATATGTTCTTAATTCTTTGCCCAAGGTTCTCCATCACAAATTGCGTAGACACAACATGGCCTTGTTACCATTTACGCATTTCTTCTAATGATTCCTCATCGCTATTTAATCTCCTATAATGTGATTTCTGCTCATTCCAGCTTGGAAAGCTCTATAGCTTTGTTACAAAGTAGAATCATAGAATCGTAGACTTGGAAGGGACCTCCCGGGCCATCTGGTCCAACCCCCTGCTCAAAGCAGGATTCGCTAAATCATCCCAGTCAGATGTCTGCCCAGCCTCTGTTTGAAGACTTCTATTGAAGGAGAACTCACTACCTCTCGTGGCAGTCTGTTCCACTCATTGATCACTCTGTCAAAAAGTTTTTTCTAATATCTAATCTGTGTCTCCTCCCATTCAGTTTCATCCCATTGCTTCTATTCTTTCCTTGTGCAAATGAGAATAGAGATGATCCTTCTACAATGTGACAGCCCTTGAGATATTTGTAGACAGCTATTAAGTCTCCTCTCAGTCTTATCTTTTGCAAGCTAAACATTCCCAAGTCCTGCAACCTTTCCTCATAAGACAGGGTTTGCAGACCGGTCATCATTCTGGTCGCTCTTTTCTGAACTTGCTCTAGTTTGTTGATGTCTTTTTTAAAATGTGGCGCCCAAAACTGGACACAGTATTCCATATGAGGTCTGACCAAAGAGGAGTAGAGGGAAATAATGACTTCACGTGATCTAGACTGTATGCTTCTGTTAATACATCCTAGAATTGCATTTGCCTTTTTTGCTGCTGCATCACACTGTTGACTCATATTCAGTCTGTGATCTATTAGTATACCCTCGTCTTTTTCACATGAGCTGTTGCTTAGCCCTATTCCTCCCATTCTGTATATGCTTTTTTCATTTTTATTGCCCAGATGTAGTATTTTGCATTTTTCCCTGTTAAAAACCTTTGTTAGTTGCTGCCCACTGCTCCAGTTTATTTATATCTTTTTGAATCTTCTCTCTCTCTTCTCTAGTATTAGCTATCCCTCCTAGCTTTGTGTCATCAGCAAATTTAATCAGTTTACCCTCAATTCCTTCATCTAAATCGTTGATAAAGATGTTGAACAATACAGGGCCCAGGACAGAGCCCCGTGGTACCCCACTTGAGACATTCTTCCAACTGGATGTGCAGCCATTTACGACCACTCTTTGGGTCCGATCACTAAGCCAGTTATGAATCCACCTAACGGTTGCCTTGTCCATTCCATACTTAGCAATTTTTTCAATAAGGATGGTGTGAGATACTTTGTCAAATGCTTTGCTGAAGTCAAGATATACTATATCTACAGCATTTCCCTGATCCACCCAATCAGTGATTCTGTCATAGAAGGAAATTAAGTTATTCTGACATGACTTATTAGTTACAAACCCATGCTGACTCTGTTTAATCACTTCATTCTTATCCAGGTACTTACCAATTACTTTGGATTGCATTATGGATCATTTTGCCCTTTGACGTGGTCAGAATTGTATTGATTCACAAGTGGGCATTCTGTTATTTTATGACAATCCAATTTTAATCATATTCCCAATTTGTAACACAATATTGGATGCACAAGCTGTTTTCTCCCACGTGCAGTGGACACTGGCTGTAAATAGTTATTGAATATCTGGTGCCTGATTTGCAGAAATGGCTTGGTGCTCCATCCATGTGCATTGCTGCTATCGAAGATCCCAGCCAAGTGATCAGTGCTGGATTGTTCTGATGATCAATATCATTGATCCCGCCATTTCAGCCATCCTAGTTTGTTCCCTTTTATAGTCTTGATTTCTGAAATCTGAGCAAATATTTTTATGGGAAGATACTTGTCCACTTCTTTATGAAGTCTTGCGGCTACCTTTATTCTTATTACCTACCGGTAATTGCTGTCACATCCGCACTTAGACTGGTTTACATTAGATGTAATGGATTTTGGTAAATGTACATATAGTCTCTCTTCCTTTCCTGAGTGGGTGGGCTTCTCCTAATGTCCTGTGTGCTCCAAGCAAGAAACATGCCTTATCCCCCACTGACCACCCTTTTGCATCTTCTTCTTGCAGAATTCAGACACTCATCCGCTTGGAGATATTGCAGCTGCATCCCCCCCCCACCCAGTCATCTTTTACTGTTTATACTAAAGAGATTTTTTTTTTGCTACTACAGGGATATCTGAACCTTTACAAAAAGGCTTGTGTACACGAAATGGAGAACTAGATGCTGCAGGGGGTTGGGGGGGGGGCATTCGTTGTTCTTTAGGGGTTTTTTTCCCTCTTTTCCATGCAGTTGCATCAATACACACACCATGATCTGTAAAAAAAAAAAAAAAGCGGCGCTCCTCTAAGGCGGGTCCTAGATATTATTTATATGAAAAAAAAATTGAGTGAGTTTTTTGCTCACTTGGCCAGATAGTGCATCGATAGGCAAAATTCCACAATTAAGCCGGTTTCATTGAACATCGCGGCAGCCCCACTTCGGGAACTGGTCGTGGTTCTCCACTCCATATTGAAAAAAGTCGGGAATAGAAAAAAACTAAGACTGTTTGGGCGCAACACAGGAGAAAAAGGAATTAAGCAGGATGGGTAGTATCAATCACACTTTTATTTGGCAACATGTTTCAAAGTGAAGCTACCTTCTTCGTCAGGCCAACAACTACCATACGATCCCCCTATTTCTGTACCCCCATTTAATAAACATGCATGCTGAGAAGGTAATCTGCTGTCAAACCCCTTCTGATGACAGACCCTTGTCATTATTTCATGACAAATTAACCCCTTTCTGCCACAACCAAATTTCTTCTTCCATCCACCTAATCATAAGAGAGCTTTATCAACGCTACTCACTTGGGAGCGATCTGAAGGTAGGTATCACAGGAACCGTTGCTATTTAAAAGTCCGATTTGGTTTATTTCACTTCCTATAAACCACATCACAGGAAAACTTAAATACAGCCTATGTCTGTCACAAAGTGAAACATAAAGTAAAAAGTCCATACAATAGTTCTGATTAGCCCACCTGGCATACAGTCCAGCTTTTTAGTCATTTAGCAAAGGCACTCAATCGAAGAGGTCTGCACACCTCCATACACACAGACAAGTGTGGGACAAACCAGCGTCATTTTACAAAGTGAACCACACCCATGGGTGGAGATATGGTGAGCAGCCGGCTCTACTAACTCTTCAGCTGCTACTGGCGAAGAACCAAATTCACAATATTTGAAGATTTATACACTGTTCACACTTGGCTTTATGGATATGTATAGGACACTGATGGATTTGAGAGATCCATGAATATACTGTTGTTTTGGGGGGTTTTTGTACCCTTTACAGTCTAATTCTATTTTAGCTGTCAGAAAGCTGTAATGGAACAGTTTTGTTAGTTGGAACCAAGTCAGACTAAACATTTCACATTGGACTGCCTGAAAGTAATTTAAAATACATTTTTTTATCAGTATTTTTTATATATATTTTTAATCTTTCTCCCATATAATATACTACATATGACTCTTTTAATAATGATCCACTACCTGGCAAGTCCTACAGCAACCCCTCTCCCCTTTGTTTTTTTTTCATGTATTTCACTTATTTTTAATTTGTTTGGTATTGCGCTGTAGATTCAATTATTTACTAAATTGTTGCATCAGCTAAGTGTATTCACGCTTTGTGGTTGTCTTGATGGATTTGAAAAAATAAAAATAGATGATATAGTAAGATGAAATTAAGTTTTCCTCTGCGACGCACCGCAGCCTGCTTTCAATGACTAAGGCGAGAAAATGGCTATTCTAAGGCAGGAAACTTGCTGGGAAATGACTTGTGGCTCCCTGCTGAACAGGAAGGGTCCATCAGACAGATGAATGGCCGCGCTGATGGGAAAGCCTGTGTTTTTCATTACAACCTTCCAATATATTTAGAACAGAATATTTTACTCTGGTTTATTCCGTTTTATACAGCACATAAAAATGTATTAATTTCTTTCCAAGTTGCTGGTTATTTGTCTGGTATAGGTCAGTGACCTTAACAGAGAAGCGAGAGATGTGACGCTGTGTGGTGTGTTATACTGATGATACCCAGAATGAATGGGACAGCGCTGGAGAAGATTGTGCCTCATCCACAGACATTGTTTCATCTCTGAGATCTCTAGAGAATAAAGGGGAACTCCATCATATTAATTACTCAAAGACATGGCAGGATTATAGGAATGTGCCTATAGACAGCCCTAAAGAAAACGGCACTGCGAGAGGCAGAGTTACACATTGAGGATACATTGTGTATTAATATTATTTATTTTGCTCATTTATAGCATCATTAATTCCACAGCGCTTTACAGACATTATCATCACCCCATTGGGGCTCACAATCTAGCTTCCCTCTCTGTATGTCTTTGGAGTGTGGGAAGAAAAATAAGTATATGGAGAAAACCCATAACTCCTTGCAGACATTGTCCTTTGTGGGATTGTAATCCTAGGCCCCAGCACTGCAGAGCTACAGTGCTGCTAACCACTGAGCCACCATGCTGGCCTGTATCTAAATTAGCATACATATGTGGTGCATTATTCCTAGCCAGCAACACAGAAAGAGGAGGAAAAGTGCATTAGGTGGCCAACTTCAGGGCTGTCATCATGCTATCAACATTTTAAGGCCACCTTGAGATGAATGGGAGGCATGAAGGAAGTGGGCACCCTGAATATTCAGTAGCATATCGGCATGGGAGTCAACTTTCTGCTTGAAGAGCCGCCATGTTAACTGGCCCTAATAATGATCCCATGTGTTGTGTATAGGGGATAAGTGTTAGGTTGCTAGAATATCCCCTTTGTCAGGCAACTGTAACTTATTGCAGGCAGTAGTCAGTATGATTGTGCTTGGTAGTTTGGAGTCAGGCAGGAGACAGACTGCCTCCACGAATAGGGAGGTGGGCACAAGAAGGATAACGGATGAGCGAGAGGGCGTGCTCACAATGTGCCGCAAGGGCCAGGCGTGCGCTGGCAGCTTATGAACAGAGGCTGGGCAGCAGCGTCTGACGTTACTGATGTCATATGTGTCCAGCCCCCTCTACTGCGCCCATTCATTTTAAGTCGCTGCAGCTGTGAGTGACTGGGGCTTAATAAAGCAAACTAAAGTAATTAGCCCGGGCCCCAGCGTGCAACACAGTATGCCAGGCCGTTTATACAGTGGCACGGTTGTGCTGCTTCAGTGTAGGCTGCGTAGCATGTCTCACCCAGTCTGGGCCCCTCCTCTTTGCTTCTGGTCACTGGGCCTCATATAACATTAATAGCAGTAATGCCCTGATGGCAACCTTGGCCAGCCTAATAAGAAAAGTAAGAAATAAGAAGCATTCACACAGAAGTTGTCAGACTTGGAAAAACTCATATATCATTACCAGGGTTATAAACATAAAATATACATTCCACTTCTTTCAATGTATTTATTAGACACTTAAAGGTGTAAGGTGAAGGCCGCAACTGAAGATGTTACGCCATATTATTTGGCATTCAGCGTGAACATCACATCTATTAAATGGAAGCTTATTTTAAATAAAAGGTGTCATTAACAGTGTGAGACATTTAGATCAGGAGAGCAGTCTGTCAGTCATTACATGTCTCACACTGGTAATGCCCCCTTTTATTTATAATAAGCTCTGGAGGCGGATCCTCATGGAGATCTATATCCGGCACATAGATCTTAACAGCTAATTTAAATATTAAGAATAGTGTGGATTTCTCTGGAATAAGACATCAGATCACAGGTATCGAGGTGTCATTTTATTCAACTGCACATACATTCCAGAGTTATTGCCACATAAAGGGACACGTGTCAGTTTTGAAAAATCTTGGCCTGGTGACTAAAGGCCCTGTTAACGCAACGATATTGTGAACGATATCGTTGCAACGTCACCAGTTTGGTAACGTTGCAGCGATGTCGAAACGACATCGTTGTGTGTGACATATAGCAACGATCAACGATTAGTTGGCTGATCGTTAATCGTTGCTTAATGGTCTGGGCCATAAATGTATCGTTGGTCTCCCGTTGGGCAGCACACATCGCTGCGTGTGACAGCGAGAGACCAACGATCAGCGAGCTCCCAGCGCCATACAGCAGACGCTGGGAGCTGGTATCCAGGGTAAACAGCGGGTAACTAAGAGCCGCGCTTAGTTACCCGCTGTTTACCCTGGATACCAGCGTGCTCGCTGGTCATGATCGGGTATCCAGGGTAAACAGCGGGTAACTAAGCGTGCTCGCTGGTCCTGATCGCTGGTGAGTCTGCCTATGTGACAGCTCACCTAACTATGTCCCAGCGATCCCATCCACGTCGGATCGTTGGTGGGATCACTGGGACATTGAAACAGGGCATTTAGGGGTTAAACATGCTTGTCTGCTCTGCAGTTTGCTGACCTCGGCTCTGATCTTCATTGTCTTCTCTCATGTGAGATCAATATGTGGCCGTAGATGGCCTTCCTGAGAGCAATATCGAAATAGGACAAGTTTATCATTGAGCGGAAGCTATTCCGGCTATTTACCGTATGTGATTTCTGTGGTGTGCCGTAGAACTTCAGGACCTGCTGCGTTATTCTGATGCTCCCAAAAGAGAAATTGCAAACTTGAGCTGTATATATGAATGTTATTATGGTATATATGGCTAATTCAAGCATTATCACCCAAGTCTTGAGAAATCTATGTTACTGTATCATAGAAGAATAGATGTCAGCAGTAACGTAGCCAGTTATTGATGTAATCGCTCATGTGAAAACCCATTGTGAAATGTTGTTAAACCCAGTTGACTAACGGCAATAAATATCGTGCCTGTGTCTCTCCTATAGAAAATTCTTTTGTTTTTTTATGGGTCTGGTAATTGAAGTCAATTACGGCATGGTGCAGATCAGCCTGGAAAAGGAATGATGTATTTCACGGGTAACTGTAAAGGACTTGATTTCTGCAGTATTGTTCTGCGTCCGTAAGACTTTTTGACTTAAACATACGGTACATCTATTTTGTCATGAATTGTTTTATTGTTTTTACGCTTTTTCTTAGTTTAGAATTTCAGCTTTTTGTTTTGTTTTTTTTTTAATTTACCAATTGATGATAAATGAGTAAAACAAAAAAAAAATGATGGCTGCAGTTGTCAACAATAGATTTATATTTATTTTCCATCAACTGTCCAGCTGAATTAATAGAATCCTAGAATGTGAGAGTTGGAAGGGACCCCCTGAGTCATGTGGTCCAACCCCATGCTCAATGCAGGATTCACTAAATCATCCCAGACAGAATTCGATGCATTTAAAAAAGAAAAAAGTCAAATAAAAAAAAGAACATTATTCATTGCAATCTTTCATGAGTCATGTGGTGCCTAACAAAGGTTTCATGTTTATTGGCAGAGCTGGGGTTAAATTGTTTGTTTTCAAGGAAAACCATTAGAATTTTGAAATATACACTACTTTGCGGCATTTTTTTTCCACAGACCTGCCTAAAACTTTTGAAAAATAAGAAAGTTAAAAGCATTCTTATTGGTTACATTTCTTCTTGTGGAGTGTGACATGCCAGTGTAAGGAGACCTATAGGCCTTGCAATGTTCCTCTTGGAAATTGCCTCTTTAGAGAGTAATAGAACTTGAACTCTAGAGCCTCCTATTGCAAGTAACTCCTAAAAGTCAATCTCGACCCTTTAGCGAGCTATGCCACATGACATGGGATAAAAGCCAAACCAGAATCTCAATTTGAAGACGCATGTTGCGGGGTATTGCCCTTCCTCAGTGCAAAGCATGAGATCTGATTGGCTGTATGAGAGGCTTCTGACTGGGGTCTATGTTAGGCATATCATTCTCCACAAGGAAAAGCGTAGCCCCTTAGACCTTTGTCAGAGGGCACGATGCAAAAAATTATTTTCTCTGATATCGACTTATGGTGCGGGTCTTTAATCCTTACCGTGCCAGTGAGTATTTTCCCCACAGATTTTCAAATTTGTAATGCATTGTGTGAAATTCATGGCAAAGCCACCACAAGAGCCACAAGTGAAAAATACTAATTTTGCTGCTTATTTTCAGTAAATTCCACTTTCATAATCTATGGCATACTCTCCCTGTGTGAACATACCCTTACATTTGAAACCTATCATAAAATTTAATGAGAATATGCAGGAAAATCTGTATGGATGTGTAGCACAGAGAAAAGGGAATATTTTCTATCTCGGAGCAGATTCCTGCTACCCATTGTTTATCATTATCAGTCACTTTAGAAAAAAAAATTGGCTAAAAAAGCCTCAGAAATAGAAAGTCTTGGTAACCCCTCCCTTCCCAAGGTCATCGCTTCATGTCAGATGTCTTCCTTTATGATAAGATAATGAAATATCTTTGTCCGCAATGTTTTTACATGATTGATTGCAGAAGGAAAATTATCATTTTCGCCAGCTTAACGCATTACTTTTGACATTCATTTGTGGTGTTGGGCATTACCAGATGACTACCAAACTGACTTTTATTTTTTAATAATTAACATCAAAATTATAATTCATAAACACATGAAAAATAAGTTGATTACTTCTAAATGGTGGGCTTTTTTATTGTTGTCTCAACCTTTTTTAGCATCGCTATATTAGCAAGATTGTCATCATTCACATCAGTCCTTGTCGCCAGTGGTTCGTATGATCTGACTTTGCCATCTTGAATACGCTGGGTAAAATTTCATGGGACGCATGTTTGTTTTTGAAAGTTTGCTCTTTGGTTTTGTCAGACTACTACTCCGAGGGGGACACCCAAATGTATTGTGACTGCAGACTTGTGAATCCTCACAGTGTATACTGTCAAGGTTTGCATACATGCGGTCATGTGCCGACTAGACGTGTGCTGCCTCGCTCAATGCTAAAATTGAGTGAGTACAAGTACGTCTAGTCGGACTGTGGCTGAAAGTATGCAAATCATATACTTGTTGGTCACATGACCACCTGCTACTGGAATCAGAATCTTCACAGCACACCGTGAGGATTCACAAGTCTGCCAGCCTACTTTGCTTATTTTTGCATCATCCGTGATGGAGAAGACAACAGGCTTAGTTGATGATCTGAACTACACAGCCAGCTCCCTTAAGACTCCCTGGATTTGTTAGGAAGTTATGGGAAGCTACATTTTGGGGACTTTGCGATGGAGTCTGAAATCAGGACAACAGTGAAGTTCAGAAAATTTTAGGTATAATAAATTTATTTCTAGGATCGCTACTACCAATAGGTGGCGCTGTAGAGTAAAACTCCTCTTTCTTTCTGAAGAGGCAATTTTCATATTTTCTTTTGATAATCACTTTAAAGTTGATCATGTCCTTGGCGACTGGCTGCCTATTGGGGATGCTGCACCAAGATAGAAGGTAGTTCTAGTTAGTTTCTAGCTGCAGTATACATGATTATAGCCATTTCGACAGATTTTTATCTTGGAGCACATACAGTTTTGTGACTGTTGGGTCCATTTATTTTTGTAGATAAGTATTTGGGTTGGAAAGATCTAGGGTTTCTCCTGTATTAGGGTGTCTTAGCTTTCTAAAATGCTGTGGTGGAAAATGCCATTTGGGACACCCTTGAATGTCCAGTAAATTATCAAGTGTATATATAGTAGTTTGAGATCAGACTTCCTCTGCAGGACATGAAATCTCGCGTTCTCATTGTTTCATACATGTCTAGGCCTGGAGAATGATTTGTAACATGTTTTGAAGACCTTGCACCAGACATTAAGACGATGAAATCTTAAAGGAACTCTGATAGGAAGAAGGAACGTTGTTATTTTGGACAAGTCTGTGTTCGCTCAGTTTGTTTCCCAAAGATTAGTACCATGGATATAGAGCAGGTTAGGAAGTATGACTAATCGTGTCCACAGAATCAAGAACAGACCTTGTTTCTGTCAGGAGCACGCCAAGAGATCTTATCCTTTTAACTGCTACTCGTCTGCAGCCACCTAATCTGGCCAGCGATGCAGGGGACGTCTGGAATCGCTGCTGCTGGGACGCCCTTGTTTTGAGCTGTGCCATTTCCTGAAAACAAATTGACAAGGGTTTTTAATAATTGAGTTTTTTATTTTTACCACTTAATTGATTGGCAGCATCGGTCAACTATTTGGAAGAATGCATTTATAAATGCTGGGGGGAAAAAGGCAAAAATATTAGTTTTACCTTATTTTTCTGTAGTAGATTTTTCCCCAAAAAAAATCAACATCATAAATTTGGAAGCGCAGAGTTCTATTTATATAGCTAATCCACATATAAAGATGTGATGTTTTGGCCAGCATAGACCTTTGATAGCCATGGGGAGGAACTATAAGATGTAAAAAGGAAATGTAATGCTCCGTTGTAACTGCTGCCACCAGTGCGAATGATGAAAATAATTCACAGCATTGTTATAGATTTACAATAGATTATTATTTATAACAGATAGTGATGAGACTCTATAGGACCTTTAGAAAAAAGTGCCATGCCCCAAATCAGCACTGTGATATGTAAAAGTACAGCCGAGGTAGTTCCTAAAATAGTCTATGGTTTCCGACTCTCTCTTAGCCGCCACACTTTCTGGCTCTCTTCTAGCCACACCTTCCGGCTCTCTCCTAGCCGCCACACTTTCTGGCTCTCTTCTAGTCATACCTTCCGGCTCTCCTAGCCACCACACTTTCCTGCTCTCTCCTAGCCGCCACGCTTTCCTGCTCTCTCCAACTGCCACGCTTTCCTGGTCTCTCCTAGCCGCCACACTTTCCTGCTCTCTCCTAGCCACCACACTTTCTGGCTCTCTTCTAGCCACACCTTACGGCTCTCCTTGCCGTCACAATTTCCTGCTCTCTCCTAGCCGCCATTCTTTCCTGCTCTCCTAGCCATCACACTTTCCTGCTCTCTATTATCCGCTACGCTTTCCTGCTCCCTCCTAGCCACCACACTTTCCGGCTCCCTCCTAGCCACCACACTTTCTAGCTCTCTCCTAGCCGCCACACTTTCTGGCTCTCTTCTAGCCACACCTTACGGCTCTCCTAGCCGCCACACCTTACGGCTCTCCTAGCCGCCACACTTTCTTGCTCTCTCCTAGCCGCCACACTTTCCTGCTCTCTCCTAGCCGCCACACTTTCCTGCTCTCTCCTAGCCGCCACGCTTTCCTGCTCTCTCCTAGCCGCCACGCTTTCCTGCTCTCTCCTAGCCGCCACGCTTTCCTGCTCTCTCCTAGCCGCCACGCTTTCCTGCTCTCTCCTAGCCGCCACGCTTTCCTGCTCTCTCCTAGCTGCCACACTTTCCTGCTCTCTCCTAGCCGCCACGCTTTCCTGCTCTCTCCTAGCCGCCACACTTTCCTGCTCTCTCCTAGCCGCTACACTTTCTGGCTCTCTTCTAGTCAAACCTTCCGTCTCTCCTAGCTGCCACGCTTTCCAGCTCTCTCCTAGCCGCCACGCTTTCCTGCTCTCTCCTAGCCGCCACACTTTCCTGCTCTCTCCTAGCCGCCACACTTTCTGGCTCTCTTCTAGTCAAACCTTCCAGCTCTCCTAGCTGCCACGCTTTCCTGCTCTCTCCTAGCCGCCACAGTTTCCTGCTCTCTCCTAGCCGCCACCGTTTACTGCTCTCTCCTGGCTGCCACACTTTCCTGCTCTCTCCTAGCTGCCACACTTTCCTGCTCTCTCCTAGCCGCCACACTTTCTGGCTCTCTTCTAGTCAAACCTTCCTGCTCTCTCCTAGCTGCCACGCTTTCCTGCTCTCTCCTAGCCGCCACAGTTTCCTGCTCTCTCCTAGCTGCCACCGTTTCCTGCTCTCTCCTGGCTGCCACACTTTCCTGCTCTCTCCTAGCTGCCACGCTTTCCTGCTCACTCCTATCCGCCACGCTTTCCGGCTCTCTCCTAGCCGCCACGCTTTCCGGCTCTCTCCTAGCCGCCACGCTTTCCGGCTCTCTCCTAGCCGCCACGCTTTCCGGCTCTCTCCTAGCCGCCACGCTTTCCGGCTCTCTCCTAGCCGCCACGCTTTCCGGCTCTCTCCTAGCCGCCACGCTTTCCGGCTCTCTCCTAGCCGCCACGCTTTCCAGCTCTCTCCTAGCCGCCACGCTTTCCGGCTCTCTCCTAGCCGCCACACTTTCTGGCTTTCTTCTAGTCAAACCTTCCGTCTCTCCTAGCTGCCACGCTTTCCTGCTCTCTCCTAGCCGCCACGCTTTCCGGCTCTCTCCTAGCCGCCACGCTTTCCGGCTCTCTCCTAGCCGCCACGCTTTCCGGCTCTCTCCTAGCCGCCACGCTTTCCGGCTCTCTCCTAGCCGCCATGCTTTCCGGCTCTCTCCTAGCCGCCACGCTTTCCGGCTCTCTCCTAGCCGCCACGCTTTCCTGCTCTCTCCTAGCCGCCACGCTTTCCGGCTCTCTCCTAGCCGCCACGCTTTCCGGCTCTCTCCTAGCCGCCACGCTTTCCGGCTCTCTCCTAGCCGCCACGCTTTCCGGCTCTCTCCTAGCCGCCACGCTTTCCGGCTCTCTCTTAGTAGCCACTTTCCCCATCTTATGTATCATTCCTATTGCAGATTGATGTGTTATGAAACTTACACAAATCCTGTGAATTTTGCTCTGAATATTTCATTATTTTTTTTTCTCCCTGGGACTCATGAAAGCGACTGAGCGTGTGCGTTCCCTACTATGTCCGGCAGTCCTGTCGCCATGAAAGGAGCATTTCAGAACCCCATGCTTGGGATCCTTTCCTTATCCTGTGGATAAATAATAAAGGGTTATTCCCAACTCAGTAAATTAAGTAGTGTAACCTATTTTATCAGTGCAGATTTACATCAGTGAACTTACCTTTAGGTATCCTGACGTATTATGGCTCCATCAATACACCACATTACAGACTCTATTCTGTATAAATCTGATATTAAAAGGAGTCCTGGCGAAAAAATAATTGTCTTGCGTCATTGGATTCATAGAATGAATGCTTCTGGAGGGAAAAGCATCATTCCATATTGGAGGACGGCTATGAATGTGTGCAGCCTCCATTCACCACTGTAATGTGTGCATGATACAGAATAGACGTTACCGGCATCTCTGGTTGTATTTTTTCTTTTGTAAGGCCACGTTCACACCTTCAGTATTCGGTCAGTATTTTACATCCATATTTGTAAGCCAAAATCGGGAGCGGAACAATCAGAGGAGAAGTATAATAGAAACCCGTCACCACTTCTGAGAAACACTGATGTAAAATACTGACCGAGTACTGAACGTGGCCTGAGGTTGTTAATTCTCCCATAAATCACAGGCTACAGATAGGTGGCCATCAGTACATAATATACGACTTTCCCATGTGCATGTAATTATTGCTGCATGTAGAGGATCCTTGTATGGCAGTGGTGCCTACACCTCTTCATGTTTCACTTCCCTAATTACTGCTCCCATGAGACTTATTATAGATTTTCGTGGAGTAATAATCGCACTCATTTCCATTTTCTCCTCTATAAAGTGAAAATCGCCTCCCCCGGAGCTCTGTAGACTTTTATTAACCATATTGTCTGCTTTTCTTCTATTATGGAGAGAGCTCTTTGTTTGCCATAGATTAATGTGTTTTTGTGGGGGTTTATATGTTTAATATCTTTTTTAATATAGTCTTATACTTTGGAATAGTAGCCTTTGTATTGCGTGAATTATTGCATTTAATTTAAAGCTCACAAATATGTCCGTTTTCCGAAAACAGTAAAGCAGTATTCACACATGATCATATTGTGGCTTTTATTTATGTATTTATTTATTTTTGCAGAAATCTTAACAATGCCACATTGTTTTGCTAGGATTTCGTTTGTATATTCAGGAGCTCGTTTATTACAATTGACCGGATATTGGACATGTTGCTCACAACCAGGGCTGTGGAGTTGGTCAGCCAAACATCTGACTCCAACTCCTCAATTTCCATTACTCCGACTTCACCAAAATGGGCTCCGACTCTACAGCCCTGCTGACAACAGCCAATCATAGTGCAGCTTTAGATGTTTTTGATCCCATGTTAATAATGCATAGTATGCCTAATAGTGTTGAGCGAACGTGCTCAATAAGGTGTTATCTAGGCATGCTCGAGTGTTAACCGAGTGTCTTCGGCGTGCTCGAAAAATATGGTCGAGTCCCTGCGGCTGCATGTCTCGTGGCTGTTCGACAGTCTCAACACATACAAGGATTACCTTACAGGACCCATTTCTCTTTTTAAACCTTTTTTTCAACTCTTGACACTGTTTATAATTTCAGATTTAAAGTTATGTTTTAAATCCTTTTTTTCTTAGGGCCGGAGCCCAGTTCTATTGGGCTCAGCTCATTCACTGAAAAGGAATAGACAAATGGACACTCACCCCCCGCCTCTTGTCACATGTAATTCCTGTGATGTCATCATGTAATTGGAAGGACCCTAAGGCTTCACCGCTGCAGCCGATCACTGAACTCAGCACCTGTGCTGATGTAGATAGCAACCAGCTGCTGAGCTAAGTGATCGATTGGCTGTTGGCTCGATGTGGACTGTAGTTGCGATGTCGCCGCTGTGGCGAGCAAAACTAAGACCGGAACTGGAGTGTAAAGTGTAAGGCCGGGGTCACACTTGCAAGTGTGATGCTAGAAACTCGCGCATCAGTCCCCGGCACTGCCGTCAGCACTCGGGACTGCATGTATTTCTATGCAGCCGCACAGTCTGGTCCCGAGTGCCGGGTATTGATGCGCAAGTTTCTCGCATTGCACTCACAAGTGTGACCCCGGCCTAAGAGTGTACCTACTGTTCTTACGCGGCCTTGGTTTTCTAAGATCCTGTTGGCACTGCCAAACTTTCAAGCTGACTTTGTCGCGTACATCATCACTAGTTTTTTCTGCACTGAGTGTTTAAAATCTTCACGAAAGAAGAGGGGTTTCCCTGTCCTGAGTTCTGGTTCAAGAGCTGACATGTTGTCACACATGGATTAGTCTCTGGTGCAGACTGATCTGGGCAGAAATCTGGCGTTTGGCCTTTTTTTAATCAGTTTCACAATTTTTCAGCCTGAAAAATCTGTCTTGAGAACATGCGCTAAGGAAAGAGACCTATTCGTGTTGTCGTATGATTTAAAAAAAAAAATGTCCTGTAATAGACGTTTTTGTTCAGCCTAACTATAGATTCATGTTCTAGGAACATTTTAGGAGAAAAGTTTAGTGTTATATTTATATTACATGATTAATTCCACAGCGCTTTACAGACATTATCATCACTGTCCCCATTAGGGCTCACAATCTAGATTCCCTATCAGTATGTCTTTGGAATGTGGGAGCAAACAGGAGAACCTGGAGGAAACCCACGCAAACACGGGGAGAACATACAAACTCCTTGCAGATGTTGTCCTTGGTGGGATTTGAACCCGGGACCCCATCTCTTTAATGAAACTTTGAACCCTGCAGAATCATCTTTCCCCATTTTAGACAAAGTGCACAGAGCGAATACCGTATATTTTTTATTTATTTTTTCACTTCTGTTGTCTCAGATAATCTTGAGCGCAGACCGGTTACGCTTTAAATAGTAACTTATTGCATGTGTTGTCAGAGGTCGGAGCCATAGGTTATCTCTCTGTGTTTTCTTTACCAGAATAAGTCCTTTTTTTAAGGGAATTTCCATGATTGTGCATAGCATTGATTGAGAGCAGCAGAACATACAATGCAGGAACCTATTACTCACCCATTGCTCACTACCATCCCTGCTACTTGTTCTCCATCTTAACCTCTTCATTGGCAGACGTTTCCTGCAATCCATATTTTTCTCCCATTTTTCCCAGTGCTTCGGCTCTCTTCTGGTTAAGTAATCAAAAAAAGTCTTGCGTAGGGGGAAAACGGGGGTGGGATCCTGAGTAGATGAATACATAAGGACTGCTGCTCGGTCTCATTGGGTAGAGATCCTCTTATTGTGGTCTGTGTGAAGCGGCGTGACTACTAAGCCCATTCTCCCTCCTCCTTCCCTCATTCACTAAGCCGATATCTCCAGACTCCCAGAGCATCCTCCTGAGCTGCACTTCTAATTCACCGCCTGGGCTTTTCATACCATATGGACATTGTGGTTTTTACATTTTTTTTTTTTTTTTTTTTGCATCTGGTCCGTAAATGGAAGCAAAGCGATTTTGGCATCTCTTAAGCGCACAGTTCCTACTGTCCTGGCTTCCTAATAAGCTCCTGTCTCTGGATCACAAGCTAAAACCCCAGAGAAGTACCCATCTGCCCTGACCGTCTGACAAAGCCCACGTATGAGATGTGTTCTTAGACGCTCCGGCCTTATTTTTCTATTATTTATTTTGGGGCATTTTGATGGTATTTGGGTTTTTTTATAGCATTTTTCTATTTATTTTACTAATACACACAAAAAGTGTTTGTTTCTGTTTATTTATTTATTTTTTTTTAAATCCTACGTTATATCAAAATGCCATCTAAAGAGTCACAATCCCACCTAAAATATGTCAAATCTAGCTGGAATCCCAGAAAACACGACAGCCAGCAGCCGGATCTGTTGGCAGCGGCGCTGGGCGTGAAGCTGAACTCTAGGAAGTCTTCAGCTACTTTGTGGCAACCTCTGAAACTGTTTGCTTATTCACAGCTGACATCCCTGGTAAGAAGAGCGACGCTAAAGGAAAACGAGCAGGTTCCCAAGTATGAGAAGGTCCACAATTTTAAGGTAAGACCTTTCTACCTGTTGGCCTTATCTTTTCATTGGTGTTTTTTTTATTATTATTATTATTATTATTATTATCATCATTGATTGTTGAAGATTAACCTGTCCTTTTATCCTATATATTAACTTTTTTTGAGCAGTTCTTTTTTTTTTTTTTTATTTAACTTTTTTTTAATCCTCATCTTTTACATTGGAAGACTCGTACCACGGGGTAAAAATGTCGACGGTACACTTATATATACGCAAACGCCATGTAAATCACCTCTCTTGTGCTTGATAGGATGCAGCCCCTGAAAAAGGTAACGCCGGACCTGATCTAATCTGTATCACTTGGAAACTTGGATTTGCAAGTGCCTTTTAAAGGGGACCTCCTCCGTGGCCCATGACCTTTTATATTTCAGAATGTCCAGTTGCCAAATGGCGTTTGCACAATGATAGTAATGATATTCTCTGTTCTTCTGCAGTTGAACCTACTGTATTGTCGTAGGGCTTTGTGCACACACATTATTTGGGACAGATGTGTTGCAGGAAAAATGCTTTTTGGCAACCTTTATTCTTGCTTTTTGGCAACCTTTATTCTTGCTTTTTTTTTTTCTTTTTCGCCTTTGAATGGGTTAAAATTTGCAAGGGAAAAAAATGCATTTCAAGAATCTCACTCACTGGTACTGTAAAACGCTGCATTTTTTTTTATTTATTTTTTTGTATGGCAAAAACTCAGCATGTGAACAAGGCCTAAGAGTTATGGTAGTGCGGCGCAAAAGTTAGAAGATTAGTTCAACTCTATACGTGTAAATGAAGATGGCGCCCCCTTAGCAAAACTTAAACTACTTTTGAGAACTAATTTCATAAAACTTTCCATATACCGGAGCCAAAAACTACCCAAAAAGATGCCAATGGGATCGTTCTAGCCACAGCGACTACTTGAATGCCTGATCCTTTATAGGTGACATTTGGCTCTTTAATATGAACGAACATGTACGTTGTCGTTGACTTTATGGTCATCATCGGCCATGTTATGACCAGGCCTAAGTGACGGGGGGATATGATGGTGTCTTTCTGTAGACGCACTATATAAATGCATTGATGTATAGGTGAACCTTTATAAGGTCCAGTCAATAATGGCTCCTACTGTAATTGCCAGTTATCCCAGGACATAATCATTTTTTTTTTTTTCGGAGTTAATGATATTTTTTGGCCATTTTTTCCCACTTACAAGCCCAGAATCCGTCATTAGAAGAAACATATGCTCCTCCACGCAGATCAGCCAGATGGTCGGGAGCTCTTGTCTGGCTTTTCTCCTGGATTAATGAAGTGTCCTCACTCGCCTACAAGTGTCTATTGAATGAATTGACACTGGCACATACTGTCGTTAATGTCATGTAAATGACATTTTCTGCCCGTTTTTACAATGACGTTCTCACATTTTAATTTGCCCTGACATAATCTCAGCCTGTACTGCCTATGAATAAATATGCAAATCTGTCCCTGCGTACATGCCAGCGACAGACTGGGGGGCTTCTTTGTCCATCGTACAGTAGATGGGCCTAAACATCTCCTCTTAATTAAAAAAAAAAAAAAAAAAACAATGCGGACACAGCTGCCTTTGTGCGGAGCATTGGATTCCCTCTGGAGCCTGATACTTGATGGTTCATCTATTATAATCCATTTTTATGATCCGTTGGACAATAACAATCATTATATAGGGTTCTGCACATTTTTCGATCTTCTACTTTTGGTGCTGGTTGGTTTTTGGTTCTAATCGCCCCCCTTCTTCCCCGGCTGATCTCTGGTTTAGGATGTGGGTAAAGCTTGTCCAGATGGCCACTTCTTTGCATTGGGTGCCCAAGGAAATCAGTGCATTGAAATGACGGACAATATGGACTGCAACTTGGAAAGTACAGAAGGGGAAATGATAACAATGCCCACATCGGGCCCTGTGCAGATGGGAATATTTTTTATGGGGGAGTCTGTGCCATTCAGCATCTGTGGAGACCAGCAGCAGTTCAACTTTATGTCCTAGTGACTTGAGATCTCCTCTTCAACCCAGTATAAAAGTCCAATTTTTGCTTTATTACTCCTTACATGCCAAAATATCATAGACCATAGAAGTTTTGTGGCCTGCACTGCTCCTCTGTATGCTCCCAGCTTTATATGGAAAAACGTCATGCCATCAGATGCCACTTGGCCGATATTCTTCCATAAAGGCATTTTTGTTGCGAGATTTCTATACAGTATGGTGCCCTATGTGACACAGTGTAGTCTCTGCTGCTCCACAGCAGCAGACTATATGGACAGTCCTGTGCACAAAGACTTAGGCTATGTTCACACGTTGCGTTTTTGCTGCGTTTTTTTTTTTCCTGCAGGTAAAACCTACTCCCTTGGCAGTAAAGAAGCTGCTTAAAGGGAATCTGTCACTTCAGTTTGGTGTTGTATGTTAATGACTTGGGTCCGGTCCGATGGGCGGTGTTTTGGCTCCTTGGCCGCTGTACGCAATATTTCAAGTAATTTCCGTAGTTGTCGTCCATATTGCAGTCTCCAATCGCGCGTGCGCAGTATGCTTTGCCCAACTGTGGGCAAAGCCGAAAAAGGGTTAGTGCGCATGCGCTGGTGAACTATGTCCCGGAACACAGAAATGGCAGCGAAATACTTCCGGGACATAGTTCACCGCAACAACTATGGAAACTACTTGAAATATTGCTGACAGCGGCCAAGGAGAGGTGGAAGGAGCCAAAACACCGCCCATCGGACCAGACCAAACTCATTTACATACAGCGCCAAATTGAGGTGACAGATTTCCTTTAAAAAAAGCAGGTTTTGCTACATTTTTGCTGTGTGTTTTCCTTTCTTTTTTCTTGCCTCTTGTGCATGATGATAAAGTGTAGTGCCCACCCCCCCAAAAAAAAAAATCATGATGCTGCTTCCTTAGGTTTTGTGCACCAAATGCGCAGCAGTTTTCAAATAAAGTCATCTAAAACAAATGTGTGTGCATGAGATTTCTGAAATCACATAGCTTTAACTTGTACTGTAAGACGCAGCTTAAAATTTGCATTAAAAAATGCAGCAAAAATGCAAAGTGTGAACACAGCCTTAGGGTTCCTTTATACACAGAATTTTTTTTTTTTTTTTTTTAAATCCGCAGCGTTTTAAAGTACTGGCAAAGTGTGTGACATTTACCATAATCATCCACGTGATGTATAAGAAACCTGCAGCATAAATTGACTCACAGAGCAGATTTTTAATCCAAAGCGTGTTAGTTAATGAACTTTTTCACTGCGGCAGATCTATATGAAATATGCAGCAAAAGACAACTATTCGTTGCCGATTGTGACACTGCAGAAAATATTCAGAGCAATTAGTCCCATGTGGTCATAACGTTAGTCTCGCCTGTTTACACAGGATCATTTGCTGCCGAGAACAGTTCTTTTTATTTTTTCTTTCTAAGCCTGCTTAAGAATCGTCACACCCGACAAACGCTCATTTTACTCAAATGTCGGATGATTGCCGGCCTGGTAATAATTGTGAACAATCGTTTGAAAGCAAAATGAACTTCATATGACAGCTTCAGCGGGGGTTGTCGTCCATGATTCCCCGATGTATGAATGGCCAGTCTGCGTAGCTATGGGGTGAATCGTCCACCACTACATTACTGGGCAACTTTTGTAATCAAGAGTCTGACTAACATTAGTGAATATCTTTACCAACCTAACAGAAGACAATATGAACACTTATTTTCTCAGTGGCTGCACTTGCCTGGCCACTTGCGATGGCCATGTCACTGCAGTAGTGGTATCCTCTCAGGAGGCCAGGATACAAAACCAGCTGGGACCAGAGAAGTGTTGCAAAGGGATTTCCAAGTCTACATTTAATCTTAAAGGGAACCTGTCACCAGGTATTTGCCACCTCATCTGAGAACAGTGTAATGTAGGAAAAGAGGCCCTGATTCCAACGATGTGTCGCTTAGTTTACAGGGTGCAGCATTTGTGACACGATCAAAGTTTTTAGGAGGAAGCCCACGCAAAACGCGCGTAGGGGCTGTGAGTCTGGAGTCACACTGGGATCCACATGGGTAAGGATCAGTCCTGAGCTACCCACTACACGTTTGGCCTTTCAAAGGTGCATTTACACATTTGTTCAAGAAATTAAAAAAAATATATATTTCACAAAACTGCAAGCTAGTAAACTGGTTTAACATAAATAGTTCACATTTTGAACATGATTCTCCCGATCCTTTCAATCTAATGTTTTATGTTGACTTCCAGACTCGCCATTCCTGAGTGCTTTATAAATCTACCCGTCGCTTTGTACTACTATTTATATTGATGAAAAATATTTTACTAAATGTTGTTTCATTTAGCAATAAAGACCTCTTTGTATTCATTATAGACAGACTTTTCTGACTCCATCCTTTTCAGTTTTCACGCATGTTTATGGGAGTGTCCTGTCACCCTATGATAGTTTTGAGGTGGCCATCTGGCTCCGTATTACATTTTATGTAATTATTATTGCTCTGATCTACTTGTTTACAAAGTATTTAGATGTAGCTTGCAGCAGAGCTGAGAAAGCTAACCCCGCCCACGCCAGGCTCTCTGTGTACATTGTCTATTGACAGTGAGCTGCTGATCACAGGAGGGGAGCGGTCATAGAACTTGACACAAGACAGGTAGTCCAGGCAATAATGTCCTAGTGATAAAAACTTTCACTGTTAGTAAACAACATCACACAGCCTGCTGAGTCACACATCATTGTGTTCAGTGTTTTAACCCGTACATCATTCTGTTCTCAGATTACGTAGCAAAAAAACCTGCTGACAGATTCACTTTGAGTATCAACACCTGCAGGTTCAGTTGCGGGGCTGTGAAGTCTTGATTATTGATTTCTTCTTCCCCAATTGAATTCAGTATGGAAATTCTGCATCAAATCTGTGCACCTTTTACAAGAATTGGAGCTGAGGCTCAGCATCTGAGAATAGCCATAGCACAACACATGGAGCCAAACAGCACGGCTCTGCTGACAGCGTACATCCAGCCACCGCCAGGAGCTCTAAAGAAGCACAGATGGTCAGTGGGGATGACGAGCGCCAGACCCCCATTGGATCTGATTGATGACCTATCCCAAGGATAGGTAATCAGCATTGCAAAGCCAGAAAACACTTTAATGCAGCATTTACATATTGTGGCTGCTTGAAAAAAAAAATTGCAACTTTTTCCGAAAGCTCCACAAAAAAACCACTACACTTCTACCGCAGCAGCATAAAAAAAAACCGCAACACGTGAATGCAGTCTAGTGCTATATAGAGGTATGGTCCTCTATATAGCTGCTGGTAACTTTTTATCATGCAAGGTTTTGTCCTTTCTAATGGTTGTTGTACTGTCCTTATCATGGTGTCATCTTGCTTTTACCTTGTCAGCATCCCCGACCTGAATGACACTTTTTCTATTTTTCTCCAGCCTCTCCTATGCTGGTGAGTGCAGATCAGTGCTCGAATGTCACTTTTTGCAGTTTTGACAGCCAGAGGCTTTAGTCAGGCAATGAATATAAATGCACTTGCTTTGCCTTTGGCAGTAAGGTGATTGAAAATATGCTGCTTGTCGATGCACGAGGCTGACAGCAATGAAAATATACTGTATAATCACATCTGCTGGGCTGTATTAGCCGGAGTAGTGGCTGGATTTCCATCATGCCATCTTACGTATATACTCGTATGTCATTGTGCATTTAAGTCATGTGTGATTCATTGTTCACCCACATATCTGTACACTAGTGGGGGAGATACACACTGCAGCCTTTATAATGGGCAATGTCATTCATCTTGTAAGCAAAGATCGCATGATTTTATATTACATTGCAGCCAGCCTTACTCTCAACTCCGACCCAGACTGCGACTGACGTTTCTGATGATGCCCCAAGTGATCATTGTATGATTAATTCTGTTTTAATAACTCCCTTTTGGGTTCAGTTCACAACTTTTGAAAGCGATTTTAGGTTGACACTCCCTGTCATATTTGGCATAAAGTGGAGGCTATGTGTAGGATTAGACGCTTTTCTGTATAGTAATTGTATTTTTGTTTTTTACAGGTACACACGTTCAGGGGTCCTCATTGGTGTGAATACTGTGCCAACTTCATGTGGGGGCTGATTGCTCAGGGAGTAAAATGTGCAGGTATGTCTTTGTGTATTTTGGCAGTAAAATACTGGCATGGTACAGTAAAGTAAATGTATGACATTTAGGGAGATACCTAGTCCATAGTATAGATTGTAAGGAGAGATTATCTCTTTGGTATTATTTGCATCTAGGAGTCATTTACTCAAGATTTTAAACAAATATCAGAAAACCGTATATTTTGGACAGATGCCGTCCATCAAGTCCAGCAACCATAGGCTCCCAGGTTTTAAAAACGCAAAAAATGTGAAGTGCATTTTTTGTTTCACTGTATGTATGCCTAAGGGTCTAATGTAAAATCAATATATTTAGGGATTATGTTTTTGAGATTGTATTGAATTGCTGTTATGACCAATTGTGTAACTTTATGCGATTCCAGATAAGTTAAAGGGGGTTATCTAGCCTTGGAGTGACCTGCAGACTTGTGAAACCTCATTGCGCACTGTCAGGAGTCACAGACGCTGGGAGTGTCGGGCGTATATACCGCAAGTATGTGATTTGCATACATGTCACATGCCAACTAAACTGTATCTGGCCTCGCTCAATGCAAGTGTATTGGTTGAGGCTGGATACGTCTAGTTGGAATGTGGCCAGAAGTAAACAAATTACATACTTGCTGTCACATGACTGTCTGTTCCCGGCACCAGATTCACAAGCAAGTCTGCAGTCACAAAGAGTTGCAGCGGTCAGATGACTTTAGTGATTAATCAGATTATTTTTGAGGGGGGGTCGTGCTGCTCATGTCACCTGACTGCTGCAGCCAATCAATGGCCACAGCGCTCCCAGCATTAATGGATCGGTGGCATTTCCTGTGTAAAATTCGGGTGGGCGCCGGTAGGTGACTATCACTTAGTTTACTGATCAGAGCTGTAATAACAGCACATAAATAACGCATATGTAATACAGTAGTGCACAGATCAGAGGTAGCAACATGTATCAATGCTTTTTACATCACCGTGATAATAAAGAGTAAAAAAGGTAAATTCTGCTCTGCTACGTCTAATCTGTGTAGGGTGCAGTCCCGACTAATGAACTGGATATAGATGATGAGCTCCAATGTTACTGTGAAAAGAACATATCCTGTTCATGTGTGGTGTCGCCAAGTGTTGTCGATCATGTGTTGATGGCGATGACTGTTTCATTTCCGTGAACCATCTGTGTTTATGTACAAACGTACGGTACATCCACTTTTTTATCCTCAATCTATTTCTCGGGTTCTGAGTTTGAAAATGAACAGATTGAGGCCAAGTTACGAGCAAGATGTATATGTGTATAGAAAGTAGTGATGAGCGAACGTGCTGGGATATGGTGTTATCTTAGCATCATACTCGGGTGCTAAGAGTGTCTTCAGCGTGCTCGAATAATAAGCTCTTGTCCCCGCAGCCGCATGTCTGTTTGACAGCTGCAACACATTCATGGATTGGTTCTTTGTTAGCCAGTCCCTGCATGTGTTGTGGCTGTCAAACAGCTGCGAGACATACAGCTGCGGGGACTCGGAACATATTTTTCGAGCACGCTGAAGACATTCAGTTAGCACCCGAGCACCATCGCTAATTGAAATTGGTGTGCAGCGTAGCATGCACAGCTAATTAAAGCTATGTATACAGTATTTTTCTTTTTTTTTTTCAACAGATACCGCCCGAAATCCACCAGAAAAAGCGCCCCATAAAATGTACATAACACACAGCAATGTTAAAAACAAGTTGCTGTGCATATTTTGAAACGTACACAGCAACTCAGTTTAATTTTACAGCGCATTATATATATTTTGTGGAGTGCTTTATCTGGTGGATTTCAGGCGGAATAACTCTAAAACAAAATATATAAAAAATTTCTAAGGAAACACTGATGCGGTTAAATGAAGTGATGTGCTCATTCTTCTCTTTTGGTGGAAGTCGCCCACTCTCTATACATAACAGTACAGAGTGAATGACGCCCTCCGGCGATGACGCTTCTAGAAAATGTCCACCAGCGTTGTCCCAAAGCTGCTTTGCCTGAAAGAACTCTTTTTTTCGAAGTGGCATTTATAGGGGTTTTAGGCTTGAAGGTAGGAGTAGGGCAACATCCATAAATGGGTTCATTGTGTTCAAACAGCTTTTGAGAGGTTTTCACATATCATGAAGTCAATAGGACATACATCACGTTAAGATCTTGCGGGTTCAAACTTTGTGAGCCCACCAACTCCATGGATGAATGACGGAGGGGATCAGGATGGTGAATAGGGCTGTGTATAAAAAATTTTGAATGGACTTATTTGGTTAGGTAAGGTAATTAAAGTGGGTCTCTTCTTCCAGAAACGGCGCCACTCTTGTTCATAGGTTGTGCAAGGTGTTGCAACTTAGCACAGTCCTATTTACTTGAATTGAGTTTTTATACTATATATACTAGCCATAACCCACGAACAAGAGTGGCGTCTTCAGAGGGACTTGACCTGACGATTCTCCGCTGGACCTCTCCCGGCGCCTGTGCTCTGCAGTACTCTGCTCTGCCCTCAACAGAGCAGTGCGCCTGCGCCGGAGCGCGTCGTTCAGGAAAGAAGACGTCATCGCTACAAGATGGGAGGCGCCGGACCGGACCGCGACTCCCTCCGGACCAGAAGCGGACCCGGACCGCCCCTGGGTGAGTATAATATAACTCCTTTTTCGTCTCTTTCAGGTTACATCGGGGGCTTATCTACAACATTCTGTGATGCTGTAGATAAGCCCCTGATGGCGGTGCCGGCAGCTGATAGGCAAAAAAAATAGTTGACAGATTCCCTTTAAGAGATCACTTCTGTTAATTCTGATTAACCCCTTTAAGGTCCCCGGCCAGTATGAACATCTCACGTGCTAACCTGAGCCTAATGAAACGTGCCATGAAAGCTGGCTCCTTCCCAGTACTTGAAGCCTCCGGGATGGTTAGTTCCCAGTTCAAGCAGGGATAGGACGCGAGCTGAATTCTATTCATAGACCTCTGTAGAGCCATCTGCAGCCTACGGTTCAGCTCCGATGTCAGCCCATGTGGAAGCGTATTAATTCTACAGTTTACTCGTGTGTGCGTAATATAAATGTGCTCAGAAATTTCATTTAATTCATGGCGTTTCTAGGTCAGCCATCGCCATAAACTCATTTCAAGCCTACATAGTGTTTCTGTAAGTGAGGGACATGGACAGAGCTAGAAGTCCCATACTCTGACTACTTGTGCAGTGTGGCCCCGTGGACGTAACGCATTTTCACATTAAGATGGGGCAGTTCATCTGAGTAATTTCTATCCAAAAGCACCATGTCTCCCCCATGGCAGGACCATCTGGTCAATGGATTATTCAAAGTGGGACCTTTGGCAATTGGTTTATTACTGACCCATCTTCATAAAACAACCATTACCTTATGCTGAAGCGCATTGGTGGCAGGGATTGGAGTAGCCATGCACATTATTCTGTCATTTCAGCAAAGATCAGTAGTAAAGGTGTTGTGTTTATAAGAAACTTATTGTTTATTATCAGAGAAATGGGCTTCTTTCTTCACTTATTAGCCACTTCTTCCACTGCCTCCTGAATATTCCATCCACTCTTGGTCAAAGCAAGACAGACTGCCCCCACAATGATGTGTCCGGTTACACCTATTATATTTTATTAAGAAGTGAGGAGCATTGAACGCAGTGAGAGACCATGCAGAGCTGCAGTTTCAAGAAAATGTATTTTACTTTAAGTGCTGGATTCACAACTACACTGCTCAGTTCTGCTGTAGAATGTCTTTTAAGCTGATTCTGCCTGTGTGCTGTAGAGACAGGAGAGCAGGAATCTGTGTGTGCTGTGTATATGAAACATCGTAGCAGCTAGTATCCACCCACCAGCTCAGAGAGAACTGACAATTTTAGCCTGCATAGGGAGAAACTGGTTCAAAATGGAAGACAAGTCATATGGAGTGGCCAGAAATGAGGTTATTCCTCATCTACACACATCATGTATATTGGGCAGCCAGCGGGTAAGCATATGATTGAATCTGCTTGCAGGTGAAGCGCCATATAACATTTTATTTAATGCCATAGCATTTTTTTTCCCCATCGTTATTTTGGGTTTTTTTCTGTGCCTTAGCTGGGATTTTATTGCTTCTTTGCACAAAGTGAATCCCCAAACTCCTTGTTCTGACACCTTTACGCGATCTGAAGCCTCCTTACATCGTGTCATGGAAAATGTCACGTGTTAGTAGGGACCATATTTAGTTTTTGCCTTGCACGAAATGTTAAGTGCTCATAATTGTCTGCGGCCACCCTTCAATATCCAGCCCTGTGACTGACGCTCTGTGACATTTCACTGTGTCCTGCCAGTTCGGTGGATGTCAAGATGACGCGACATTAGAAGATTGTATTACCAGCTCCAGTGTTTTCCATTTAATGTAAACCTTTTATTATATATTGTTTATCTAAACATATGCAAAGATTTTATCGAAACCACCATTTAGTCATCTCTATAGGATGATGCATGGCGATCGAGCAGGGAAGGAACATATAATGCCTTTTAAAGGGATATTCTCGTCTGATAAACTGACACATTGTACCAAGTTGGGCATCACTTTACAAAATGGAAATACTCCTTCTAAATATTGATAGTGAGTAGATAGAAGGTTTTGACTCCCTTTTTTTTGCAATATCCTCGTATTTTGTTTTCCAGATTGTGGATTGAACGTTCACAAGCAATGTTCTAAGATGGTTCCCAACGACTGTAAGCCGGACTTGAAACACGTCAAGAAAGTTTATAGCTGTGACCTCACCACTTTAGTGAAAGCTCACAACACCAAGAGGCCGATGGTGGTGGACATGTGTATACGAGAAATAGAGTCTAGAGGTAAGGCTTCGCGCTCTACCTGATGCCATCGTCTCAAGTGGGACTTCCTTGAAGAGAGAAGCCATGTTTTTCCTCATATATCCCTTTTTAATTGCTAGATAAATAGTATTTTTTGATACAGCTACTTGATGTTCATGCATAGGTCCAGCCTGCAGATGCTAAGTGCCGGTGCACAGACAAAGCTGGTGAGGCTCCAGACAAACGTGGTAAAGTCCAGTGATGGTTTGAAGTCCATTGGTGGTTTAAAGTCCAATAATCTTTATTGTAAGTATAATAAAATATATAATGTACTGAAGAGTTTTTACCGATGCACTTCGAGTTGATCCGACTCTTAATCGAACGATTAAGAGATGGATCACCTCGACGCGCGTCAGAAACCACCATGTGCTGGACTTCAAACCATCATTGAACCTCTTTATTGACTTTTTTAGATGTTATCGTATTTGGCAAATATTCACATTTAAATGCTATCGCTCTCTAAAGTCAGTTACAAATGTTAACGAAATTACTTTTTTTTTATTTTTCCACATTTTTCACATTACTATGGACTTGTTTTAACAGGGTTGAATTCAGAAGGATTGTACAGAATATCAGGTTTTACTGATCTCATTGAAGATGCCAAGATGGCCTTTGACAGAGGTACGGCACTGAAATCTCTATTTTATTTTTATTTTTACAAATCCTGTGTTTCTAGTGAATGTAAAAATTGACCACAAGAGTCGTAGGATTAAGGATCTGTTCACATTTTCATCATTTTATTTTTAACCATCAGCAATGGACAGACCCCATTGACCTATATTGGGGTCCGTCAGGCTTTGACCCGATGTCCATAATTTTGATGGGGAGAACGGAGCTACATGCTGCTTGATTATTATTAATTTTTATCAAATATGAAGTAGACTCTGAGTAAGAGCCTACACTGCAAATGTGAACCTAGCCTTAGCTTTACTTTAATAATTAACACATAATATTAAGTTCATCCTTTTTGGTTTTTTGTAGATGGTGAGAAGGCTGATATAACTGCAAATGTCTATGAAGACATAAACATTATAACTGGTGCACTGAAATTATACTTCAGGGAATTGCCAATCCCACTGATAACATATGACGCTTACCCCAAGTTCCTCGAGTCTGCAAGTAGGTACACAAATTCCAATGATAACTTTATGGTCTCTGAACCATCAGGTTCTTAATAGTGATGGGCGAGTAGCATCGTTGCTGAGGTTTTCCCGAGCATGCTCGGGGATCTCCCGAGTATTTTGGAGTGCTCGGAGATTTCGTTTTCGTCGTCTCAGCTGCATGATTTGCGACTTGTAGACAGACTGAATACATGTGGGAATTCCCTAACAAACAGGCATTCCACACATGTATTCAAGCTGTCTAGCAGTCGCAAATCATGCAGCTGAGACGACAAAATCTAATTCTCCGAGCACACCAAAATACTCGGAGACCACCCGAGCAACGAGTATACTCGCTCATCACTAGTTCTTAATCTTTTAATCTGTAACCAAAATATGGAATGGGGCAGAGGGGGTTACTAAAACCAACATTTAAAGTAGCACTCCAGTAATTAGTTTTTTCTTCTATTTTTCCTGTTCATTGATCCCTAATATATGTAATTCAGCTAGGTATTACCTTATTTAGTTGCTCCTTTCTATCTGAAAATTCATAGTATACTTATCTTCCACTAGGTCATGTGATCTGATGGTGACCCCTTAGCGATTACATGACTCTGAAGGGGTCACCATTTCATCAGAACATAATGTATGATGAAACTCTATACATAGACTGTAGCACTGGAGTTCTCCACAGAGGGGTGGATAAAGCTCCTATCACAGATAAAGATGATGACTGCACAGTGCGTGTCACACAGTTATAATAAAAATGATCAGAATTCAGCTTCCTTGACTGTAAAGTTATAATCTATTAGTTTATTTATGAGAATACAGTAGGAGAGGATAATCACAGTGTTACCAGGTCAGGTAGACAGGTACTAATCCACCATAGGATTGATAGCAGATGAAAAAGGAGCCTGAACCACAAGTGCAGGTAGGGGGATTGCAGAGATGAGGGATGGTAGACCGCTTTTTTAATAATTTGGCCTTTAAGCACCTCTTCAGCTTTCTTATGTTTTATTTTTTACTTCAGCGCTGTAGTGGTGTCACTAATCTAAGTCCGCTTAACATAGTATTATACTTGCCAGCTGCCGTCTGCTCTTCTCAGTGCCACTCCGGTCCTGCTCCTCCATCTTGTCACTGCAACTCCTGACTGACCAGAAGTCAAAGGTAACGGTCACAAGTTCTCAATTTAATTCTATGAGAGCTGTGTTCTGGCCTCTGTCTGGCTCTCATAGACTTACATGGAGTAGTGACTTCCAGATGGCCAGGCAAACACTGGAGCGATCCGGCAGGTCACAAACTGCTGCAGACCACCCGGAGCGGCGGTGATAGAAGATGAAGATGGAGGCTGGTAAGTATAAGACTAAAGGCAAGGAACTTGGATTAGTAGCACCACTCCAGCGCTGCAATAAAAAAAATCCTGGAGTGGTGCTTTAATAAGAAGCCCTCTGGAGTAACATAAATGGTCATAGCTGGTCATAGGTATAACATGGCAAGGGTGTTTTCCTTTGGGGTTGTTAATGTTTTCATACACGCATCACATCTGCCTCCGTGTTTCCATTATAGATTAATTTGCTTCTGATGGGGGGGGGGAATAGCAATGTACAGTTTGTAGCATATCCACTGAGAGGCATCTTGTCGAAAGCTGATGGGAACCATAACGGGGTCCATTGGGTTCTGGAGGAGTCTATTGTGCGATGCATCCAGCACAGCAATGAAGCTCCAGACATTATGTAAGCAGAGCTCTAAAATATAGACATTACAAGATGAAGTCCTGCCAAGTGGAAATTTGAAAACTAAAATTAAAGATAAAATTAACAAAGACGCATATGGTCACCCGGTAGCTGTGATAATGTGCCTGTATGAATGGAGGCGGCTTTCTACATGATTTTTGCAAAATATATCTGTCCATTGTATTTCTCATTTCCAGTTGAATCTGCCTATACACGGTTGACACGCTTTGCAGTAATCAGATTAATTTCTTCTTTGCCTGGCTTAATCTGTAGATTAACCTCAGCGTTTCTCTTCTTCTTCAGAGGCTGTGGACCCGGACGCACAGTTAGAAGCTCTTCATGAAGCTTTGAAGCTGCTACCTCCTGCACACTGTGAAACACTGCGATATCTCATGGCCCATCTGAAAAGGTAAATACGTCTGAGCACATCAAATGCCGGAGCGCTTTTGGAACGGCGCATTATTTTAGCTTTAAAGCTCTTCTTAGTCCTTCCTCAGGAGCAGGGAAAATTATTCCATGCCCACTGGCTGTGAAACCGTTTTTCAGTTTGCCAGGTTCCCAGGGCTCTCCCAGCATTATCCGCTAATTGGTCACGCTGAGCTACATGATACATTTCCTGTAATCCCTTCCCTTTATCGTTGCACGCAGTCCTATTATAGAGTATGTGCTGCTGACAAGATAACAGAATTAGCCGATGGAATAATAGGTGCCAAAACAAACATTTAGCGGCCACGGTTTACTATAAGAACACGTTTAATGTGAATATTTTATCTCCTTGTTCAAAAATTGCAAAGTTTAAAATGGTAAATGTGTTGTGTAGTGTGGAAAAAAGCTCCTGTAGTAAAGGGCAGGCATTGGATGTGCTGGAATATGTATCCTTATTCTGCTCCTTTTGTCAGTATATCAGGAGAAAAAAAACAACGATCAAAAAATCCCAAAAAGACATGTTGAAATCTAATATATAAATATATATGTGTGATGGGTATATGGGCACGGGACTATGGGATGGAGGATGTGTGATGGGTATATGGGCACTCGACTATGGGATGAAGGATATGTATGATGGGTATATGGGCACGGGACTATGGGATGAAGGATATGTATGATGGGTATATGGGCACGGGACTATGGGATGGAGGATAATTATAATTTGTTATAACTAACCACAGTTAGTTACTATGCCCGGGCAGCGCCGGGCTCTTCAGCTAGTCTAATATATAAAGCTCAAGTGTGTGTATGTATGTGTGTGTGTGTATGTCCGGGATTGGCATCCGCACCATCGCAGCTACAACCACAAAATTTGGCACAGTCACCCGTCTGGACCCCGAAAGTGTCCTAGGCTATGTTGTGAGGCGAAATTTTAACCCCGCGCGTTCCAATTCACCAAACAATTTTGCCCCTATCTACATAATGGGGAAAAAGTGTGTATCAAGCCCCGCCCCTCATTATGTCATAATGGTTGCCATGGCGACGCTGATGTCATCATAGGTTGCAAGCCCCGCCGCTCACTATGATGTCATAATGGTTGACTATGGGATGGAGGATGTGTGATGAGTATATGGGCACGGGACTATAGGATGGAGGATATGTATGATGGGTATATGGGCATGGGACTATGGGATGGAGGATGTGTGATGGGTGTATGGGCTCTCGACTATGGGATGGCGAATATGTATGATGGGTATGTGGGCCTGGGACTATGGGATGGAGGATGTGTGATAGGTATATGGGCATGGGACTATGGGATGGAGGATGTGTGATGGGTATATGGGCACGGGACTATGGGATGGAGGATATGTATGACGGGTATATGGGCACGGGCCTATGGGATCGTGGATATGTATGATGGGTATATGGGCACGGGACTATGGGATGGAGGATAATTAATAATTTGCTATAACTAACCACGGTTAGTTACTATGCCCGGGCAGCGCCGGGCTCTTCAGCTAGTTGCAAATATAATTTTTTAATAATTTACAGACCAGAGTAAATAGAGAATAGTGAGGAGCAGGAATCCATACCAGTTGCACTTGTAAGAGAAAAAAGGACACATACACGGTTGGGATAAATGGGAGAAGAAATAAATGTACTTAACATTCAAATACTGGCTGTGAATACATGCTCTCACATAAGATTGCACAACTCCCAATTGGCCTCAATGAGATCACAAGAAAAATAAGCATTGTGTTTGGTCCTTTTGTCAGTAGCATGTGAATTGTAATATGCAGATATTCTACTATCTGGACAATTCAGCTAACTGGATTCTAGAATATATCCTATCTCGTATAATGTAAGGAAGAAAATCTTTGCAATCTCCTATTGTGGAAGGGACCCCTGACTGAAAGTTAGATGTTGCCGATAGGCAGCGGACCTAGTAGATTTGTTGTGATCATGGTTATGGAGGTGATTTAGTTTTATGCCCATAGTTCTAAAGGTAGAAAAATGGCTTAAAATAGCAAAAAGCATCAATAAATTCCCTGGCGCTCCAGTGTCACTAAAGGTCTTAATTTTGTTATATTCTCAAATGCTATTAACTTGCAAATATGAGGTTAATCTGCCAGGTTGAAAAAGCTGCCATATTGAAAATGGAGCTACTGGGAAGAAATGAACTTTATTCCTCCCAGCGGACTACGGTTTTCAGTCGTGTAGTGCAGATTCCGTCACCACTCAGTATACTGTGAGTCGTGGCTGTAAGCCCCCCCCCCCCCCGACACATTAACTGACAGCCAGCTCAGCATTGTGTCAGTACAGCAACTGCTATCAGTCATTGTCAGGGTGTACTTACCATTGCCACCTGCTATATACTAAGCGGTGATTGAAGCCATGCCAACACAACAACTTTATTCCTCACAGCAGCCTCCGGCTTTAAGTCGAGTAGACGTGCCAGCGGAGCTTCAGTCACCCCTCAGTATTGTGAGTCGTGGCTATAAGCTCCCCCTGGCACATTGACTGACAGCCAGCTCAGCAGTGTCTCAGTACAGCGACTGCTATCAGTCATTGTCACGGTGTCCTTACTGCTGCCGCCCGCTATTTACTAAGCGGTGATTGAAGTTGCGTCAAACACACCTCTAACTTTATTCTTCCCAGCAGTCCCCGACTACCAGTCAATTTCTTACCGGTAGCCGGGCTTTGTGTGTCAGCCAGGAAGTTATGGACCCTTCAGATTGACCCTATATCTGTAGATTAAAAGCATTGGGGTCATGGCAGGTTTCCTTTAACTGCAGCAGTGATACACTGTCAACCTACATGACCTCTGCAGCCAATCAGACTGTGTTAGCAGTCTTCTGCTGTCTACCATGGAGTTCTGTAGGAGTCACATGCCAGGAAATATATACCAGCAGGGACCAACAGAACAGCGGGGAGTTTATCGGGTAAGTAGTAGTTGTTTTGTTATTTTGTACATATTACTCCCTTTTTGCTTAATTTTAGGTGCTCATGGAAATCTCCTTTTAGGTCTCTTTTACATAGAATGACTTTTTAAAAACACTAAAGCCCCCGTCACACTTAGCGATCTCGCTAGCGAGATCACTGCTGAGTCACAAGTTTTGTGATGCAACAGCGTTCTCACCAGCGAGATCACTGTGTGTGACACTTACCAGCGACCAGCCCCCCTGCCGGGTATCGCTGATTGGCCTGGAATGTCCAGGACATTTTTTTGATCGCTGGTCTCCCGCTGGCCAGCACGCATCGCTGCGTGTGACAGGCGGGAGACCAGTGAGCTGCCGCTGGTAACTAAGGTAAACATCGGGTTCTAAGCGGCGCGCAGCGCTTAGAAACCCGATGTGTACCTTAGTTACCAGCATGCTGGTGCAGGGAGCTGGTAACCAAGGTACATATCGGGTTTCTAAGTGCCGCGCGCCGCTTTGAAACCCGATGTGTTCCTTGGCTACCAGCTCTCTGCACCAGCGCGCTGGTAACTAAGGTACACAGTGGGTAACTAAGCGACGTGCGTCACTTGTTACCCACGTGTCGCTGGTGCTGATCGCTGGTGAAGCTGTCTGTTTGGCAGCTCACCAGCGATCATGTAGCAACACACCAGCGATCCTGACAAGGTCATATCGTTGTCGGGATCGCTGGTGTGTCACTATGTGTGACGGGGCCCTAACAAATGATCCATAGTGTAAAACCTCACCTCCCAGAATCTGATGGACATTTGTATCTAAACGATCCCAACAGCTCGGTAAAGACTGTCACAATAGCCATACACTGGACTAATCTGCAGGATAAGGATTGTATAGGGGTTATCTCATCCCTAAAATCTCCATCTATAGGCCTTACCAGAATCATGCTTGGGACCCCAATCTATGACTCAAAATGCTGAGCCAATTTGTAAGACTGCTTCCATCCAGGCATTACATGGTTGATTAAGATGAACAAAAAGATTTGCACTGCCTAGACCGAGGATGCCGACCATAGAAGTAAGGACTGCTTTGGTTCAGCTGTCAGAGGACTGGACTGGACCCAAGGCTTCCTATTCGAAACAATGGACATCCCTAAAATGATCCACAATCCCCCCCACCAACACCACCACCACCATTGTCGGGCATGGGATTGCTCAATGTCTGGGTGGTCCCACTACAATAGGACTTAATGCAGATGTGCGCAGTTTGGCCTTTCGTTTTCTATGAATGTATCCATGTATAATGTGAGTAATGCTGTCTTTCTTACACTGCAGTCTGACAGGCTTTATTACGACTAACTCGTTAGACAGCCGCACTCTATTGCTTTCTTGCGTCCCTCGGGCATCAGGATGGCAACAATGAGACCGTGTCTTAGCAACCTCTAATAGATCTTTCCCGTTGAGTAATGTCACCGCCTGTGATAAACTAGAACTGAAAGGTCCGCTATGCTTTTGGGGCAGAAGTGGATTTATTTGCATGCTCTGGTTTTCCTGCAGTGCCCTACAGATAACCCCTAATTTAGATGCACAACCGGCATAATGAGATGTAATTTTGTGTCCCCTGCAGGGTAACTCTCAACGAGAAGGACAACTTAATGAACGCAGAGAACCTTGGCATAGTGTTCGGACCGACTCTCATGCGAGCGCCAGAGCTGGATGCCATGGCGGCACTAAATGACATCCGTTATCAGAGACTAGTGGTGGAAATGCTCATCAAGAACGAGGACATTTTATTTTGAACAGGAAAAATAAAACAAAAAATGTGAACAGTAATCTCGTAAGATGAAGGAAAGGCGGATCCCTACAGCGTACCGTTAAAGTGTGCTTGTCACCTGTGTGTAGCGCGCCAACCATATTTTGGACTCTTAATAGCGAGGAAACCATCTTGTCAGTTCACTAGGAATTAACGACTTCAACGAGGCATGACGCACTTTGTAGAGGCGGCCATCTTGTAGACTGTAGTTAGTAGATCTTCTCGTCCCGGTTCGCTAAATATCACACAAGCATGAGGAACCGGAGACGAACTTGTCGTGGGCCAAGCCAGAATTCATAAGCATGCGGCCTGTCCGAGCTAGTCACATCACTGAGGCATCAGACGCTTTTTGCCTCCGCTTTATCAAGGCTTAGGGTACACTTCACTAGCGCTTTGTACACACAGGACAGAAATGACGCCGTTTCTATATTGTTTTAGCTGTGGCAATCAATGCTATTGTGAAAGCGGTAATGTCTCCCCTTCGCCATTACCGCTCCGTGGTTTACAGTGTAACCGAGATTGTAAATGGCTGCATGTATGTCTCCGTTTTTGTCGGAGCTCTCCTTAAAGAGATATCTTCTATCTAAACGGGTCGTGCCTGTAAATCAGCATGTTTGTCCCCTGGTGTGACATTATTGTGATTCTCTTCTTTTATGTTCAGCATAATCCTATTAGGATAATGAGTTTGTGAAGCGGTCACCTTAATAATTTTGGATCGCACAGCTTTCTCTTCTTTTCATCTTTTCTATTTGTTTTTTTTTTGTGTGCATATTATGGCAGGTTCATTTTATTTTTTTTTTCTTTCCCTGAATCGAGAGATAATGTTTTTACAATGTTTACTGACCTGTTTGTGTGGTGACTGCAGTGCGGGCTGCAATGGTTAATTTTTTTTTTTTTTTTAATGTATTTTTCATCTGGCATGCACCTATTAATTTATTAAACCTAGATTTTAGAAAACCCATGTCTGTGTCTATTCAAGAGACATTATGTAATCATGGATTCATGGAAGAGGATAAAGAGCACAGAATAATCCAAGGATTTAACCTGCGGCATACACAGAAATGATAGGATCCCATAACGCCCGAAGTGAACTCTGTGACAAATATTCTGCTTCTGTAATAAGTCAATGTCCTTCATGGATCAATATAAAATACTGAGATTCCCGATGTGAAACACGTTACCTTGTTGTGTATTGATCCGTCTCACCTCATCGTCGATAGTGCCTTTTGCGGAGCGTAGACTTGCCTAGTGTTGTATCACTACTATTGATGATAAGGTGTTATCCGAGCATGCTTATAGGTTAACCGAGTGTCTTCATCGTGCTCGAAAAAAATGGTTGAGTCCCCGCGCATGCATGTATTGTGGCTGTTAGGCAATACCTGCATGTGTTGCAGCTGTTGAACAGCCGCGAGACTTGCAGCCGCAGGGACTCGAATATATTTTTCTCCTTCGCCTCATTGGGGGACACAGATACTGTGGGTGTATGCTTCTGCCGCTTGGAGGCTGACACTAAGTGAAAAAAAAAAAGGCTAGCTCCTCCGCCGTATACACCCTCGCCCCTATTGCGGGCGGAAATCAGTTTTTTGCTTAGTGTCCATGGAGGAACACGTCTGTTTTTTTGCTCCTGACTTTTTCCATGAAGATTAGACAGGGGCAACGGATCCTATTGAAAGGGTCCGATTTCCCCAAACCAACAACGGGTGAGCACGTGCGAGTGTCCCTCCACGTATCCTCTCCCGCGACGTGGAACACGATGCTGGACTTAGCCCTGACCACCCCTAGGTATTGAAACCATGGGCTGTACAGAGGCACAAGACTAGTCCGTGCGGCCCCCACTGCTCCACCAATGCTTAGACTGCGGTGCTGCAAGGCGGCAGATGGTCCCTCTCCTCACCCCCTGAAGGGGTTAGATGGAGCTAGGGTGCCTGCACCGTCCTATTTTTCAAGGCCCCCTCACATACTTGAGCTGGGAAGCTGAAGAGGATCGTCAGTGAGGAGAGGGCTCTTGCGGCGAAGATCCGGGGCTGGAGCCCTTAGCCGTCGGATGCCGCCGGCCATTCTTGGCTGAGCGTGGCTGCAGATGGAGAGCGCGGTGCGGAGCAGCCCGCGCCAGTAAGTAGCGCCAGTTTTTGGGGCGCCATGGAAGGTCCGCACCAGCCCCGTCTCTCCCCCCCCCGTCGCGGGCAGGGGATAAATTGAGGCCGCGACTTTAGCCAGAGCTAGGCCGCGGCCGGAAGTTCCGCCTCCAGGCCACACGTCACTTCCGGCCACCCGCCCCCCAAGCCTGGGCGGCGGTGGATAAATTTAGTCCCTGGGTTCGGAGCACGGCTAGGCCGCAGAGCTGGAAGTATCGCCCCTGGAGCGGTTTATATGCTGGCTGTCCGCCCCACAGCTGGTGGCACGCGATTTTGGTGTGGAGGCGTCCAGGAACGTGGAGGCACAGGACTAGGGTAAGTGCTGCCCGAGAGGCCATGCTACAGGGAAGACGAGGTGCTACCTCCTCCCCCCTCCCCAGCTGCGGACAGATACAGCATGTCCGAAAAAGCAAAGACGCACACTTTTTTTATGCGGCATGCATCTCTTGTCGGGCTGCGTTTCCGCGGGCACAGAGCAACCGATTATGCAAAGCCTGCGAGTCCGAACGCGCACAGGAGCCCACCCCTGCGACTGCGACCGAGGTCCCGAACCCCCCGGAGTGGGCCCTATCACTGCCACAGTCTATGGCGTCGCTTACGAGGGCAATCCAATCGAGTCCCTTCAGACAGAGGCATATCTAGGCTTTCTGGCACCCGTGGCAAGAATTTGTTTCGGCACCCCCCCCCGCCCAAGTACATATGCGACTTGCACACATAGCCATGTACCCACGGGCTGCTCTCCCTAATGCTCTCAATGTTCAGTAAAAAACTGAAAGCAAGATAAGATGCTCGTTGTCACAAGACCATAACTATGAAAATTGCATATGAGTGAAGTGTCCATGTGATGACTACTGGAACCTGCAGAGCTGAATCCTGACATTGCAGGCTTCTGAATTCTCACAACGAATGCACTGCATACTTTTAGGATTCTCTCTTGCCGATGTACAGTCATGTCAGCACAGGTATGTGATTTGTATACTTCTTGCCACATTCTGACTAGACGTGCCCGGCCTCGCTCTGTTCATTTTCATTGAGTGTGGCCACACACGTCTAGACAGCATGTGACCGTATGTATGTATATTACCGGCACAAGAGAATCATAACAGCGTTCAGTGAGCACTGTGAGAATTCAGAAGTCTGCAGTCACTTAGAATGACAGCAGACTCAGCGCAAACCTGGACAACCCCTTTAATGTTCCTAACATAAATAAAAACAAGAGAATAAGTCAGTGTCACAAATAACATTTACATCCAGGTACCTTATAGATGATGTTGTCTCTGGAGTCGTTCTCCTTCTTTTCTTCTTGTCCCGACCCCATGATGAGTTTTCTCATCCACATCTCGTCTCTGCAGACTTCCATCTTCTCCGGTCTTCTGCATTAAATCTCCACACGATCCCCTTAAAGATAGAAGTGTCATTATAATGCTCCTAAATAAAAATATCTGCAATATACTGTCACCTCACACTATTCCCCTCCCTCCTCATACTGTCTCCTCTAACATCCCACCTGTTCACCATACTGTCTCATATATTTACCCCCACACTCTCTATACTGTCTGCTCACACATACCCCTGACTCCCCATACTGTGTCTGCACACATCCCATCACCCTCACTCCCCATACTGTGTCCTCATACATTTTTACCATCGCTACTCATACTGTGTCCACATACATTTACCCGTTCACACCCCTTACTGTCTGCATCCATCTCGCAAACTTTCCTCATACATGCCCTCATACATACTCTTCATTTTGTGTCCTCAAATCTCCCCACACACATTAAATCCCCCATCCCCACTCCAAATCCCCCCATCCCCAATCCCCCACACACATTAAGTACCCCCCATCCCCACTCCAAATCCCCCCACACATATTAAATCCCTCATCCCCACTCCAAATCCCTCACACACAATAAATAACCCCCCGTCCCTACTCCCAAATCCCCCCACACATTAACCCCCATCTCCACTCATTAACCCCCTACACATTAACCCCCATCTCCACTCATTAACCCCCATCTCCACTCATTAACCCCCATCCCCACATTAACCCCATCTCCACTCATTAACCCCCATCTCCACTCATTAACCCCCATCTCCACTCATTAAGCCCCCCACACATTAACCCCCATCTCCACTCATTAACCCCTCCACTCATTAACCCCCATCCCCACATTAACTCCCGCACATTAACCCCTATCTCCACTCATTAACCCCATCCCCACATTAACCCCCATCTCCACTCATTAACCCCCATCTCCACATTAACCCACTTCTCCACTCATTAACCCCCTTCCCCACATTAACCCCATCTCCACTCATTAACCCTCTACTCATTAACCCCCCCACTCATTAACCCCCATCCCCACATTAAGCCCCCATCTCCACTCATTAACCCCCATCTCCACTCATTAACCCCCCATCTTCGGTGGTTCTTCAGCTCCACAGAGGAGCACACTTACCACCAGCGTTCGCTCTGGGCGCCGGGGAGTAACGTCAGCAGGGTGATCACATGACCTGATCACGCTGCTGACGTCACTCTGACCCGGCGGTCAGAGCTTCAATTGTACTGGCGTCTGTATAGACTCCAAGTACAATTGCTGCCTGGGAGCCGGCGCGGCCTCCTCTGCGTCGGCTGTCAGCTTGACAGCTGACACAGAGAACAGCCGACACACAGGACAGGGGGCGGTAGAACGCAGCCGCCGGGGGGAGACACTGTGGACCGCTGCATTAGGCGGCCCGACTGCGCCCCCCTGCTGGCTGCGCCCGGGGCAACTGCCCCGGCTGCCCCCCCCCTGGATACGCCTCTGCCTTCAGGCCCCAGATAGGGGCAGGGACAGTCGCTCACCGGCCTTAAAGGGAACCTCCACCTCACTAGAGCCTTCGGCCTGCAGGGGCCGCTCTCATTCCAGGCAGAACCGGGGGAAGAGAATCCACGCGGTGTCGCCCAGTCCATCCGGTGCTTTGGCATCCGTAAGTTCTGCTTCTCGCTCCCCGTCGCCAGTGGTTGATAGCGAGCAGACCTCAGATTTCCACTCAGACGAGCCCCTTGACCTGGATGCTCCAGGGTGACGTGAGACAGTGGACAGCCTCATAGAAGCTGTCAATCAGACCTTGGGGATTGAGGATGATCCCGCAGCGGCTACAGGGC
The DNA here is from genome assembly GCF_039654945.1 of Dendrobates tinctorius. Taxonomy (NCBI): domain Eukaryota; kingdom Metazoa; phylum Chordata; class Amphibia; order Anura; family Dendrobatidae; genus Dendrobates; species Dendrobates tinctorius. The sequence continues at coordinate 47,889,689 of NW_027361810.1, read as the reverse complement.
ATAAGGTGGCGTTTAAGTGAGTGAAGCGACCGCAAAAAATTTTTTCCTCTCGCCCTGAGTTTGAGGACATAGTGCAGCGAAACAGGGAACGACCAGACAGGCGTTTCTCGGGTCAAAAGGCACTCGAAGCAAGGTATCCATTTGCCCCGGACCTCCGTAAAAAATGGACGGAATCTCCGATGGTGGATCCACCGGTGTCACGCCTAGCCACTAAAACTCTGTTATCCGTACCTAGTGGTTCCTCTATTAAGGATCCCACGGATCGCCTCATAGAGAGCTTAGCTCGCTCAGTATATGAGGCGTCAGGATCAGCGCTCTCTCCCTCGTTCGTAGCAACTTGGGTAGCCAAGGCCATGATCTCATGGTCAGAATCATTAAACAAGGTCGTGCATGAGCAAGAGCTACCTGCAGAGATATCGGAGATCGCGAGTCACATCGCGATGGCCGGAGACTACGTAATCAATGCATGCGGCCAATTGCTCGGCACTTGCCGCTAATGCAATTTCTATCAGAAGAGCTCTATGGTTAAGGACATGGCGGGTTGAGTCTACTTCCAAGAAGTCCTTGACTTCCCTGCCCTATCAGTGTGGCCGTCTATTTGGTTAGATCAACTTATCTCCGACTCCACAGGAGGAAAGAGCGGTTTTCTCCCTCAGCAAAAGGTCAAACCACCATTTCGCCACCCTTTTCAGGCACGTTTTCGGGCCTTTCGCAACCCCGGGTGGACCACAGCGGCCAATTCCACTGCTTCAGGCCGCCCCAACCAGGATAGGGAGCGGCAGGTCTCATATAGAACCAACCTATTGGGGAGAATGCGTACTCAACAGCCCAGATCGAGGGGATCCAGATCCCAAAGATCGTCAGCCAAATGACTTGAGGCGTTTACCAGACGACACCAGCAAGGTGGGCGGCTGACTACTCTGGTTTCGCCACGTCTGGTTCAGTGTTGCAGACGACGCATGGGTAAAGGAGTTGGTGGCCTTGGGTTACAAAATAGAGTTTGTCAGAAACCCTCCAAAATGTTTTTTTCTTTCTCGTCTTCCCAGGGTGGATACCCAGGCAAGAGCTCTGTTGGGAGCCATCGAATCGCTCCAGCGCAACGGGGTCATTGTTCCCGTGCCAGAGCACGAAAGGGCTTAGGGCTTCTATTCCAACCTGTTTGTGGTTCCCAAAAAGGACGGGTCTGTTAGACCTGTTTTGGACCTCAAACTTCTGAACAAATTCATCGGGGTCAGACATTTCCAGATGGAGTCTCTCCATTCAGTCATATCGGCCATGGAGCAGGGAGAATACTTGGCCTCGGGCGATATCCAGAACGCATATCTGCATATTCCCATCTTTCCTCCTCATCAAAGGTTTCTGTGTTTCGCCATCAACGGTTGACATTTTCAGTTCGTGGCGCTACCTTTCGGGTTAGCCACGGCTCCCAGAGTGTTCACAAAGGTTATGGCAGTTGTCATGGCCATATTGCATTCTCGAGGCATAGTCGTCTTGCCTTACTTGGACGACCTTTTGGTCAAGGGCCCTTCAAGACGGGCATGCGAGGGAAATGTCAACATCACGCTAGATACTCTTGCCCGCTTAGGGTGGTTGGTCAATGCGAAGAAGTCATCCCTTGTGCCAGCTCAGAGGATTTCCTTCTTAGGAATGGTCTTCGACACTTGCCAAGGGTTGGTGATTCTCCCTCAGGAAAAAGCCCTAGCACTCCGGCAATGAGTTCGGACTCTTCGTCAACCAGTCCCTCATACTATTCGTTTCTGGATGAGGATTCTAGGAAGAATAATGGAAGCAATACCGTTCGCCCAGTTCCATTTTCGCCACTGAAGCACGCTCTCTTGTCAGCCTGGGACAAGAATCCTTTCACGCTCGATCGGTGGTGCCGACTGTCCTCTCAAGTCAGGCAGTCGCTCGGATGGTGGATAACCAGTTCCTCTCTGACCCAGGGGAAACCCTTCCCCCCCAGGCCATTGGTTGGTGATAACAACCGACGCCAGTCTCCTCGGCTGGGGAGCGTTGTTTCGCCACCACACGACCCAGGGACGGTGATCGCCACAGGAGCCACGCCTCCCGATCAACTTATTGGAGATACGAGCAATTCGGCTGGCTCTGCAGCAGTTTCATCACTTCTTAGCAGGCCGCCCCGTCCGGATCCAATCAGACAATGCCACGGCGGTGGCTTACATAAATCACCAAGGGGGCACCCACAGCAGAGCAACCATGCGCGAGGTGGGGCACGTTCTTCAGTGGGCCAAAGCAAACCACTCAGTGATTTCGGCAGTCCACATCCCGGGCATGGAAAACTGGGCAGCAGACTTTCTCAGGCGGCAGGGACTTGTGTCCGGAGAGTGGTCACTACATCCCGAGGTCTTCCAGCAGTTTTGTCAACGGTGGGGAACTCCGGATGTGGACCTGATGGCGTCCAGAGTGAACGCCATGGTGCCCACATATGTCGCTCAGGCCAGGGACCCGCAAGCAATCGCTGTGTATGCGTTGGTTCTGCCATGGAACCAGTTCCGCCTCCCATATCTATTTCCCCCACTGCCACTACTCCCGAGAGTCATCAAAAAGATCAAGACGGAAGGGGTTCCGGCAATTCTGCTGACCCAGGACTGGCCCCGTCGAGCGTGGTGCACAGATCTAATGCAGCTGCTCGCCGACGTTCCTTGGCGACTGCCAGAGCGCCCAGATCTACTTTCTCAAGGGCCGATTTGCCACCCGAACTCAGGGTACCCTGTGTTTGACGGCATGGCCGTTGAATCTTGGATTCTAACCCAGGCAGGGTTTGGGAGCAAGGTGGTCGCTACAATGGTTAGCGCCCGGAAGCCTGCTTCAGCACGAATTTACCACCACACCTGGAAGGTGTTCATTGGTGTCAAGGCCGGAGTGTTTCTCCACTGTGATTCTCGATTCCCAACATCTTGGCCTTTCTCCAGTCGGGCCTAGACTCGGGCTTTGGCCCCAAGTTCCCTCAGGAGACAAGTATCGGCCTTATCCGTCCTGTTCCAGCGCAGAATTGCTACCAATTTGTAGGTTAAGATTTTCATCCAGGGAGTCTCCCACTTGGTACCTCCCTATAGGGCGCCTATGGACGCCTGGGACCTTAACCTGGTCCTAAGTGTTCTGCAGGAAGCTCCATTTGAACCACTTCAGGATGTCTCTTTGAGGTACGTTTCCTGGAAAGTGGTGTTCCTAGTGGCCATCACTTCTATCAGGCGGGTTTCAGAGCTGGTGGCCCTATCCTGCCGAGCTCCGTTCCTCACTTTCCATAAGGATAAGGTGGTGCTCAGACTAGCCCCTCCTTTTCTGCCAAAAGTCGTGTCCTCATTTCACATTAATGAGGATGTTGTCTTGCCTTCATTTTGTCCAGCATCGGTGCACCGTGTGGAAAAGGCTCTTCACAGGTTAGACCTGGTAAGAGCCCTCCAGAAGTACGTGTCGAGGACGGCACCCTTTCGTCAGTCGGATACGCTGTTCGTGCTCCCCGAAGGGCGCAGGAAGGGACTCGCTGCCTCGAAATTGACCATATCCAGATGGATTCGTTTGACTATTCAGGAGTCCTACAGCATTAGAGGCACACCGATTCCAGCAGGGATCAGAGCGCACTCTACTCGGGCAGTGGGCGCCTCTTGGGCGCTTCGGCACCAGGCTTCGACTGAACAGGTTTGCAAGGCAGCAACCTGGTCCAGCCTGCACACATTTGTCAAACATTATAATATCCATACTCCGGCCTCGGCGGATGCGAGCCTGGGTAGAAGGATTCTCCAAACAGCGGTGGCGCACCTTTAAACAAGAGATGCATGTAGCTTGGATCGTGAGTCAATCTCCCACCCAAGGACTGCTTTAGGACGTCCCACAGTATCTGTGTCCCCCAATGAGGCGAAGGAGAAACAGGGATTTTTGTGATAAACTGAGTTCCGCCCGCAATAGGGGTGAGGGTGTATACGGCGAAGGAGGAGCTAGCCTCTTTTTTTCACTTATGTCAGCCTCCAAGCGGCAGAAGCATACACCCACAGTATCGGTGTCCCCCTATGAGCGTCTCGGAGAAAAGGATTTTATGGTGAGTTTATCACAAAAATCCCTGTTTCGAGCACGCTGAAGACACTCGGTTAACCCACCAGCATGCTCGGATAGCACCTTATCTGAGCATGTCCGCCCATCACTAATCACTACAGATCAGTATGGGAATCTAGTAATTCTAACATCCGGTGTGAGTTCTGCACCATTATCTTGCCTCTGTGTAGTGTGCAACAACTTCCTTAACATGGAACATTGTTGGTTTTTCACTTGAAAAAGAAGCTGTTCCGGCATCAAAACGCGTGGTGTTAATATAAACCTTCAGTTCTACCAGGACAATAGATTCTTATACCAACGGCGCAGCCCATTTCCGTATGATTCGTCCACTTTGCTCAACTTCCTCACCATGGTGCATTTTCTCTATGAATCTGACGTTTAAGAAAAATAAAATAATCAGGATATGGCATTTTTTCTAACACTTTCTTTCAAAGTAAAATAAAAAAAAGTAAATAAAAATCACCTGTGCCAAATGGGAGGGAGTGCACATCTGAAAAGAAAAAAGGACAGATCATTGAATATGCTGGAGAAGAGAAGGGACAGCACCTCCAAAAATCATATGTTGATATAATGCCGCTAGGCAAAAAATATATAGAACTGAACTTGAGGTTCTTAGATTCAAATTAGCAGGAGACTGCAAAGAAAGGGGTCTAGCCCATTTCTGCTCTCACTGGACAGCGTGAGAAAGGTGAGTTTCAATGCTCCTTTCATTTGGTGTGGGTGCGGTGTGGAAGCCATTGTTTCTGTGGTTTTGTGCTGGTGGGGCGGTGCGGTCTGGAGTCATGGGGACTCAGTTTTGCAGCCTGGGCGCTGTGAGGCACCAGGCCGTCCGCCCTGCCGGTGCATTGTAGCTGCGGCGCTGGTCAGCTCACGACTCCGCTCCATTAGGGCAATAGGGACCCACTGAGAGGTTCGCCATGGCGGTGGGCTTCATACAGCCTGATAAGAATGTTAAACTAGTGACCTCATGTTCAGTTATATATATTTTTGCCTAGCAGCATTAGATCAATGTATGATTTTTGGAGGTGTGGTCCATGCTATTTTTCAGAAATCATACCTTAAAGGGGTAAAAAAAAAAAAAAAAAGTTACTGGTTTTTTTTTTTGGGCATCAACTGTTGTTCTCACAGACTGTTCCACACGCTCTAAGAGCAGTTTGTACATGGTTTATCTAATACCATCTATTACATATTGTAACGTTCACCGAAATGTAATGTTTAAAGCTAAATTGTGCAATGAAATGAATGTGCAAATGAATAATTTTCCCCTCAAAGGACAAAGCTGACAGATGGCAGCTTGGTGCTTGGATTAGAGGATTTATTCAGGTATCACAAAGTGCAGATGTGTGTATCTAGGCCCAGCGCTGTGTAGGATAAGTGTGTACACTGTGCGCCATGGGCACTTATTCATTTTTCTTTTTTTATCTTGTGTTATTTGCTGACTTTTGTTTTTTTTTGTTTTTTGTGCCCGATTCATGAAAATGGCGCATGGATTTCATGAGGTTTATCTAAATATAACTGGGATAGATATGAAAGAGAATGACTCCAGGTAGTCACCTATAAAGGTCCATTTATTGTGAATGAGCGTTCCTAGTTTCACTATAATTATGGAGTATAAATGGGCTGCCGACCATTCGACAAATAAACCGCTCGTTCGCTGGGTGAAATGATTTTGTTTTGTGCTTGTGGGTAAATGGAACAATGGCAGCCTATCTGTGTTAACCGATCTACTTCTGATCGTTCAGTGCGCATCTGAAGCCGGGTCTGACTGTATAAACAGGCCGATAAACAACCTCCCATCGGCGAGAATGTTGGCAGTCGTTCAACATTGCGCATTATGCGCCTTCGGATGAATAAGTAACTAGCTGAAAAGCCCGGCGCTGCCCGAGCATAGTAACTAACTGTGGTTAGTTATAACAAATTATAATTATCCTCCATTCCATAGTCCCGTGCCCATATACCCATCATACATATCCACCATCCCATAGGCCCGTGCGCATATACCCATCATACATATCCTCCATCCCATAGTCCCGTGCCCATATACCCATCATACATATCCTCCATCCCATAGTCGAGTGCCCATATACCCATCACACATAGAATCGTAGAGTTGGAAGGGACCTCCTGGGCCATCTGGTCCAACCCCCTGCTCAAAGCAGGATTCGCTAAATCATCCCAGTCAGATGTCTGTCCAGCCTCTGTTTGAAGACTTCCATTGAAGGAGAACTCACCACTTCTTGTGGCAGCCTGTTCCACTCATTGATCACTCTAACTGTCAAAAAGTTTTTTCTAATATCTAATCTGTGTCTCCTCCCATTCAGTTTCATCCCATTGCTTCTAGTCTTTCCTTGTGCAAATGAGAATAAAGTTGATCCTTCTACAATGTGACAGCCCTTTAGATATTTGTAGACAGCTATTAAGTCTCCTCTCAGTCTTCTCTTTTGCAAACTAAACAATCCCAAATCCTGCAACCTTTCCTCATAAGACAGGGTTTGCAGACCGGTCACCATTCTGGTCGCTCTTTTCTGAACTTGCTCCAGTTTGTTGATGTCTTTTTTAAAATGTGGTGCCCAAAACTGGACACAATATTCCAGATGAGGTCTGACCAAAGAGGAGTAGAGGGAAATAATGACTTCACGTGATCTAGACTTTATGCTTCTGTTAATACATCCTAGAATTGCATTTGCCTTTTTTGCTGCTGCATCACACTGTTGACTCATATGCAGTCTGTGATCTATTAGTATACCCAAGTCTTTTTCACATGTGCTGTCACTTAGCCCTATTCCTCCCATTCTATATATGCTTTTTTCATTTTTATTGCCCAGATGTAGTACTTTGCATTTCTCCCTGTTAAAAACCATTCTGTTAGTTGCTGCCTACTTCTCCAGTTTATTTAAATCTTTTTGAATCCTCTCTCTCTTCTCTAGTATTAGCTATCCCTCCTAGCTTTGTGTCATCAGCAAATTTAATCAGTTTACCCTCAATTCCTTCATCTAAATCATTGATAAAGATGTTGAACAATACAGGGCCCAGGACAGAGCCCTGTGGTACCCCACTTGAGACATTCTTCCAACTGGATGTGCAGCCATTTACGACCACTCTTTGGGTCCGATCACTAAGCCAGTTATGAATCCACCTGACAGTTGCCTTGTCAATTCCATACTTAGTCATTTTTTCAATAAGGATTATATGAGAGACTTTGTCAAATGCTTTGCTGAAGTCAAGATATACTATATCTACAGCATTTCCTTGATCCACCCAATCAGTGATACCGTCATAGAAGGAAATTAAGTTAGTCTGACATGACTTATTAGTTACAAACCCATGCTGACTCTGTTTAATCACTTCATTCTTATCCAGGTATTGACATACATGTTGTTTAATAATTTGTTCAAAGATCTTTCCTGGTATAGAAGTCAGACTCACCGGCCTATAGTTGCCTGGGTCCACCTTCTTCCCCTTTTTGAAGATAGGAACAACATTTGCTCTTCTCCAGTCTTCTGGCACTTCTCCTGTTCTCCAAGAATTTTCAAAGATTATGGAGAGGGGTTCAAAAATTTATTCTGCTATCTCCTTCAGTACTCTGGGGTGTAATTCATCTGGACCTGGAGACTTGAATTCATTTAGGTTAGCTAAGTGTTTCCTCACTATCTTTCTGTTTATAGATATCCTGGATTCTTCTATTCCCTTAATAGGACAGTGAATAACAGTTGATGTTACATTTCCTTTCTGAGAGAAAACAGATGCAAAATAGGAATTTAAAAGTTCAGCCTTCTCAACATCCTGTCTTACCATTTCATCATTTTCATCCTCTAAAAATCCTATAGCATCTTTGACTTTTCTTTTATTTTTGACATATCCCCAAAATCCTTTATTATTGCTTTTGACATCTCTTGCAAGCCTCAATTCATTTTCAGCTTTAGATAATCTGATTTGTGCCCTGCAGGTTCTGCAGACAGCATTATATTCTTCTTTAGATATGCCTCCCTCTTTCCATTTCATAAACATTTTTTTCTTCCTTTTTAGCATGTGCTTAAGTTCTGTGTTCATCCATCCTGGTTTCCTTAAATGCTTCCTATTCTTCCCTCTTTTCGGAATTGTTAACAACTGTGCTTTGAGAATTTCATTTTTCAAGATTTCCCATCCTTCCTGGACATTTTTGTCTTTAAGGATATCCAGCCATTGGATCCCTCCAATTCTCTTTCTGAATCCCTTAAAATCTGCCTTTCTGAAATCTAACCTTGACGTCTGAGTCTTCACAGGTCTTCCGCCTCTAGTTATCCAAAACTCTAAAATAGCATGGTCGCTACCTCCTAGGGTCCCAGCCACTTTTACCACCTCAACCATTTCCTCCCTGTTTATAAGGATTAGATCCAAGGTAGCAGTTCCCCTTGTTGTCTCCCTTACCTTTTGGAAGATAAAGTTGTCAGCAAGAGAGGATAAGAATTTCCTTGACCTGTTAGTTTTGCCTGAGAGAGATTCCCAACAAATGTCTGGATAGTTGAAATCTCCCATGACAACTATGTCATATTTTTTGGAGAACTTGGCCATTTGATGCATAAAGAGTTCATCCATATCTTCAGCTTGCACAGGCGGCCTGTAGTAAATGCCTACAATGGTGTCCTTTCCATTGTTCTGTCCTTGTATTCTTACCCAAACAGTTTCCACAGAACTCCCAGTCTCTGAAGCTTCAATCTCTGTGCAGATATGCGCGTTTCTAACATACAATGCGACACCCCCTCCTCGTTTATCAAGTCTGTTTCTTGCAAATAAGTTGTATCCTTCTAGTCTTGTATTCCAATCATGTGTATTGTCCCACCAAGTTTCAGTGATTCCAATGACATCATATTTCTTTTTCCAATGACATCATATTTCTCCATCCCATAGTCCCATGCCCATATACCCATCATACATATTCGCCATCCCATAGTCGAGTGCCCATATACCCATCACACATCTGTCACATTGTAGAAGGATCAACTTTATTCTCATTTGCACAAGGAACGACTAGAAGCAATGGGATGAAACTGAATGGGAGGAGACACAGATTAGATATTAGAAAAAACTTTTTGACAGTTAGAGTGATCAATGAGTGGAACAGGCTGCCACGAGAAGTGGTGAGTTCTCCTTCAATGGAAGTCTTCAAACAGAGGCTGGACAGACATCTGACTGGGATGATTTAGAGAATCCTGCTTTGAGCAGGGGGTTGGACCAGATGGCCCAGGAGGTCCCTTCCAACTCTACGATTCTATGATTCTATCTCATAGTCCCATGCCCATATACCCATCATACATATCCTCCATCCCATAGTCCCGTGCCCATATACCCATCATACATATCCGCCATCCCATAGACCCGTGCCAATATACCCGTCATACATATCCTCCATCCCATAGTCCAGTGCCCATATACCCATCACACATCCTCCATCCCATAGTCCCGTGCCCATATACCCGTCATACATATCCTCCATCCCATAGTCCAGTGCCCATATACCCATCACACATCCTCCATCTCATAGTCCCATGCCCATATACCTATCATACATATCCTCCATCCCATAGTCCCGTGCCCATATACCCATCACACATCCTCCATCCCATAGTCCCGTGCCCATATACCCATCATACATATCCGCCATCCCATAGGCCTGTGCCCATATACCCGTCATACATATCCTCCATCCCACAGTCCAGTGCCCATATACCCATCACACAACCTCCATCCCATAGACAACCATTATGACATCATAATGAGCGGCGTGGCTTGATGACATCAGCGTCGCCATGGCAACCATTGTGACATCATAATGAGGGGCGGGGCTTGATATGCACACACTTTCCCCATTATGTAGATAGGGGCATTATGACATAATGAGGGGCGGGGCTTGATGCGCACACTCTTTTTCCCCATTATGTAGACAGGGGCAAAATTGTTTGGTGAATTGGAACGCGCGGGGTTTAAATTTCGCCTCACAACATAGCCTAGGACGCTCTCGGAGTCCAGACGTGTGACTGTGCCAAATTTTGTGGCTGTAGCTGCGACGGTGCGGATGCCAATCCCGGACATACATACACACACACACATATACATACATACATACATACATACATAAATACACACACACACACACACACACATACACACACTTTGAGCTTTATATATTAGATAAGAAAACACGGATTAAGTGAACGGCCAGTGGCAGCTCTGACTTCTTCACGATTACCTATATGTCTGAAGGAGGGGACAGTGACGCCAGCGCTGATTGGGCGCCGGTCTCGCGAGACTTGACAACCTCACGAGAACCCCGGGAAAGCGAGTGGCGACACCACTGGAACGACGCTGGCACAGTAGGTGAGTATAGGTGTTTTTATTTTAACGGCGCAAACATTCAGAGCAAGAAGGGGTTGTCCTAGTGGTGGACAACCCCTTTAAGACACTGACTTTACAGTACTGTATTAACTGTGGAGCTCTTATGTAGAACTATGTGGTCACTGTATGGCAATATTGGACCTTAATTTAGTGGGTTTAATTCAGTAAAAGTTTATTAATGTTATTTAGCCATTGTAGTGGTATTATGTGGTCATGATTTGGAGGTAGTATTCCTAATATTGATGATTGTTCAGTAACTGTTTGACGGTATTGTTTATTAATTTTTTTAGAAGAAATCCTAACAAAACTGGTACTCGCTCACCTTTTGTAAATGTGCACTAGAGATTATGGGCCTGATTCATCAAAGCTTTCAAAGCAGAATTCTAGCATTTTAGCTTTAGAAAGTCACAAAATTTAGGCTCATTGCAGAGTTGCACCAAAATTTTGCAAATATTTGAGCTTTCACACTCGTTTCTCTCAGCTCTGAAAAATGGGAGCGGGAAGCCACAGTTGATCTAATGAGCTGTGACGTTCCCTATGCCAGAAATCTCACTCCAGTACCGTGCTAGAGTGATATTTCTTCCGTGGTCCATGCGACTCATCAGATGCTCCAGACTAATGAAGAAGTGTTGCCTCTTCAAGAATCGGGAGCGTCTGACTCCAGTATTTCCCTTCATCAAGACCGGTGTGAACATTGCCGATGAATCTGGCACAATGTGTGTCGTTTTTTGTAGCTTTAGTCAAATTTTTATTTAGAGTTCTTCCTTAACCCCTTCACGACCTATGACGCCTACGTAGGCGACATGAAAAGCAGTGCCCAAACGACCTATGACGCCTACGTAGGCGTCATGCTATAAATAGCCCCCCTGCGGGTCGGGTGACCGGGGTCACTGAAAGGTCACCCGACCCGCACACAAAGGACCCTTCAGAGTTAACACCTGGGGGTGTGGCTTAGCCCCCACGTGCCTACGATCGCTCTGATTGGCTGTTAAAAGTGAAACTGCCAATCAGAGCGATTGTAATATTTCACCAATGAAAATTGGTGAAATATTACAATCCAGCCATGGCCGATGCTGAAATAGCATCGGACATGGCTGGACACCGAGACCCGACCCCCCCCACACCGACTGACGGCACCGATCGGCTGCCGCCACCGTCTGACGGCACCGATCGGCAGCCGCCATCATGATCTGCCCCTCCGCCTTCCCTCTGCCCCCCCAGCCCTCCGATCGCCCCTCCGATCACCCACTCTCGCCCTCCTTTGTGCCTCCGACCTCCCGCTATCCGTCCCGGTGTCCTGCCGTCCAGCGTCATGGGCGCCGCCATCTTGCAACGCTGCAGATTCATTCATTTATTTTGATCACTATGATAAACTTTCATAGTGATCAAAATAAATAAAAAGTAAATCACCGCCCCCCTTATCACCCCCATAGGTAGGGACAAATAATAAAATATATATTTTTTTTTTTCCATTAGGGTTAGGTCCAGGGCTAGGGTTAGGGCTAGGGTTAGGGCTAGGGTTAGGGTTGGACTAAGGGTTAGGGTTGGACTAGGGGTTAGGGTTGGACTAGGGGTTAGGGTTGGACTAAGGGTTAGGGTTGGACTAAGGGTTAGGGTTGAACTTAGGGTTAGGGTTGAATTTAGGGTTAGGGTTGAACTTAGGGTTAGGGTTGGAATTGGGATTAGGGTTGGGTTGGGGTTGGGATTACGGTTAGGCTTGTGGTTAGGGTTAGAGTTGGGATTTCGTTAGGGGTGTGTTGGGATTAGGGTTGTGGTTAGGGTTATGATTAGGGTTGGGATTAGGGTTAGGGGTGTGTTGGGGTTAGGGTTGGAGATAGAATTGAGGGGTTTCCACTGTTTAGGCACATCAGGGGCTCTCCAAACGCGACATGGAGCCACCATTTATTCCAGCCAATTTTGCGTTCAAAAAGTCAAACGGTGCTCCCTCCATTTCGAGCCCCGACCTGTGCCCAAACAGTGGTGTACCCCCACTTATGGGGTATCAGGGAACTCAGGAAAAATTGCACAACAACTTTGGGGGTCTAATTTCTCCTGTTACCCTTGGGAAAATAAAAAAATGGGGGCTAGAATAATTATTTTTGTGGAAAAAAAAGATTTTTTATTTTCACGGTTCTGCGTTATAAACTTCTGTGAAGCACTTGGGGGTTCAACGTGCTCACCACACATCTAGATAAGTTCCTTGGGGGGTCTAGTTTCCAAAATGGGGTCACTTGTGGGGGGTTTCCACTGTTTAGGTACATCAGGGGCTCTGCAAACGTAACATGACTCCCACAGACCATTCCATCAAGTCGGCATTTCAAAACGTCACTACTTCCTTTCCGAGCCCCAACGTGTCCCCGAACAGTGGTCCCCCCCATATATGGGGTACCAGCGTACTCAGGACACACTGGACAACAACTTTTGGGGTCCAATTTATCCTGCTACCCTTGTGAAAATAAAAAATAGTGGGCTAAAAATCACTTTTTGAGGAAAAAAAAATATTTTTTTATTTTCACAGCTCTGCGTTATAAACTTCTGTGAAGCACTTGGGGGTTCAACGTGCTCACCACACATCTAGATAAGTTCCTTGGGGGGTCTAGTTTCCAAAATGGGGTCACTTGTGGGGGGTTTCCACTGTTTAGGTACATCAGGGGCTCTGCAAACGTAACATGACGCCCACAGACCATTCCATCAAGTCGGCATTTCAAAGCGTCACTACTTCCCTTCCGAGCCCCAACGTGTGCCCAAACAGTGGTCCCCCCCCCATATATGTGGTACCAGCGTACTCAGGACAAACTGGACAACAACTTTTGGGGTCCGATTTATCTTGTTACCCTTGTGAAAATAAAAAATAGTGGGCTAAAAATCACTTTTTGAGGAAAAAAAAATATTTTTTTATTTTCACAGCTCTGCGTTATAAACTTCTGTGAAGCTCTTGGGGGTTCGAAGTGCTGACCTCACATCTAGATTAGTTCCTTAGGTGATATAGTTTCCAAAATGGGGTCACTTGTGGGGAGTTTCCACTGTTTAGGTACATCAGGGGCTCTGCAAATGTAGCATGACGCCCACAGACCATTCCATCAAGTCTTCATTTCAAAGCGTCACTACTTCCCTTCCGAGCCCCAGCGTGTGCCCAAACAGTGGTCCCCCCCACTTATGGGGTACCAGCGTACTCAGGACACACTGGACAACAACTTTTGGGGTCCTATTTATCCTGTTACCCTTGTGAAAATAAAAAATAGTGGACTAAAAATAATTTTTTGAGGAAAAAAAAAATATTTTTTTATTTTCACGGCTCTGCGTTATAAACTTCTGTGAAGCACTTGGGGGTTCAAAGTGCTCACCACACATCTATATTAGTTTCTTGGGTGATCTAGTTTCCAAAATGGGGTCATTTGTTGGGGGTTTCCACTGTTTAGGTACATCAGGGGCTCTGCAAACATAACATGACGCCCACAGACCATTCCATCAAGTCGGCATTTCAAAACGTCACTACTTCCCTTCTGAGCCCCAACGTGTGCCCAAACAGTGGTCCCCCCCACATATGTGGTACCAGCGTACTCAGGACAAGCTGGACAACAACTTTTGGGGTCCAATTTATCCTGTTACCTTTGTGAAAATAAAAAATAGCAGGCTAAAAATTTATTTTTTGAGGGAAAAAAATATTTTGATTTTAACGGCTCTGCGTTATAAACTTCTGTGTAGCACCTGGGGGTTCAAAGTGCTCACTATGCATCTAGATAAGTTCCTTAGGGGGTCTAGTTTCCAAAATGGGGTCACTTGTGGGGGAGCTCCAATGTTTAGGCACACAGGGGCTCTCCAAATGCGACATGGTGTCCGCTAACGATTGGAGCTAATTTTCCAATCAAAAAGTCACATGGCGCTCCTTCCCTTCCAGGCCTTGCGGTGCGCCCAAACAGTGGTTTATGACCACATATGAGATATTGATGTACTCAGGAGAAATTGCCCAACACATTTTAGGATCCATGTTATCCTGTTGCCCATGTGAAAATGAAAAAACTGAAGCCAATTAAAATTTTTGTGAAAAAAAAAAAGTACTTTTTTTTTTACAGATCAATTTGTGAAGCACCTGGGGGTTCAAAGTGCATACTATGCATCTAGATAAGTTCCTTGGAGGGTCTAGTTTCCAAAATGGGCTCACTTGTGGGGGAGCTCCAATGTTTAGGCACACAGGTACTCTTAAAACAAGACATGGCAACCGCTAAACATTCAAGCATATTTTACATTCAAAAAGTAAAATGGCGCTCCTTGCCTTCTGAGCCCTGCCGTGCGCCCAAACAGTGGTTTATGACCACATATGAGGTATCGGTGTACTCAGGAGAAATTGCCCAACAAGTTTTAGGATACATTTTATCCTGTTACCCATGTGAAAATGAAAAAACTGATGCTAAAATAAAATTTTGGTTGGAAAAATTAAAATGTCCATTTTTTCATTCCATGTTGCTTTAGTTCCTGTGAAGCACCTGAAGGGTTAATAATCTTCTTGAATGTAGTTTTGAGTAGCTTGAGGGGTGCAGTTTTTAGAATGGTGACACTTTTGGGTATTTTCTGCCATTTAGACCCCTCAAAGTGACTTCAAATGTGAGGTGGTCCCTAAAAAAAAGGTTTTGTAAATTTTGTTGTAAAAATGAGAAATTGCTGGTCAACTTTTAACCCTTATAACTTCCTAACGAAAAAAAATGTTGTTTCCAAAATTGTGCTGATGTAAAGTAGACATGTGGGAAATGTTATTTATTAACTATTTTGTGTCACATAACTCTCTGGTTTAACAGAATAAAAATTCAAAATTTGAAAATTGCAAAAGTTTCAAAATTTTTGCCAAATTTCCATTTTTTTCACAAATAAACGCAAAAATTATCGACCTAAATTTACCACTATCATGAAGCCCAATATGTCACGAAAAAACAATCTCGGAATCGCTAGGATGCGTTGAAGCGTTCCTGATTTATTACCTCATAAAGGGACATTGGTCAGAATTGCAAAAAATGGCCAGGTCATTAAGGTCAAAATAGGCTGGGTCATGAAGGGGTTAAGGTGGTAACATTTTATTTATATTGGGTATATTTTTTTTGTAGGGAAGGTATCAGTGCTTGTGCCCCTGATCTCTTAAGACTCAAGCAGTAGTGATGAGTAGAATTGAGCGAAACGGGTCGGTCAAATTCAAAAGACGCTGACTTACTGTAAAGTCGGGTTTCGCCGAGCGAAACCCGACCATAGCGTGAGGTCGGCCATGCGGTCGCCGTCCCGAGCGCCAAAGTCGGATTTCCCAGAATGCTTGCGCGTGACTTTTTTCAGCCACTGAGCAAGGACGTACACTGTGGGCAACGAGATGACATGAGAGAGAGAGTTTTCGCGCGGTCCGTCATGTAGGTGTGTTTACACTGTGTGCAGAATTATTAGGCAAATTAGCATTTTGATCACATCATCCTTTTTATACATGTTGTCCTATTGCAATCTGTATAGGCTTGATCCAACTGCCAATTATGTAAATCAGGTGGTTTGCATCTCTGTAATTAGGAGAGTGTGGTCTAATGACATCAACACCCTATATAAGGAGTGCTTAATTATTAGGCAACTTCCTTTCCTTTGGCAAAATGGGTCAGAAGAAAGATTTGACGGACTCTGAAAAGTCAAAAATTATGAGATGTCTTGCAGAGGGATGCAGCAGTCTTGAAATTGCCAAACTTTTGAAGCGTGATCACCGAACAATCACACGTTTCACGGCAAATAGCCAACAGGGTCACAAGAAGCGTGTTGATAAAAAAAAGGCGCAAAATAACTGCCCATGAATTGAGGAAAATCAAGCGTGAAACTGCCAAGATGCCATTTGCCACCAGTTTTGCCATATTTCAGAGCTGCAACGTTACTGGAGTATCAAAAAGCACAAGGTGTGCCATACTCAGGGACATGGCCAAGGTAAAGAAGGCTGAAAAATGACCACCTTTGAGCAAGAAACATAAGGTAAAACGTCAAGATTGGGCCAAGAAATATCTTAAGACTGATTTTTCTAAGGTTTTATGGACTGATGAAATGAGAGCGACTCTTGATGGGCCAGATGGATGGGCCCGAGGCTGGATCAGTAAAGGACAGAGAGCTCCACTCCGACTCAGACGCCAGCAAGGTGGAGGTGGGGTACTGGTATGGGCTGGTATCATCAAAGATGAACTTGTGGGACCTGTTCGGGTTGAGGATGGAGTGAAGCTCAACTCCCAGACCTACTGGTAGTTTCTGGAAGACACCTTCTTCAAGCAGTGGTACAGGAAGAAGTCGGTATCGTTCAAGAAAATATGATTTTCATGCAGGACAATGCTCCATCACATGCATCCAAATACTCCACAGCGTGGCTGGCCAGTAAAGGTCTAAAAGAAGAAAAAATAATGACATGGCCCCCTTGTTCACCTGATCTGAACCCCATAGAAAGCCTGTGGTCCCTCATAAAATGTGAGATCTACAGGGTGGGAAAACAGTACACCTCTCGGAACAGTGTCTGGGAGGCTGTGGTGACTGCTGCAAGCAATGTTGATCGTAAACAGATCAAGCAACTGACAGAATCTATGGATGGAAGGCTTTTGAGTGCCATCGTAAAGAAAGGTGGCTATATTGGTCACTGTTTTTTTTTTTTTTTTTTTGAATGTCAGAAATGTTTATTTCTAAATTTTGTGTTATATTGGTTTACCTGGTGAAAATAAGTAAATAAGATGGGTATATATTTGGTTTTAATTAAGTTGCCTAATAATTCTGCACAGTAATAGTTACCTGAAAAAACAGATATCCTCCTAAGATAGCCAAATCTAAAAAAAAAAACACTCCAACTTCCAAAAATATTAAGCTTTGATATTTGAGTCTTTTGGGTTGATTGAGAACATAGTTGTTGTTCAATAATAAAAAGAATCCTCTCAAATACAACTTGCCTAATAATTCTGCACGTAGTGTATGGTCCTCCACTCCCTGCCGACTTTGCTTCCCCATTGACTTGCATTGGGTTTCGTGTTTCAGTCGGACCTTCGACTTTTCACGATAGTTGGCCGATTTCGTTCGACTCGACTTTTGAGACTCGACCCTAAAAAAGGCAAAGTCGCTCATCTAGTGATGAGCAAACGTGCTGGGATAAGGTGTTATCTGAGCATGCTTGGGTGTTAACAGAGTGCCTTCAGCGTGCTCAAATAATATATTTGAGTCCCCGCGGTGGCATGTCTCCCGGCTATTTGTCAGCCGCAACACATGCAGGGGTTACCTAACACACAGGCAATCCCTGCATGTGTTGTGGCTGTTGAACAGCCGTGAAACATGCAGCCGCGGGGACTCGGAACATATTTTTCAAGCATGCCGAAGACACTCGGTTAGCACGCGAGCATGCTCGTTCATCACAACCAAACAAAAACAGTAGCACATTGGCTTATTTTTCCAGTCCTGACACCTCGGCAGAGTTTTTTGTTCAGGCTCCTCCTCTTCACACCACATAATTCCCATGAAGCCAAGACTTCCCCCAGAAATTGTCGGTGATGCCAGCTAGTCCTCCATGAGAACCATAATTTTCCCATGACACTTGTAAAGCTCCCATGGCAGCCACGATACCCCCATAACTGCCACTATGCCTTCCATGCCAGCCACAGTGCTATCCTAGATAACATTATGTAAATCCTTACAAGATCACCCCGTGCACCAATGTTGTAAATCGCCATCCTGTTTACTGTATTGCCCAGAAGTAAAGGAAGCAGATGGCGGTACATTTTGTTATATAAGCGTTGTAAGATCAGCTCTAATCACCAAAGTATCAACATGTTCCTGCTGGAATTCATGAAGGTGATGTGTATTTATAAATGTACGAACTAGAACAATGTACAAAGTGTTTCCTGAACTGATGAATAAACCTGTGAATGTACGGACATGGGAGATCGATAAAAAGTGGTTATTACTCTAGGGGGGCATAGAACATATTGGATTTTACAGTAACAATGGTACCGGACTGGTAAGAGATGTGAAATGCATTCTCTATTAATACATTAGTTATTTTTAGTTTAGTAATTTTTAGGGGTTTTTGTTTAGTTTAGTTCCACATTTTTGGCAGTGGGATCTAATTTTTTTCTATAGGAGAACGGGGACAGTATGAACTCTGCATGAACATTTGAATCTGTGCACTGTTCTTCTATATTATATAATGTCATATGTTGGTATTTACCTGTGGCCATAGTGTTAATCTACAGGTAAATACGATTTCGGACATGTGCAGCTGCAGGGAGAAAATGAAGTGATGTTCTCCCTGCAGCCACTTGCTTCCAGTGATTAGGGCAGCACTGGAGGCTGTGAGTAGTCAGTGCCCTGTACACAGCGCGCAGCAATCCTTCCACCCGTTTCTGGAGTGACATCCTGCTCTGCGCACACACACTGCTGAGCAGGATGTTATTCAAGCTGTGCTGGTCATGATTGCAGCGTGTTCACTGTGCATTGTGTGCCGATTGTACACAGCCCCAGCACCGTTCTGATGACTGGAAGCGGTCAGCTGCAGGGAGAATGTAACTTCATATTCTCCCTGCAGCTAAATTTCCAATTAGGTGGAGACATATGTTTCAAATGATATTTACCTGCAGACTAACATAATTTTTGCAGGAAAATCTTTATTTGTTGCTTATTGTTATTTTTTCTTTTTAGAGTGTAAAATGGGATTTTCACAGTAATTTTTTCCCCAAATTGAGGCGCGGTAGCACTTCTATCACTGAGTCTTTTATTACTTTATCTTACCCCACAATGGGACAGATTTACTAATTGTGTCCAATATTTAAGGTGCGATCAGACTATTGTCCATTTTCATGAAATGTGCACACTCAATATATATTGTAACCAACGGTATAGAAATAACAGCTGGGATACGATTGTTTGCCCTATACGAGCTTTGGGCTAACCCATGAGAAGAGTCCAGGCGACTTACTCTCGTGGTTACGATGTGTAACACAAAACTAACAGTAGGGGGCAGGCGTGGACTTGTTACATATCACTTAGGATAGCAAGTTCTGAGCGCTGGATAAACATCGACAGATGGATATAGATAGATACAACCGAATTCCAAAAAAGTTGGTTCACTGTGTAACATGTAAAGAAAACAAGAATGATAAATATAAAATAAATATATGGGTTTTTAGAAGATAGACATAAGGTTGACAGAACAGCAGATATATCACTAGCACCTAGCAAAGCAGAATCTAATAGAGACACAGAAAGTGACGCATTAACGGACTGCAAAGATCCCATCTGATGTTCTTGTACTTGGGCCCTCGTCTGTCTGTCGGTTCCCAGATAGATGGAGAGAGAATTTATTATGAAATATATTGTACATCTTACATGTTGTATTTAAAGTAAGATCATCCACATGCGATTGTCTTTTCCCATTATCCATAACCCAACCCCCGTAACGCAAGAAGATGCGCTGCCATTCTTGCATTAATATTTACTTGGGGTCAATCTGGTTCCTGTGGTGAGCGGACATAATCCATATTGTAATGGTTCCAAGTGAAGACAGTGATTGAGCAGATCTCCTTCCTTCAGCTGAATGTTGAGATTGGCCATACTATCAGGTGCTGACTGGGCAGCTATTAGAGATGACATGCTCATTGATTATGACCACAGTAAAAATGTGAGTTTTCCACTTCCACTCTACCTTCACCACTCAGCATGTTACATCTAGTAAAGTAAGCATTGTCTTAAATAAGGATTTTTCAACTGACAGTTTCTATTTTCATCCTCTAAATGTGAGCAAGCATTGTTCCATTCACTGCCAGCAAACGGAGAGGTCTCATAATTCAAAAATGTAATGTAATTTGTATTCCTTAATGGCTTTTATCCAGTGCAGAAGTATGAAACCACAGGCCTGCAGGCAGTAAATGTCCTTTTGTTCAGCCCAAGGGCAGATTCCCGGGAACCGCAGTCAGTGCTTGGGCCGACGGCCCTTTAATTGCTCCTGACAGTGCATGCACATGCATGCAGCATTCACTACTGAACACTACTGCGCATGCAATGAACTTCCTGACATTTACCAACGTCAGGACTTCCTTTATGGGCATGGACAGCATGTTCTGCACTCCAGTCCCACCGGAGACAACATCAGTCCCAGCCCCTCCTGTGATGTATATGCCCCCTCGTCTCCTGTGATGTGTATGCCCTGGTGTTTCCTGCTTTGTATGTGCCCCGGTGTCTCCTGTGATGTATGTGCCCCTATATCTCCTGTGATGTGTAAGCCCTGGTGTTTCCTGTTTTGTATGTGCCCGGGTGTCTACTGTGATGTATATGCCCTCAGTGTCTCCTCTGATGCATATGCCCTGGCCCCTGCATATCCTATTTGATGTATATGCTTCAGTCCCAACAGCTCATGTGTAATGTATTTGCGCCAGTCCCAGTGTGTCATGTGTGATCTATATGCTGCAGCATAAAATACATCCAGTCTGTTCCAACAAATTCCTTTACAGTTATATTCCAGTCTTTACATTCATATTAAAATCGATTGATAGAATCAATGATCATCATAATCACCGTAGTGAATAAAAGATACAGACTCCGGTGCAAACAGTCCACATGCTCCAAACAAAAGCAGGCATTTAGAGGCAGCGACACTGTCTGATGTTCCATGGTCTGCACCTGCAGCAGGTAAAAAGACTGACATATAGCTATAAAGGAATTTGTTGGAACAGACTGGATGTATTTTATGCTGTTTGTTACATGGTTTGGTCTTTAAGCAGTGGGGAGGAACGACTGCATTTGGCATAAGCTGAAATACGGTAAATTTAGATTTAGGTTATCTTACAATTGTATATGCTGCAGCCCCAGCCTCCCCTATGTGATGTATCTGCTGTAGCCTCAGCATCTCCTGTGTAATGTATATACAGTTGTCTGTGTCTCCTTTGTGATGTACATAGAGCAGTACTCTGTATCTCCTATGTGATGTATATGCTGCACACCCCCCACTGCTTGAGTTCTATAAATGTTACATGAACAGTGATGATTTTCCCACTGTGAGAAAACCTGCAGTGAAATATATATCTGTGTTCAGAACTTACTGCTGTGAGTTCTTTAAAAAAATAATTGCAAAGAGTTGACTGCGCTCCACGCTTAAGCAAATCGGGAAAAAGCAGTTGTGAGTAGCAACATCATCAATACTACCTAAAATCATCGGACCAAAGAGAAGCAGTTCCAGCCATCATATTATATGTGAGTAATTAAATGTTTGGCCAAGCATAAATTTCAAGTTGATGGTTTTGTATGGCCCTCGAAGGATGGTATAAATATCCAAATAGCACATGGCAGAAATAAGGTTCCCCATTCCTGATCTAGTGAAAAGCAGGTGCTGTTATGTCTCGTTTTATCAGTGTAATGTTTTCGGACTTTTATGCTAGATCCGTTATCTTCGCATTTAGTGTGTCGGCCATCTTGTTTCCTGGACTGTGCATTGACTTTTGCCCTCAACCAATATGGAGTCCTCAGCTTGTCGTTGGCCATCTTGTTTCCTGGCATGTGCAGTGACTTTGCCCTCAAATAACATGGAGTACTCAGCTATGATGTCCCTGCCCTGTTTCCTGCCAATTGTCCTTTTAATCAGCTCCAGCTGATTCACCTGTGCTCCTGAATCAGCTCTATTCCCAGTTTGTGACTTGGTCTGTGAAGCCTGGATCTCCTCTGCTTGGAACCATTTGTGGACACAGAACCCTTCTGCTTGCCAGCTACTTCTGACAGGAAAGTAATGGACTCTGAATATCGTTGGTTGTTTGCCTAACTCTGCAACTATCCTGCTACTGCACTACTTGTATGAAGTAATACAAGAAATGCTTAAGAAGCTTATGTCTCATGTGTCTTATTATACCCATGCGTTAGACTCTAGATAGACTGTATACCATATGACAGATTCAGGAGCCATGATAGAGTCTGCTGGGTCTGAGACACCGCTGCAACCTGTATAGAGATTTTTTTTTTTTTTTTTTTTGGATCTTTGCCGTTGGGGAGCCGCTGCAGGCTGTGGATCCAAGATATCGATATATGTGATAGTGGTTGTGGCTTCTCACAACCTTTCCAGGTGAGCACATTCCCTTCTTTTAAGTCAGGAGTGTTACCACAGGTAAACACTATTGTGCTCCTTTTCTTTCTTTCCAGCCTCTCTGCCATACATCTTCGGGGAATATGGAGGACTCTATTAAACATCTGTGCGAAGTAACCAATTCCATCCTTGCCGATCTACAGGCAGTAAAGGACAGCTTTGCAAGTCTGCGGGATCGGAGTGATCATAATCTACAGGTGTTCGGACAGACCACTCAGGACTTACGAACCCGGATTGAGGTTCTGGAGCGACAAGCCCAAACCCAAACTTCCACCCCGGCAATGGGAATCCCCAAGCTACCACCATTCCGCTTTGGCGGTGAACTGGAAAGATTCAGAGGATTCATTAATCAATGCAAACTGTTCTTTGCGGCTCATGCGCCTCAGTTCCTTACTGAGCGATCTAAAGTATTAACAATAATTATGCTGCTCTCCAACAAAGCTCTCGCATGGGCAAACCCTCTAATTGAGACTGACGACGACTGTCTAAATAACCTTGATGCTTTCATTTCAGCTATGGGGAAGGCATTCGATGATCCGAACCGCGGTGCTACAGCGGAATCAGCTATGTTGACTTTAAGCCAAGGTAAGCGCTCAGTAGCAGAATATGCTCTGGATTTCCGGAGATGGGCCCTCGACACCACTTGGGATAGCTCCGCTAAAAGATCGGTTTTTCGGAGAGGATTATCCTCTGTAATTAAGGACGAACTTGCTCGTGTCGACCCACCTACAGCATTAGGAGATTTTATCAACTACTGTATTCGGATCGATGCTCGGCTTACTGAACGCAGACAGGAGAGGTGGTCGGAGCTAAGGCACTCTAATCATTTATTCTCTCCCTCTCCAGCCAAGGAGTCCTTGAGCAGGATTATACGAGAACCAAAACCCGAGCCTATGCAGGTGGACTCTTTACAGAGACGGGTCAGTGATGCACGTAAGGAACAGCGACTAAAGGAAAATCTGTGTTTCTATTGCGGTAAGTCAGGACATTTCATCATCAACTGCCCCAGTCGTTCTCGTAAGACAACTGCAGCCATCATACACTGCGAGTGCTGTGAGAGGGGTTCTGTCAGGTCCGCACTACAGACCCCAGAGGGAGTAGAAGATACAGACATTGATTACTCGGACTTGAACTCTGTTATCTCTGAGCCCGATGCAGGTGTTACTGCAGCAGTTTTTCCGGTCCTCTCAGCGGTTTCCCAGCTGAGCTGCAAGAACAACAATTCTCATTGCTTCATTCCCCTCAAACTCAGGGTTCACTCCGTTTGGGTATCTACCTCCGCTATGATTGATTCAGGGGCAAGCGGCAATTTTATGGACATCTCCTTTGCCCAGAGACATAACGTACATTCAGTAAAGAAGGCTACTCCTGTACAGATGGAGACCGTGGATGGCTCACTGTTAAACTCGGGACCAGTGGACCAGGAGACGGAACCCCTGAAGGTCCTCATGGGTAATGACCATCAAGAGAGTCTGTCCTTTATGCTCATCTCTTCTCCTCATTTCCCTATTATTCTAGGACTGCCTTGGCTGCAGGCTCAGAATCCTACGATTAATTGGGAGACTAAAGAACTGCACTTTCCAAAGACACAGATAAGTCCAGAAGCTTCAGTCTGCTCCATCCCTAAGGGACCACCATCAGTCTCAGAGCTACCAGCAATATACCGTGAGTATGCTGATGTGTGCGACAAAAGGAACGCAGACCTACTACCCCCTCACCGTCCATATGACTGTCCAATAGACCTATTACCAGGTGCAGGGATACCGTTTGGCAAGATTTACCCTTTGGCAGGGCCAGAGCTAAAGGCGCTAAAGGACTATATAGATGAACAGCTAGCCAAGGGCTTCATACGCCATTCTTCATCTCCCGCTGGTGCACCAATCTTCTTTGTGAAGAAGAAAGACGGATCTCTTAGGCCCTGCATAGATTATCGGGAGCTCAATAAGATCACGATCAGAAACCGTTACCCACTACCTTTGATTCCGGAATTATTGGAGAGAGTACGGCATGCAAAGCTCTTTACTAAGTTGGATCTCCGTGGGGCCTATAACTTGGTCCGCATTAGACCTGGGGATGAATGGAAGACTGCTTTCAGGTCACGCTACGGACACTTTGAATACCTGGTAATGCCATTCGGTTTATGTAATGCCCCAGCAACTTTCCAACATTTGGTGAATGACATTTTTAGAGATCTCCTGGATACATTCATTGTAATTTATTTGGATGATATCTTGATTTTTTCTAACTCCACAGAGGAACATCACAAACATGTGAAGATGGTCTTAGAACGCCTTCGACAAAACCATCTGTATATCAAACTAGAAAAGTGCGAATTCCATCGGACGGAGATCCAATTTCTGGGGTATGTAATGACGTCACGAGGAATTAGTATGGATGAGAGTAAGATCCAAGCCATTAAAGACTGGCCGGTCCCCAAGAATGTAAAGGAGGTCCAGCGCTTTATAGGGTTTGCTAATTTTTATAGGCGTTTTATCAGGAACTTTTCTGAGGTAGTGTCTCCCATCACACAGCTTACCCGCAAGAACTCTGCTTTTACCTGGACCCCCCAGGCTCAAGAAGCATTTTCCCGCCTGAAACAGAAATTCACCACGGCACCTATTCTGGTGCATCCTAACCCTGAACGTGCCTTCATAATAGAGGTGGATGCCTCAGACAATGCCATTGGAGCTATCCTCTCCCAGAGGACAGGCGAGAAAGAAGTCTTACATCCCTGTGCTTTCTTTTCTCAGCGGTTGTCTCCTGCAGAACGAAACTATGACGTGGGTAATAGAGAATTGTTGGCCATCATCGCAGCCTTCAAAGAATGGAGACACCACCTTCAGGGAGCTGCACAGCAGATAATCGTCTTGACTGACCACCGCAATCTCGAGTTTATCAGATCGGCTAAGTGTTTGACTCCTCGCCAGGCTCGTTGGAGTCTTTTTTTAAACCAATTCAGTTTTGTTATCTCTTATAGACCAGGATCGCGTAATGGAAAGGCCGATGCGTTGTCTAGACTCTACTCAGATGAAACTATCCCACTCACGTTTCATAAGACTGTTATCTCTGATTCCAGGTTCCTGGGGGTGATCCATAATCAAGACTTGCTTAACGATATCAAGGAAGCATACCATACGGATCCCTGGTTGGCACAACCATCTTGTGAAGTAAGTCTTGTATATAAGAATGGTGTGTGGATTCAGGGGCAACGCCTGTATATTCCTGAAGCGGCCAGAGGGAAAGTACTGCAACTCGTCCACGATTCTAAAATAGCGGGGCATAGAGGAGTTCTGAAGACTCAAGAATTCCTGTCTCGCTTCTTTTGGTGGCCCACGTACAGAAGAGACGTTCTGGATTATGTCACTTCTTGTGAAGTCTGTGCTAGATGCAAGACTCCACGTTCGTCGCCTACAGGTCTTTTACAACCCCTACCCATTCCCACCCGTCCATGGGGATCCATATCAATGGACTTCATTGTGGAGCTGCCAACCTCTCAAGGGAAGAACACAGTTCTAGTGGTGGTGGATCGGTTAACAAAGGCAGCCCATTTTATTCCGTGTGTGGGTTTACCCACTGCGAAACACACATCGGACTTGATCATCCAAAATGTGTTTCGTCTGCATGGCGTACCGGATGAGGTTGTATCTGATCGAGGGGTGCAATTCACTTCAAAGTTTTGGCAGCACTTCTGTGCTGCGTTAAACATCAAAGTTAATCTATCTTCTGCCTTTCATCCGCAGACAAATGGACAGACTGAGCGGACTAACCAGACCCTAGAACAGTATCTCCGCTGTTTTATCTGCCACCTACAAGATGACTGGGTGGATTTGCTCCCACTGGCTGAATTCTCTTACAACAATTCGCAGAGCGCTTCCACTAAGTTGTCACCCTTTTATGCCAATTTGGGTTATCATCCTAACATCCTTCCTCGATTTCCCATAGACACACCTCTCCCAGCTGTAGCCGACAGAATCACATCTCTACAACAGAACCTTAATCTACTTAAGAGGAATCTGGAATCCGCTCAGGACAGGTATAAAAAATCGGCAGATAGGTTTCGTAAACCTGCACCAACCTTCAAGGTAGGAGATTTGGTTTGGCTGTCAACTAAGAACCTTAAGATGAGAGTACCATCATCCAAATTGGGTCATAAGTACATCGGGCCTTATAAGATTACTAAGCTTGTCAGTAACGTTGCCTGTCGCCTTCAACTGCCGAGATCTATGAGGATTCACCCTGTGTTTCATGTTTCTCTACTGAAGGCTGCAACTCCCAATTCTTTCCCTGGTCGTTCTTCTTCCCCTCCTGCTCCGGTCCTCATCGATGGCCAGGAGGAGTTTGTCGTGGAAAGGATCCTGGACTCCAGGTTGCGTAGAAACGGGGTGCAATACCTGGTACAGTGGCAAGGCTATTCTTCTGAGGACAACTCGTGGGAACCAGCCTCCAATCTCCATGCGCCTCGTTTACTCCGCCAGTTCCATCAGAGGTACCCGGGAAAGCCTGGACTGGGGCCATCCGGAGGCTGTCCTTAAGGGGGGAGTAATGTAATGTTTTCGGACTTTTATGCTAGATCCGTTATCTTCGCATTTAGTGTGTCGGCCATCTTGTTTCCTGGACTGTGCATTGACTTTTGCCCTCAACCAATATGGAGTCCTCAGCTTGTCGTTGGCCATCTTGTTTCCTGGCATGTGCAGTGACTTTGCCCTCAAATAACATGGAGTACTCAGCTATGATGTCCCTGCCCTGTTTCCTGCCAATTGTCCTTTTAATCAGCTCCAGCTGATTCACCTGTGCTCCTGAATCAGCTCTATTCCCAGTTTGTGACTTGGTCTGTGAAGCCTGGATCTCCTCTGCTTGGAACCATTTGTGGACACAGAACCCTTCTGCTTGCCAGCTACTTCTGACAGGAAAGTAATGGACTCTGAATATCGTTGGTTGTTTGCCTAACTCTGCAACTATCCTGCTACTGCACTACTTGTATGAAGTAATACAAGAAATGCTTAAGAAGCTTATGTCTCATGTGTCTTATTATACCCATGCGTTAGACTCTAGATAGACTGTATACCATATAAGTCCCACCTTCAGTATAAGCAGAATTGACTGAATCTCTAGCCATACATGATCCTGGGACAAGGATAAAACATTCAAAGTAACTAAGTATTAATTTTGCTGTTCAATACAAACCCCCACAGTTAGAGAACCTGCAAGGTAATCCGTGTGACAATAATGCGAAAGTGAGTCCCAAAAGTTATGCAATTTTATTTTGTGGGGGCTTTTGAGGGGGTGGTTGTGGGCTCCGAGTGTCGTCATATGGCTGTGAATAGGGTATGGATAGTAAAGAAAGGCTATGCTTGTTGCTGCATCCATATTTCGATCTCTGTACACGGCTAGAAGCTTTGCGCACCTCTCAAGAAGATGTATTTGAGTGATCAATGGGGGTTTTAGGATTTAGACCTCCACTTAGACAGGACACAACTTTTTAAAGAGTCATGTAAACTATCAAATGACAAGTTGTGGATTGCTATAACTGTACTGGATCAGAACCACAAATAGTACAAGAATACAGCACCAAAATCATCAGTACCTAATTACAGCACCAGAGCCATCATAAGTACAGCACCAGAACCAAGATCAGTACATGTATATAGCAACAGAACCTCAAACAGTACATGAGTACAGTACTAGAACCAGCATCCGTTCATGAATACAACACCAGAACCATCATCAGTACAGAAAAACACTAAAACCACCATTAGTACTTGAATACAACACAAGCCAACATAAGCATATGAATACTGCTTCAGAACCATTATCAGTAAATTTATACCTCACCAGAATCACATCCAGTACAGGAATACAGAACCAGAACCGCTATCAGTACGTGAATATACCAGAATAGCCATCAGTGCATGAATAAATTTCCAGCATCAGCACATGAATACAACGCCAGAACCACCATCGGTAGATGAATACAGTACCAGAAATATTATCTGTTCAGGAATATATTACCAGAACAATCATCAGTACATGAATGCAGCGCGAGATCCATCATCTGCACATGAAGGCAGCATCAGAACCAGTATCAGTACATGAATACAGCCTATTGCATCTGCAACTGACCATTTCTGGCGGCAGCTGGTATCCAGAACAGCTGGTCAGTGGGGGTACTGGGTATTGCACCACCCACTGATCAATTAATGATTACCTTTCCTAATGATAGGCCATTGATGTGAAAGTCCCAGACAACTCCTTTATCTAAAACCCTTTATCACTCACATTTATATATAGCAAATGATTGCGTCAACGATGGACATGTGCTCCACAATAAAGGGCCTGTCACACTATATCGCTATAACTTGTGACGTTATAGCGATACTGCTAGCGACATCGCTGTGTCTGATACTTACCTCCGACCCGCTCCCCCGCTGGTTATCGCTGATCGTGCGAGAACAGGCTGGACCGTTTCTCGTTGTCAGGTTCCTGCGGCGCTTCCTGTGGAGAGACAAGCGTGGAGCCGGGCGGGAGGACGCAGGATCGCCTGGTGTGACAGGTAAGTAGCGATCCCCGTCCCCAGCGATATCACTGGTGAGATCTGCCTGTGTGGCAGCTCACTAGCGACCACTTAGCAATGTACCAGCGATCCTGACCGCGTCATATCGCTGGTCGGGATCGCTGGTGCATCGCTAAGTGTGACAGTACCTTAAGACCATATGACTGGGAGGGAACCCAATCCAGGGTAATCTTGTTGCTATATTATTGGGTGGCCCTCCACAGTAATTATATTTTCATGGGAGCTATGACATGAGCATGCAAGGAAGTGAGATATAAGCCATGAATCTGAAAAGGGGGCAACAGGACTTAATGTGATTAGAAGTGCGGTGGTGTTGAGCAAATGGAACTAGTTTTCAGCAGTGCCTACTCCTCCCCATCCTCAGTCCACTGAACTCAGAAGTTAGCGTATCATAATAATATAATAATAAAATTTTTTTTTACATATATATATATATAGCTCCAACATATTCAGCAGCACTTTACAATTTGCACACATTATCATATCATTAGCATATGCAGGAACATATACTGTATGTGTCTACATCTCTGGTCTACTCTGCCAAAATGTCAGAGACATGAAAATAGACTTCAGATAATTAATGACTTGCATGAAGTGGTTTAGCAATATTTCCATCCTAAATCATAAAGTGGCTCTCGTGTCACATACTGCGGAGTGCTTCCGAAATCCTCAGCTGTCTCTGAACAGGTGTAAAGTAACAATAGTCCGAGTAACATCATTCCTGATCGTTGGACGAGAAGGCGCAGAGTCCGCCTCTCCGAATGAGAGTTCCAGGCATGTAACCAGAGAGGAGTGAGGCTGGAAGAAGTGGAAGGAAATGGATTTCACCATCATACAATTTATTCTCCTCGTTACAGGTACTGCAAAATCTCCACATTTCATTATGATACAGTAATATTATGTCTCTTATATACAATTAACGCTATAGCCAAGGCTTCCAAGTATCTGTCGCATGTCCTCTCTGTTTTCTTTGCTGTCCTTTCTTTAAATATTGACATATAGACCTCAATTATTGTTATTTCTTTAAAGCTCTTCTTTTTTTTTTTTGCAGTTTTTTCACATAATTCACACTACTTCATTCTTGAAGTTAATTATAGAAGTAATAATTATTGCTAACGATTATCTGCACATAAAGGATAATCATTGCGTTGTTGGTTATAAATCATTCGACTGAAACGTTTCATTATTCGGAGCATTTATGTAACATTTTTCAAGTTTTATTTATTTATTTTTTATTTGGAGTCAAAGCATTCCGCTGAGAGTTTACCAGTTACACTATAATTTGAGGTTTTAATGAATGTGGCCAATTTATTATATGTAATGTCCCTGCAGATCAGAGAGTCAGATATGGTGGAAAAAACCAACATGCTTTATACTTGTTTCAATCAGCCTGATCAATTATTACTAGATCTTGATAAATTGTATTTAGTGTGTTTGCTCGGCTCATTGCTCCTCACCGTAAAATGAGTATACGATGTAAGAAGCGCGATGACGGTATAATCCGGTTATGAAAACAAGTATTTTATTAGACTAGCTACAGCACGACTTACAAAATGATCATTGAGGTTGACTTTTTGGTGCTGGGTATTTTTGCTGTGTCAAAAACACAGCATCTTACAGTTCCAGCAAAGTGGATGTGATTTTCAGAATCTCACTCCCACTGTTTTTTTTATTTTTTTTACGCAGCGTGAACTGACCTGCGGTGTGCGTTTCAGATCCACAACATGTGAATTTCTCTTGCGGGTACGCTGAGATTTATGTGTGGATTTTCCCTATAGAATTGCTATTTGTTAAAGTCAAATATCAGGACGTATCAAAAACAAAGCAGCTTTATATGAAAAACATTTAAAATGAATGATACTGCCATTTTGACTTTTTTTTTTTTAAAGTAAATACACCAGAATCATCAGGTCAAAGATCTGAAACTGGTGACAATTAGCGTTGTATGTTTTTCCAGTTCTCTCTCCTACTTGTGCTTCCACTATTTTCATTCATCGGAGTGGGTTATGGTCGTTATTCTCATTTCTGCTATCTACAGGGGTCAGTGTTTATATTGTTTTGAGAAAAAAAAAAACGACAAAAATTTACATTTTTTTTGGCCCCTGCAGCATTGCAATATAATGCAATAAGAGGTGGTCGAAACATCATATCTACCTCAAAATGGTATCAGTAAAAACGTCAGATCAGGGCGCAAAAAATGAGCCCTCACACAACCCCATATCCTGAAAAATGTAAAACATCACTGGACTCCATAACTGGCGACAAAACCCCAATTTTTTTTCATCACTGAAATAAAAAAAAAAACTATACATGTTTAATATCTTGCGTAGTCATACTGACCTGGGAAATCGTATTTCCAGGTCAGTTTTACCATATAATGAACATGGTAAATAAAAAACTTTAAAAAATTGTGGAATTGCGCTCTTCTTTTTGCAATTTCAACGCACTTGGATTTATTTTCCCATTTTCCAGTACCCTATGTGGTGTTATTCAAAAGTGCAACTCATCCTGCATAAAAAACAAGCCCTTATACAGCTGTATTGACAGAAAAATTAAAAAAAGTTATGGCTCCTGGAAGATGAGGGAAAAAAACGAAAGCGGAAAAATGGAAAATCGCCATGAAGAGGTTAGTGGAAAGGGATGTGTTGGCTGATACACAATGGTGACTTTTTGTCACTTTTTACAAATCTATCTGGATGCCAGGATTGTGTTGTGTGGAGCGTACAAAAAACCACTTGACTGGCAGCTGCAGGTGAGTGCTCGGGATAGTTTAGTTATCCGTCCTCACTTTGAAACTTGAGTCTTTGGCTCTTTCTGCTATATGATTGGGAAACCTTCAGTAATGTGACAGTCAGAGTGCCGATCTCCAACTTGTGCAATGTTACAAGTTTGGTCACATTAAGGTTATCCACACAGAAGAAAAGGTCGCACTCTTCGGGATGAAGAAATATCTCACAGGTTTATTGACACATAAAATACATGTCAAGCCGGGGGAGTAACATACAGAGTGCAGAAAAGGCTGACAACGGCCGTTTCGCGCTGTTCAAGCGCTTCAACGGGTCACATTAAGGTTATGTTTCCACGTGGCGTAATACATCAGGATTTGCTACGGATTGCACGCTGCATACAGCTGCAGCGTTTAATCCGCAGCGTCCAAATGTTACAGCATAGTGGAGGGGATTTCATGAAATCCCGTCTCCACTATGCGTACAAAGACCTGGGTGACACACCCACAAAACCAGACATGTGGAGCATCTTTATAGACCGCAGCATGTCTATTTATCTTCTGGAGATGCAAGATAAATAACCCAGTCTATGGATAGGATGCGGTGATTTCCACTTGTGTTCAATGAGCACATGCGGTATCGCCATGCATAAAAAAGGGGGCAGTGCTTTGGGTGGAGCGGGCTTTCTGCTGGGTTCAAAGCGCTGCTATTACGCAGCATGGAAACCTACCCTGAGAAGAATCTCGTGTTTTCCCGTATAGAATAAAAAGGGGGAACAATCTCCTTTCCTAAGAAAAGTTAATCTGCAGATGGCTCCATAGTTGCTCTTTGTATAGACGATCTCTGATGATCAGCATCTCCTCCATAGCGCAGCTAATCCCACCTTCACATTTGCATTGGGTGCTCTATAATTGGCCTTGGTTGCAGATGTTTCCAATAAATGCAGAATCTGATAAACCTCATTTTGTAGTTAGTGGGGTTTGTCCGGCATCGCTGGTAACTGTTCTGCTACAGATTCAATCCTACGTTGCTTTAAAGTCCCCATACAAAAAAAGATTAACGTCTGTCAAACCTGCTAATTTTGGCAGGACAGGCCGACCATGCCATGTATATGGGGTCCTCACCACTCTCCTCCCGACAGATGACGTCAGAGCAGAGAAGGAGCAGTCACTTGGAATCTTAATTTCCAGTCCTTTTGTTTTTGAGGAAGATAAGCTGTCGCCAGTTCGATCTAGAATGGCTTTTCCCACTCTCCCTGTTGAAAATTAACATTTCTGATCTTAATTGTTTTCCGTTTTTAGCTTCTGTTTTTTTTTGCACATTATATTGGAGTTTTGGACTGATTTTTTTTGCTTTTAATTGCATGAAACTTCTGGCTGAAAGATACGATCGCTCTACTACAAAAGGTGTAAATATAAAATTAAAGGCCATGACTATTTTTTTTATTGTACAGGCAGGTAGTTACAGGGGCATCTACCTACCTGTTCTACCAGGGGCCGGCCCAGTGATTCAGCTGCCCCACGTCAACAGAGCAGATCTTCTTCCAGGCTCCTCTGTTGACAGCACATGCCTGCTGACATTATGCTGATTCACAGCATCGGAAGTCCTGCCCCACCAACAGAGCAGAGTGGAAGAGAAGCCGCTGTTCTGTTGACGTGATGTCAGTGGAAGCTTCCGAGTGTCCGACAGGAACCGTCTGTGACCTCTCTGTGCCGACAGAGATCGGTGCCGGGCACAACAGGAAGGTAGTTAGGGAACTAACTACCTGCCAGGTAGTTCTTAGGCACGTAGTAAAAAAAAAAAAATATCGTCCTTTAAAATTGCTATAACTTTACTTCTGTGTAGCTGGAACCGTTCTCTCTTCAGAAGATGAATCTCGCCTCATTAAGGACTTATTTCAAGACTACAACAGCGTTGTCCGTCCTGTTAAGAAGTTTAAGGATGCCGTTGTGGTGACTGTCGGTCTCCAACTCATTCAGCTGATTGATGTGGTATGAATATTTCTTTAAAAATACATTGGGTAAAAACGATAAGTCAGTGGCAAATGACACAGAAGAATATAAGTTGGCTGTCTCTGAGGACGTTTTTTTTTTTTACTTACATGCATGTATTGGGAGTTAAAACTCATTTGGGTTTAATTAAAAATGTTGCATTAATTAGAATTCACAGGCTTCTTTTTCCTGAATAGTCTAATGTGATGTGGTCTGTGGTCATAAATCAGCTAAAAGAAGCTCAGTAAAAAAAAGACGGAAAAGAGTCAGGGTGAGTTTCCACTATGCGCATTCCTTGCGCTTTGGACGGAGCGGGAACCCCACTCTGCCCAAAGCCCCGCCCCCTTCTGTACGCGCGGTGATTCCGGATGTGCTCATTGAACACATCCGGAATCGCCGCATCATATACATAGAGTAGGCTATTTAGACAGACATGCGGCGTTCTGAAAAGATGCGCCGCATGTCCGGTTCCGCGGGTGTGTCACCCGCATATTAGGGCGGATAGTGGAGATGGGATTTAATAAAATCCCCTCCAATATGCTGTAACATCTGGACACAGCGTTCAACCCGCAGGTAATCCGTATCTAATACGCCACGTGGAAACTCACCCTTACAAACTCCACATCACAATGTCATAGCTGTGACAGACGGATTCTCAGTTAACGCATTCTGCAGCCATCAATAATCAGCGACATAAAGAGGCTATAGAAGGCAAACAAATGAAAATCAACAGCAAAAAATGATTTTTAGCACAAAATACATGAATATAAGTAAGAAAAGAAAATTTTTCCTGAAGGTGGACAACTCCTCTAAGCTTTTGTGCTGTATACAAAAACTATACTCCAGCTGTTGCTTACATGACAGATGGGCCTTCTTGGGCGCCAGGGTGAGAAAGCAATCTGCCCCACCTTCAGTTTTGCCCCCGTCCCCAGAGGATATTATTGTGGTAAACCTCCAAGCTATTACTGCATATAAAGGAATGAATGGAATCAATGTTTTATGTTCGTTTTATGTTTAATTTTCTTTTTTTCTTATTTCAAGGATGAAGTCAATCAAATTGTGACCACAAATGTTCGCCTCAAACAGGTTTAACTTTTTTAATATCTTTTACATTCGAAAATATTTAAAATTTTGCATAAAATAATAGGCCTTACGTCTCCTAGTACAAGATGGCTGTTTTCAAGTCCAGTAATAACTTTACATGACCAGTCTGTTCCTCCATTACTGAGAAATCAGTATGCAAAATTAGGCTAAAGAGCTATTGCAGATCTGAAGCCTCTGTCACTCCAGCTCTATTCCCCACTCAACCCTGCCACCTCCTGCATAACTGACGACTCCTTTGCCTGAAGTTATAT
This sequence comes from Dendrobates tinctorius, assembly GCF_039654945.1. Lineage (NCBI taxonomy): Eukaryota > Metazoa > Chordata > Amphibia > Anura > Dendrobatidae > Dendrobates > Dendrobates tinctorius. The sequence goes on along the minus strand of NW_027361810.1, from coordinate 47,854,506 downwards.
AGTATAAAGGATGTCCGTCAAGCAGAATTAGGTAGTGCTGGGTGGGGAATAGAGCTGCAGTGACAGAGGCTTCAGATCTGCAATAGCTCTTCAGCTTAATTTGCATATCAATTGAAGTTCTGATTTTTCTGTAATGTAGAAACAGACTGTCCATGTATTGGTATTGCTGGTCTTGTCTTTGAAAGAGCTGCGCACACAAATCTTGCTGACACATTAAATTTTGAGCAAGATTTATAAAAAAAAAAAAAATATATACAAATTAACATTTTTCTCCGAAAGAAAGAAACCAACTACTTTGCAACTTGTATTTAGCAGAAACTAAATAATTTTAAAGACTATGGACACCTTTCACATGGAATTTTTTTTACATATATTAGTGGCTTCAATCATTTTCAGATGCCCTGATGTGCATTTTGCAGCTTGATCCATGTTTCAAATCTTTTTCTAGAGGGATTGTCCCTCTCAGTAATGCAGGCTGGATACGAGCTTTGTTTATATTCAGAGTGCTGTTATTTTCACTCGCTTTCATATATCAGCACAGGTATAAATACTGTTTTTGTCTCTTCTCTATATGTTTTCCTCTTTTTCCACAGCCCGTTTTCTCTACTTTCCAGAAAATGTAAGCTACTTCAACCTCTCGCTACTGTACAATGTGTGTACAAAATCCTCCCTTCTGTGATCTCTAACACTGAGAAAAGACATGGGAGAAAAGAAAGTCAGCAGGAGTAGGAACTTTGCCAGATTATTATCTTTTTTTGCAGCTCACTCAACTAGATAAAAATTTTTTTACAGACAATCTACAGAAGCAAGATGGTAGAAAATTATTGTGATCTCAGACTCAGAGCAAATAAGTCAAACTTAATATTCAACATCCAACTTATTAGAAACACAAATGGGTGGTAATTCTGGTGCCAAGACAAAATATATATATTTGTGAAACATAAATAAACCTGCCTGTAAATTGGTTTTATGATTTTACATGTTTTCGTGGTCCGCATAATCCTACTCTTTGTTTCTCTTAGCAATGGACAGACGTTAATTTAAAATGGGACCCATCGAGTTATGGAGGAATAGAGAAAATCCGCATTCCCTCTGGAGGTATTTGGCGGCCTGATTTAGTCCTGTACAACAAGTACGTTTTTCTTGTATCTTTTGCATGTTCAGTATATATATATATATAAAGAAATAAAAGTAGAGTGGAGCGAGCCTGCAACCCAGTCATGGGGGGCGTTCATATGGCCATGCATTGTCCCTGCAGATACTAATGTAGGAGAATACATTATTATATGGCAGTCAATAACGGGAATGATCATCAATGGCCCATGGCTCGAGTCTTCTAGATCTGCTTGTCAGTGTTCTCTGCTCTGGTTTATGGAAAGAGACCCTGATCAAGGAATTCATATGACGTCCAAATGCTCTGATAGAGCAAGTATAAGAATGTGGTGCAGGGGCGTACATGCCATGAGGGCAATCTGTGCACCTAAGAAGTAAGGGGGCCATTACCACCTCCAAAACAGCAAGTAGCTTCTATCACAGACACATAAAGAGGAACATTATGATGAGCTATTTAACTGTAAAAGGCCCATAACGTGTTCTTGCCTGTCTTTGTCTCCGGCCCTGACATGGTGTTATCTCTTTTACAGTGCAAACGGTGACTTTGCAATTGTTCAAGAAACAAAGGCCCTTGTGGATTACAATGGAAAAATAGTATGGAATCCACCAGCCATCTTCAAGAGTTACTGTGAAATGATAGTCACATATTTTCCCTTTGATCAGCAGAACTGCAGCATGAAGCTGGGGACTTGGACTTATGATGGGTCAGTGGTTGTTATAAACCCGGTAAGGAGTAAAAGTTCATCAGTTTGTAATGCTAAAGCGGGGAAGACTTTGCAGTCCACGTGCTTTATTCTAGCTGTATATTAGTGGCGTAAGTAGAGTTCAATGGGTCCCGGTGAAAAAATTTAGACCTGAGCTCCCACCCTCTCCTCATGTTGGTCACTTGTATGGACCCTTGAAGCACTCTAAATCCTATAAGGATATACATGTTATCCCCTCTCCCTCATTATGTAGTAGTGTTCCCCATCTCTACTAATGTCCCCCTTCCTGGGCTCCTTCCAGCAGAAGTGTAGCTAGGCTTGTGGTTCAGGGGGGAGGTGAAACTTCTGAGTGGGCCCCTAACCTAGTAACCTTGATTACAACTGGGTGACGCACCATTTTAGTGGAGTAGAACCTCAGCAGATGACCACGCTATTGCTGAAAATAATCTCTATATAAAGACCAGCATTGATATTACCGCCATATGGTCAGTGCTAATTACCAGTCCTACAGAACATATAAGTGATTACTTCACAGTTATAGTTGGTGACTTACCGCTGACATTCTTTCCGATGGAGTCATTCACTTTTCACATCTTTTCCATCTAGCCCAGACCGACATGACAACTTCCAGCCAGGACTCGGCTGCAGAGATTACAACAAAGACATATTTCACTTCTCACATTTTCAGCACTGTCACCAATGGGACTATCCCCAACCTGCACAAACTCCTCATCCTGCTGATACCCCAATGCTGATCCGCTGCTGCTGTATGTGTCCCTATTACTGCACCTGCTGTGTGGTTCTCTGTGCCCTCTAAGTGCTAAGCAACCATCTAGAAAATAGTGATGCTGGGTGCGAGTGCCTTAGAAAACAGTGCCCACATTTTGTCCCCTAAAAAGTAATAATGCCCTGTGTGTGCCTCTTTGACAGTCACAGCAACCTGAATTTCCCTATAACAGTAAGTGCCCACTTTACATTTAATAATGTCCCGAGTCTCCCTCCCGTACAGCTCCCTTATACACAGTATGATGCTCTCTTATACACAGTCTAATGCCCCCTCACTGTATATATACTGACCCTTTAATATCCCAAAAACTATTTAATGGCTCCAACACTGTATGATGGCCCCGTCACTATAATCTCCACACTGTATGATGGCCCCCTAGATAGGCTCCTAGATAGCCTCCATATAGCATAATACATCAGATAGTCCTCAATATAGTATAATGCACTCCCCATAGTCCTCAGTATAGTACAATGCACTCCTGATAAGCAGACTGTATATTATAATAAACCCCCATAGGCAGCCTCTGTATTATAATGTATCCCCATTAAACAAAAAAAATATATATATACCTCCCTTCCTCGTTCCTCTGCTGCTCCGAGCTACCGCTCATCTCCAGACCGCGGGCGCCGGGTAGTGACGTCATTACACTTGCTGTTAGTGTTGGCATCAGTGATGTCAGATGCTGAGAGGGGGATGATGGGAGAGGGAGCTTAACGCTCCTTCTCTCATCATTGCGGTCAGCTGTATCAGCTAGATGCCAATACAGTTGACCATGCGATGACAGGCAGGGGGCCCACTGCTGGCACCAGGCCCCCCACGGTTGCTCAGGGGCCCCATAGCGGCCGGATGGCAGAACAGGGAGATCGATACTCCCTGCTCTGCCGCAGAATGTATCTGTATCAGCGTGATGTGCACGCCAATACAGTTACAGTAGCGTAACTCCTGGTGGGCCGCCTCAGAGCGCGGGGCACTGGGCGACCACCCCCTCTGCTCCTACCCCCAGTGGCTATGTTACTGCCTTCCAGGTTTATATATTTGCCATCGTGTTATATATGTCCCCCATACTGGTATATATGTCCCTTTTCCTGGGCTCCTTCCTAATATATTCAGTGCCTTATGAAAGTATTCGGCCCCCTGGAACTTTTCAGCCTTTTCCCACATATCATGCTTCAAACATAAAGATACCGAATGTAAACTTTTGGTGAAGAATCAACAACAAGTGGGACACAGCTGTGAAGTTGAACAAAATGTATTGCTTATTTTAAATTTTTGTGGAAACTCAAAAACTGAAAAGTGGGGCGGGCAATATTATTCGGCCCCTTTAACTTAATACTTTGTTGCGCCACCTTTTGCTGCGAGTACAGCTGCAAGTCACTTGGAGTATGTCTCTATCAGTTTTGTACATCGAGAGACTGAAATTCTTGCCCATTCTTCCTTGGCAAACAGCTCGAGCTCAGTGAGGTTTGATGGAGATCGTGTGTGAACAGCAGTTTTCAGCTCTTTCCACAGATTCTCGATTGGATTCAGGTCTGGACTTTGACTTGGCCATTCTAACACCTGGATACGTTTATTTGTGAACCATTCCATTGTAGATTTATCTTTATGTTTGGGATCATTGTCTTGTTTGAAGACAAATCTCCATCCCAGTCTCAGATCTTTTGCAGACTCCAACAGGTTTTCTTCAAGAATGGTCCTGTATTTGGCTCCATCCATCTTCCCATCAATTTTAACCATCTGCAATGTCCCTGCTAAAGAAAAGCAGGCCCAAACCATGATGCTGCCACCGCCATGTTTGACAGTGGGGATGGTGTGTTCAGGGTGATGAGCTGTGTTGCCTTTACGCCAAACATATAGTTTTGCATTGTTGCCAAAAAGTTTGATTTTGGTTTCATCTGACCAGAGAACCTTCTTCCACATGTTTGGTGTGTCTCCCAGGTGGCTTGTTGCAAACTTTAAACAACACTTTTTTTGGATATCTATGAGAAAAGGCTTTCTTCTTGCCACTATTGCATAGAGGCCAGATTTGTGCAGTGTACGACTGATTGTTGTCCTATGGACAGACTGTCCCACCTCAGCTGTAGTTCTCTGCAGTTCATCAGAGTGATCATGGGCCTCTTGGCTGCATCTCTGATCAGTCTTCTCCTTGTTTGAGATGAAAGTTTAGAGGGACGGCGGGGTCTTGGTAGATTTGCAGTGGTATGATACTCCTTCCATTTCAATATGATCGCTTGCACAGTGCTCCTTGGGATGTTTAAAGTTTTGGAAATCATGTTGTATCCAAATCCGGCTTTAAACTTCACCACCACAGTATCACGGACCTGCCTGTTGTGTTCCTTGGTCTTTATGATGCTCTCTGTGCTTCAACCAGAACCCTGAGACTATCACAGAGCAGGTGGATTTATACGGAGACTTGATTACACACAGGTGGATTATATTTATCATCATTAGTCATTTAGGACAACATTGGATCATTTAGAGATCCACAATCAACTTCTGGAGTGAGTTTGCTGCACTGGAAGTAAAGGGGCCGAATAATATTGCACGCCCCACTTTTCAGTTTTTGAATTTCCACAAAAATTTTAAATAACCAATAAATTTTGTTCAACTTCACAATTGTGTCCCACTTGTTGATTCTTCACCAAAAATTTACATTTGTTATCTTTATGTTTGAAGCATGATATGTGGGAAAAGGTTGAAAAGCTCCAGGGGGCCGAATACTTTCGCAAGGCACTGTATGTCCCCCATCTGTGAATAAACCTGGTATATATGTCTCCTATAGGGGCCCATACTGGTATGTACATCCCTTATCTGATCCCATCCTGGCATATACAGTGGGGAAAATAAGTATTTGATACACTGCCAATTTTGCAAGATTTCCCATCTACAAAGAATGGAGAGGTCTGTAATTTTGATCGTAGGTACAATAGAGACAAATTAACAGATAGCAGCAAATGTGATGACAAAATACAATCGTGGTTACCAAAGACAAAAATAATTCAACAGGATGACGCCTGCAGACTCACAAAATGTAGCAAAATACTAATAATGATTAAGTAAATAAAGCTTATAACCCCCATAAAAGCAGTTCAGTAATCCTGAAAGATGGTCAAAAAAGATAAATGACCCTCTGGGAAATAATCAGAGGGTTAAAGGCAGGAGAAGAGAGAGTTACGGTGTGTGCACACGCTGTGGAATCTGCTGCGGATTGATCCGCGCGGATTTTGCAAAATCCGCAGGTAAATCCGCAGGTCAAAAGACCTGCGGTTTATCTGCGGATTAGCCTGTGGTTTTGCCCTGTGGTTTATCATCTCCACAATTGCATTGACATGCAATTCTTTCTGCAGTTTAGAAACCGCAGCAAAATCCGCGTGGAAAATTCAGCAGCATCTGCACTGCGGTCTCCATTTCCCATAGGGAATAATGGTACTGTAAACCGCAGCAGAAACTGCAGGGCCAAATCCGCTGCGGATCCGCAACAGCAGAATCCACAGCGAGAGTGTGTGGACACATTGCGGATTCTGCTGCGGATCTGCAGCGGTTTTGGCCCTGCGGATCCACAGCAGTTTCTGCTGCGTTGTACAGTACCACTGTAACCAATGCAAAACAAAAAACATTGTACAAATGTTGCAGATTGTTCCGTGGTTTTAAATCCGCAGCATGTCAAATCTTTCTGTGGATTCCGCAGCGTTTTGCCACCTGTTCCATTGTACAGGTGTCAAAACGCAGGGGAAAACCGCAGGCAAATCCGCAGGTAAAACGCAGGTCATTTTACCTGCGGATTTACCTGCAAATCCGTGCGGAAAAATTTGCAGGTCAATCCGCAGCGTGTGCACATAGCCTAAGGTTGTATAAGACCTGTTGGATCCTGGAGAACGAGAGTAAAGGCCCCGTCACACTAAGCGATATCGCTAGCAATATCGCTAAAGCATCACTGATTTTGTGACGCAGCAGCGATATTGCTATGTGTGATACTTACCTCCAACCGGCTCCCCCGCTGGCTATCGCTGATCGCGCGAGAACGTCCTGGGCCGTTTCTCGTCGATCGCTTCCTGCTGGCGCCGACGAGCGACGCGTGGACGCGGGCGGGAGGACGTCAGGATCGCCTTGTCTGACAGGTAAGTAACGACCGCTGTTATGTCGCTGGTGAGATCTGCCTGTTTGGCAGCTCACTAGCGACCACTTAGCGATGCACCAGCGATCCTGACCGGGTCATATCGTTGTCGGGATCGCTGGTGCATCGCTTAGTGTGACAGGGCCTTTACCCGGTTACATCATAGAGGGGGGTACACGTCAACTGTGAGAGGCAGAATCCAAAAATAAGAACCAGAAAATCACATTGTATGAATTTTACATAAGTAATTTGCATTTTATTGCATGAAACAAGTATTTGATACAATAGAAAAACAGAACTTAATATTTGATAGAGAAACCTTTGTTTGCAATTACAGAGGTCAGACGTTTCCTGTAGTTCTTGACCAGGTTTACACACACTGCAGCAGGGATTTTGGCCCACTCCTCCATACAGATCTTCTCCAGATCTTTCAGGTTTCAGGGCTGTCGCTGGGCAACATTGAGATTCAGTTCCCTCCAAAGATTTTTTATTGGGTTCAGGTCTGGAGACTGGCTAGGCCACTTCAGAACCTTGAAATGCTTCTTACAGAGCCATTCCTTAGTTGTTCCGGCTGTGAGTTTCAGGTCATTGTCATGCTGGAAGACCCAGCCACGACCCATCTTCAATGCTCTTACTGAGGGAAGGAGGTTGTTAACCAAAATCTTGTGATATATGACTCCATCCATCCTCCCTTCAATATGGTGCAGTCGCCCTGTGCCCTTTGCAGAAAAGCACCCCAAAGTATGATGTTTCCCCCACCCAGGCTTCACGGTTGGGACGATGTACTCATCTTTCTTCTTCTTCCAAGCATGACGAGTGGAGTTGATACCAAAAAGTTCTACTTTGGTCTCATCTGACCACATGACCTTCTCCCATGCCTCTTCTGAATTATCCAGATGGTCATTGGCAAACTTCAAATGGACGGTGTAGTGTGTTAAAGTAATGTATGAGACTGTGGTCCCAGCTCTCTTTAGGTCATTGACCCGGTCTTTCCCTGTAGTTCTGGGCTTATTCCGGACCATTCTCAGAATCATTCTTACCCCACGAGGCGGAATCTTGCATGGAACTCGATACAGAGGAAGATTGATAGTCATCTTGCGTGTCTTCCATTTTCTAATAATTGTGCAAACAGTTGTTGCCTTCTCACCAAGCTGCTTGCCTATTGTCCTGTAGCCCATCTCAGCCTTGTGCAGGTCTACAATTTTGTCCCTGGTGTCCTTAGACAGCTCTTTGGTCTTAGTCATGGTGAAGAACTTAGAGTGTGATTGATTGAGTGTGTGGACAGGTGTCTTTTATACAGGTAATGAGTTCAAACAGGTGTAGTAATACAGGTAATGAGTGCAGCGTAGAAGGGCTTCTTAAAGAAAAACTAACAGGTCTGTGAGAGCTAGAATTCTTGCTCGTTGGTCAGTGATCAAATACTTTTTTCAGGCAAAAAAAATGCTATTTAATTATTTAAAATTCATACAATGTGATTTTCTGTTTTGGTTTTTTTATTTTATTTTTAGATTCTGTCTCTCACAGGTGAAGTGTAACTACTATAGAAATTACATACCTCTCCATTCTTTGTAGGTGGGAAAACTTGGAAGATCGGCAGTGAATCAAATGCTTATTTTCCCCACTGTATGTCCCACATCTGGGCCTATCCTGGTATATATACCCCCAATCCTTGTACGAATGTCTCCCATCGTGGTATATATGTCTCCCATTGTGGTATATATGTCACCGATCCTGGTATATGTCTGCCGCTGTTCTTTAACATATAAATAAATAATCTATCCTCCACTCACCGGCCATGCAGTGTCCTCTTGTGAAGCAGGCAGCTGACTTCTGTGTGCAAACGACAGGCAGTGCATGATGTCACTGACATGTGCAGCCTGTGTTTGACTTGCTGACGTTAGATGCTGGCCTCCGATTGGCCCGTCAGGCCACGGAACCTCAATACACTTCAATTGAATGTGCATTCTCGCACGAACAACCAGCTGAATTATACTCTGGCGTTGCGACCCCCTTCCTCCTCTTTTGCGACCTCTGCAATCGTAATCAGTACATCATTGTGTACAGAAATACATACAGTATATACACCTACAGGAGCTTTTGTGATCTCCCATTGTACATCTATAATATGGAATAGGTTCCCACTTTGCTGCTATAAGTGCTTCCACAATTCTGGGAAGGCTTTTTATATAAGTTTTTGGAGGTGTTTGTGGGAATTTTAGCATATTTATTCAAAAGAGCATTTGTGAGATCAGACATGGATGTTAACCTCCATTCTAGTGCATCATATGTTGCTTTGGTGTGAAAGAGCTTGACCGGCCATACAGAGTCCTGACCTCAACCCCATGCAAGACCCCCAACCATGACTTTGGACCTACCTTTGTGCACTTGGCACAGTCAAAGGAAACTGAAAAGGTCTTCTCCAAAATGTTCAAAGGAAACTGAAAAGGTCTTCTCCAAAATGTTTGTAAAGTTGAAAGCTACAAAAGTCCAAAATGTCTTGTATACTGAATCATTAAGATTTCATTTCACTGGAACTAAGTGTCCGAGATTGCCTTCCGAAAAACAAGCCCATAGTATTATTCCTCCTCCACCAAACTTTACAGTTGGCACAATGCAGTCAGGTGGGTAACTTTCTCTTGACGTTCCCCAAACCTAGACTTGTCCAACAGATGCCAGACAGGACATGTTACCACTGCTCCAGAGTTCAGTGACAGAGTGCTTTTACCTACTCTGTCTGAGTCTAGTCAATGTGCTTGGTGATGAAAGGCTTGCACGCAGCTGCTCAGCCATGGGCACCCATGCCATGAAGCTCTGGTGCATAGTTTTTGTGCTCATGTTAATTGCAGAAGAGGCTTGATATAGTATGTATAATATATATATATGGCCATGCAACAGTGAGCTTCTTATTCATGTAAAGTTGTTAATTTTAAATAATGTTTTTGAAATTTATTGAATGCATCGTATCTACCATTGCCTCTTTTAGGAGAGCAACCGTCCTGATTTGAGCAGCTTCATGGAGAGCGGAGAATGGTTCATGAAGGATTACCAGTGCTGGAAGCATTTCGTGTTGTACGATTGTTGCCCTGATAAACCATATCTGGACATCACTTATCATTTCCTTTTGCAGCGCCTTCCACTTTACTTCATCGTCAATGTCATCATTCCATGCCTGCTCTTCTCCTTTCTGACCGGTTTAGTGTTTTATTTGCCGACGGGCTCATGTACGTAGTAGATAATGACTTGATGTCACTAGGCAAGACTCTTGATAGGATCCCCCATTCTCCTAATATGTGTGGGTCTCAGAGGTGTCATCACAATCTGTCAGATGTTATGACTAGAGATGAGCAAATGGTTTTCCAGGACCTTGGTCCAGCAACCACATCAGTTGTCCATGGCCACCAGAAAAGACCTCTGCGAACTGCTTTCTTCCTGGTGGTATCCTAGACCTTAGTGTGCCCGTCACACCAAAATGATGGCATGATAACAAGTCACAAGCAAAAGAGAGGCCAAGGATGCCGGCAAGTAGAAGATGACTCACTGGGCTCGTGTCCAGTGGCCAACGAATACTGATGGTCCTGTGAATGAATGTGCTCATCTCTAATTATGACATATGTAGTACGAAAGATGTCTTCTGTATGAAATCCACCTTTAATTCTAGAATTACTCCATATCCAATTTTTATAAGTTACTTCTTAACTCTGTTCTTCATTGACAGGTGAGAAGATAACGCTGAGTGTCTCTGTCCTGCTGTCACTCACCGTGTTTCTTCTGGTTATTGTTGAATTGATCCCGTCAACTTCTAGCGCCGTGCCACTGATCGGAAAATACATGTTATTCACCATGCTGTTTGTCATCGCTTCCATTGTCATCACAGTGATTGTAATCAATTTACATTTCCGAACCCCAAGTACTCATATTATGCCTGAGTGGATGAGGAAGGTGAGTTGCAAAACATCATAATTATTACCGAACAGAAAATCACCTTTAAAGGGGTTCTACTAGATTTGTAAGCTATCCCCAGTCCATGAGTCGGAGATACCTTATGTTTTGATCAGTGTGCAAACGCTTGGACTTATAATTATCCTGAAATCATGGCTCCGCAGATCCACATCTGAATGGAGTGAAAGTCAAGCATGCATGATTCTTCTATATCACAGGGGAATTGATTGGGGCTTAGGCGCCTGATCTTTTACGACCCTAAGTGCATGCCTCATCATACGCATCCCCCCGAGATTCAAAAGAATATATGTACATATATAATTACAGCATACCACTGTTGCTAACCTAAAATACATTATGCAAAGACCAATATTATCAAAATTACTATTATAAAAGGCCAAAATAATACTGCTACACAATGCCCACTACCATCACCACTACACAGCGAGTACATAATATAACATGCCCATTACCTCTACATTGCAGCTCTCTCCCCTGTCTGATTGATAGTTTAGTAGCTGTGTACTAGGGAAAGTAACTTATCAATCAGCTAAGGAGGGGTGTTACTAAGTAATACAGCTTCATGCCAAAATTATTAGCAGAAAAGGCAGCATGAAGCTGAGGAGCTGTAAGTGGAACATCACGCCCCAATGCACTTCCAGACAAATTTAAAAGGCAATACCTCAGCTTCTGGAGCAGGACTTGGGAATCGTAAAGGGAGTGACTGTCTTATCTTTTAAAAGGCTCCCAGTTCTGTCATATAAATGATTTTAGGTAAGGGGGAATTAATATTTCTGGTCCTACAGCACATATGAATCCTAAGGAATAGTATAAGCACTACTACAGTATTAAAGGTATGGGATGGTGCACTGAACCGTTCAGCTACGATAAGGTTGCATCAAGTTTCAACAGTCATTTTGTGCCGACCAACTGCTTTTCATTGTTAAGCTCCCATGTCCAGCATGAATGATCCCAGCCTAAATCCTCATAATTTTTAATGGTCACCTAAACCTCCTTAAAAGCCATCCAAAAACAACATGTCACAGGTACGTATGATTAATGGTTAATATCATTTTAACCGGTCATATTTTTTTCTGGAATTAATGTGTCAGCATCGACATTATCTTTTTATATTGTAAGTTCCTTCTAGTCCTGAATGTACACTCCGTTAATTAAAGGACACCCACGCGCACACATTCATGACACACTGTCATATGTTCTCTTCATCAGGTTTTCATTGAAACTATTCCCAACATGATGTTCTTTTCAACAATGAAACGACCTTCACAAGGCAAAAAAGGAAATAAGATTTTCACTGAAGACATTGATATTTCGGATATCTCAGGAAAGTTGGGTCCTGTCGCTGACACCTACAAGTCTCCAATCTTAAAGAACCCTGATGTGAAGAACGCCATAGAAGGGGTTAAATATATTGCAGAATCTATTAATTCAGACCAAGAATCCAATAAGGTAAAAGCTCAAATCCATGATATATCCATTTAAACAAAAAAATCATTTGTATTCATGTGCTAATTATTAATTTTTTTTCAATATATCTTCATTGCATTTGGGGCTTCTTTTTATGATGAAAACCAATAAATCCTCTGTATAAAGACTTAATTGTTACCATGTCTGCATACTGCTGTATTACTGAGCTCAAGTATGTAGTGAGCTCCCTCTAGTGTTCATATTCCTATGCAATTTGAGCATTATTATTCACTAAGGGGTATCTACAGTTGTGTGCAAAAGTGTTGCCCCCTTCCAGATTTCCTATTCTTTGGAATGTTTGTCACACTTAAATGTTTCAGATCACCAAACAAATTTAAATATCAGACAAAGATAACACAAGTAAACACGAAATGCACTTTTTAAATGAAGGTATTTATTATTAAGCGAAAAAGAAATCCAAACCTACCGGGCCCCGTGTGAAAAAGTGATTCCCCCCATCCAGTGCCGGTTTTAGACAAAGTGGGGCCCTGCAAAAAAGTTTAAAGTGGGGCAACAAATGCTCACATATTGCACCATCATACAGAAACATTTATGTTGTATTTACATGCACTGGGTTCAGGGCGTTAAACGAAAGTGATGGACAATATTGAAGTCGTTCAACGCTTGTTTCCCGACCTCTTTACTCTGGCTGAGGAAGAATGATGGGGACAGACAGTCCTCAACACATTGTAATGCAGGTTCCATATAGTACATATAGTAGAATGCATTGACCATGGTCCTTCATAGAGCATAATGCAGCCCCCTTATAGTATAATGCAGCCCCCCACATACACAGTATAATGCAGCCCCCTCAGAGTACAATGCAGCCCCCCACCCACACAGTATTATTCAGCCCCCACAGATACACAAACATTATATAATGATATAATGCAGCCCCCCACACAGTATAATGCAGTCCCCCTCCACACACAGTATAATGCATCTCCACACACACAATATAATACAGCCCCCCACACACAGTATAGTGCAGCATCCCCACACACACACAATACTTACCGCCCCTCCACATTCGCCACTGCTTTGACTTCTGCAGCGAGTCTCATCAGCTCCACTGCTGGCACACACTGCTGAGTTAGAGGCAGAGGGGGAGTGATGGGAGAGGGAGCATCATCTGATGCTCTCTCCTCCATCACTGCTTTAAACTGTATTGGCATCTATCTATGATACCGATAAGTTGAATGTGCGTTGCGGGGAGGGGTAGCGGCGTCGGGCCACTCTTATGGGCCCTATAGTGGCTGCATGGTGTACCGCTATTATCAGCACGCCACTGGCTCGAGGCCCCTGGAGGAGCGGAGCCCCTATGCAGTTGCCTGGTCTTCCTGCCCCTAATGTGGGCCCTGCCCCCTCCTTAAAACTTAAATTACATGTGGTTTATCACGTCTTTGTGAAGCTGAGTTCAGATTCCTTAGCCACACCCAGGCCTGATTTCTGCCACACCTGATCTCAATCAAGTAATCACTTAAATAGGATCTGCCTGACAAAGTGAAGTAGACCAAAAGATCCTTAAAAGCTAGACATCATGCCGCTATCCTAAGAAATTCTGGAACAAATGAGAAACAAAGTAATTGAGATCTATCACTTTGGAAAAGGTTATAACTGTAATCAGAGTGTCTCCTAGATAAATAATAATAGCCAGAGTATCCCCCAATGTCAAGAGTCCCTAAAGTGGCCTCCATGCAATACCATAGGATTTAACTGTATCGGTGTAATGTGGATGTATGCTCACCTAGGGGATCCATGTGGTCCCATGTTGGCTTCCTTCCCTGGTAGCTGGGCTACTGCACTGACCAAAGTCTACAATAATTTTTTATTGTACCTACAGGCTTCAGAAGAATGGATATTCTCTGCAATGGTGATTGATCACATTCTTCTAGCAGTCTTCATGTTAGTCTGTATAATTGGGACAGGGGCTATTTTTGCTGGACGGCTCATTGAGCTACATATGCAGGGCTAGGTTGCTATAAGTTGATCTTATGAAGCCATGAAGCTCTGGACCTGGATGAAGACGTATAATCATCATCACGATAAGCGATGTACAAGGAAACTCTCTGTAAATATTAAGGTCGCTGCCCGTATCAATTATTAGAGATTTATTTGTGATTTTTCACGAAACAAAAAATAAAATCTGATTAGAAAAATGTTTTATTCCTCTTTTGATACCCTCAAAGCAAATAATAATTGCCCGTTCTCGTTTCATTGAGTAGTTTGCATTTTATTACAGTTGTGATTAAACTCCAGTCGACACAATTGTTTCTTATTGTGTAAAAATGTCATATTCTTGATGCATATTACCCGTAGTCTGGAGATTATTATTATTTGTTTTAATAAAGTATTATGCATTTTTTATTCTATTTTTTGTGTGTACAAAATACACAGTGAAGGAGAATAAAGCGCCCTAAATAGCTAAAATTACATGTAATCAATGTAAATTGCCTTTAAGCCTGTTTTTTTGTCTTGTTATCCGCCTCTTTTTTGTTTACAAATAATTCATTATTCTATTTGCACGTTTTTTGAAGTCTATTTCATATGTACTCGCTTGTTTGTTTTTCCTGCTTTCTGGGTGAAGTTTGGCAATTTCAGATGTTTTCAGCTGATTCATCAATTGTGACTTTTTAAAAAGTCAAAAAAACTTGTGCAATTTTTCCTCCAGTCCTCCCAGGTGTATTTTCAAATATACAATTTTTTCGACTTTTGGGAAAAAAAAAAGAAAAAATCAGGACAGGGAAAAAAAAAGACCTTTTACGACTCTGCGCCAAAATCGTGAATCTAGTGTGCCTTTTTGATTAATTTGGTGTCTGAAACCGCTACTAATACCACATGACAAAAAAAGAAAATGACAAAAAAAAAACCTGCAAATGATGAATCAGAGCCATAAGATCAAATTAATTAATGTTTTCCTGTCTACCATGACGGCACACCTGAGAGAGGGGATCCGCCCAGCCAGGACAGGAACCGGAGGAGGCGGAGAGTGCAGTGGATCCCCCTTATATAAGGGGGATGACCACAGAAGACGCACTCATGCCCAAAGCTTTACAATGGAAGTGGGGCAAGAGGAGCGGCAGCAGCAGCGACAGCAGCAGCAGGAAGAGCTCTTGCCAGATGCCAGGTCGGGCCGCCAGCACACCAGGAGCAGCCACTCAAGTGGTGGGAGCGGCAGTCATAGACGCGACCGGCATGACTCTGAGACGTCCAGAAGAAACGTCACGAGTGTATCTGAGGAGCCTCCGAGATCGGTACCCCTGATTGACTGTGGTGGTGAGTGATCTACGTGAATGTCACCCTTATGATAACGGGGTTCCATTTTCTCTGTTTGATCACTAGGGGTCGAGGAAGGCTAGCAGCAAAACAAAGAATAGAGAATGCGCCCTATGCAAACACCCGCTGGCAGATCAGTGGCAGAAAGACCTCTGCGCTGACGGTATAAATAAAACTATACAGGAGGAAACCCCTGATTTGGTGACTAGCCTTAAGGCCATAATACAAGAGGAGGTAAAAGGTTCCCTAAAGGCAACCCTTAAAAAGAAAGATAAAAGAAGCCGTAGAAGGGATTCTGATTCAGAGGCCTCGCCAGGACAGAAGGGGCGGGAAAGATCCTTGTCCCCCTCCACCTCCTCTTCCTCTACTCAGTCCTCAGAATCCTCTGTCATTGTTTTGACTTGTTTTCTTGTTCAACCTTAATAAAAATAATTGAGAAAAAAAAAAAAGAATCCTCCTTGGACAGCGATATAGGCGGCCGTCCGTGTTTCCCAACAGAGGACGTGGAAAAACTGGTCAAAGCGGTCAGGTCTACAATGGGCCTTAAGGAGGAAAAGACTCCTAAATCATTGGAGGATGTGATGTTTGGAGGACTGGAGGAAAGGAAAAAACGTACCTTCCCTGTAAATAAGGGCCCTAATTGACAGGGAATGGAAAAAACCTGAGAAGTCAGGGGGCTTACCTTCTACATCAAAAAGGAGGTACCCATTTGAGCAAAAGCATTCAGAAACCTGGGAAAAATTCCCAAAAATTTATGGTGCCGTAGCCAAATCCTCAAAAAAGGTATCTCTACCATTAGAGAACTCTGGCGTGCTGAAAGACCCGCTTGATAAAAAAGCAGACGGTTTCCTTAAGCATATCTGGGAAGGTTCGGCAGGTGGATTAAAACCAGCGATAGCTGGTACTTGTACCGTTCGTGCCCTCATGGTCTGGCTACAACAAATAGAGGACCAGATCAAGGATAGAGTTCCTAGGGATGAAATTCTGTCTAATCTGACACTGGTACACGGAGCAGCGGCTTTCCTAGTGGATTCCTCTGCAGATTCCGCAAGATTGACAGCTAGAGCAGCAAACCTGTCGAATGCGGCAAGACGAGCCCTGTGGCTTAAAGGGTGTCCAGGAGATTTGCCATCAAAACATAGGTTATGTTCCATTCCATGTGAAGGCCAATTCCTCTTCGGAAAAAAACTAGAAGAAATTCTGGAACATGCAGGGGATAGGAAGAAAGGCTTTCCCCGATTTCCGGGAGAGCCTAAAAAGCAGCCCTATCGGAGGAGGAGATTTAACAGGGGTCGTCCCCCGGGAGATAGAAAAAACTGGGACTTTAAAGAAAGGAGAGGATCGGGCTATATGTTTAACCCCTTCCCGACCATTGACGCCACATAGGCGTCATGAAAACTGGTGCCAATCTGACCAGTGACGCCTATGTGGCGTCATGACTTTAAAGCCCCCCCTGCGGGTCAGGTGACCGGGGTCACTGAAAGGTCACCCAACCCACAGATACAGGGGGCTTTGTTCTTCACCACAGGGGGCGTGGCTTCGCCCCCACGTGGCTACGATCGCTCTGATTGGCAGGTAAAAGTGAAACAGCCAATCAGAGCGATAGTAATATTTCATCAATGAAAATTGATGAAATATTACAATCCAGCCATGGCCGATGCTTAAGTAGCATCGGACATGGCTGGAGACACTAAGTTAACCCCCCCTGCCGACTGACTGCGCCGATCGGCCGCCGCTGTCACAATCTACCCCCCTCCCCTCCGCTCCCCCCACCTTCCAATCCCCCCCACGATACTCACTAACCCCCCTGGCCGTCCCAGTGTCCCGCCGTCCAGCCGTCCCGGTTCATGGGCGCCGCCATCTTGGAAAATGGCGGGCGCATGCGCAGTGCACCCGCCGGCATTTCCCGGCGGCAGATTCATTTTTTTTATTTTGATCACTGTGATAAACTCTCACAGTGATCAAAATAAAAAAAAAGTAAATCACCGCCCCCCTTATCACCCCCCATAGGGACAAATAATAAAATATTTTTATTTTTCAATTAGGGTTAGAAATAGGGTTAGGGTTAGAAATAGGGTTAGGGGTGGGTTGGGATTAGGGTTAGGTTTGTGATTAGGGTTAGAGTTGGTATTAGGGTTAGGGGTGTGTTGGGGTTAGGGTTGGAGATAGAATTGAGGGGTTTCCACTGTTTAGGCACATCAGGGGGTCTCCAAACATGACATGGCGCCAGCCAATTTTGCGTTCAAAAAGTTGAACAGTGCTGCCTTCACTCCGAGCCCCGACGTGTGCCCAAACAGTGGTTTACCCCCACATATGGGGTATCAGTGTACTCAGGAAAAATTGCACAAGAACTATGGGGGGTCTAATTTCTCCTGTTACCCTTGGGAAAATTAAAAATTGGGGGCTAAAAAAATAATTTTTGTGGAGAAAAAATAATTTTTTATTTTCACGGCTCTGCATTATAAACTTCTGTGAAGCGCTTGGGGGTTTAACATGCTCACCACGCATCTAGATTAGTTCCTTGGGTGGTCTAGTTTCCAAAATGGGGTCACTTGTGGGGGGATTCCACTGTTTAGGTACATCAGGGGCTCTCCAAACGTGACATGGCGTCCGATCTGAATTCAAGCCAATTTTGCATTGAAAAAGTCAAATGGCGCTCCTTCCCTTCTGAGCTCTGCCATGCACCGAAACAGTGGTTCCCCCCCCACACATCAGGTATCAGTATACTCAGGACAAATTGCACAATAACTTTTGCAGTACAATTTCTCCTGTTACCCTTGGTAAAATAACGACACCCGCAGACCATTCCATCAAGTCGACATTTCAAAACGTCACTACTTCCCTTCCGATCCCCAACGTGTGCCCAAACAGTGGTCCCCCCCACTTATGGGGTACCAGCGTACTCAGGACAAACTGGACAACAACTTTTGGGGTCCAATTTATCTTATTACCCTTGTAAAAATAAAAAATAGTGGGCTAAAAATCATTTTTTGAGGGAAAAAAAATTTTTTTTTATTTTTACGGTTCAGCGTTATACACTTCTGTGAAGCACTTGGGGTTCAACGTGCTCACCACACATCTAGATAAGCTCCTTAGGGGGTCTAGTTTCCAATGGGGTCATTTGTGGGGGGTTTCCACTGTTTCGGTACATCAGGAGCTCTGCAAACGTAACATGACGCCTGCAGACCATTCCATCAAGTCGACATTTCAAAACGTCACTACTTCCCTTCCGAGCCCCAACGTGTGCCCAAACAGTGGTCCCCCCCACTTATGGGGTACCAGCGTACTCAGGACTAACTGGACAACAACTTTTGGGGTCCAATTTATCTTATTACCCTTGTGAAAATAAAAAATAGTGGGCTAAAAATATTTTTTTGAGGAAAAGAATATATTTTTTATTTTCACGGTTCTGCGTTATAAACTTCTGTGAAGCACTTGGGGATTCAGAGTGCTCACCACACATCTAGATAAGCTCCTTAGGGGGTCTAGTTTCCAAAATGGGGTCATTTGTGGGGTGTTTCCACTGTTTCGGTACATCAGGGGCTCTGCAAACGTAACATGACGCTCGCAGACCATTCCATCAAGTCGACACTTCAAAACGTCACTACTTCCCTTCCGAGCCCCAACGTGTGCCCAAACAGTGGTCCCCCCCACATATGGGGTACCAGCGTACTCCAGACAAACTGGACAACAGTTTTTGGGGTCCAATTTATCTTATTACCCTTGTGAAAATAAAAAATAGTGGGCTAAAAATCATTTTTTGAGGGGAAAAAAATATTTTTTATTTTCACGGTTCTGCGTTATAAACTTCTGTGAAGCACTTGGGGGTTCAGAGTGCTCATCACACATCTAGATAAGCTCCTTAGGGGCTCTAGTTTCCAAAATGGGGTCACTTGTGGGGGAGCTCCAATGTTTAGGCACACAGAGGCTCTCCAAACACGACATGGTGTCCGCTAACGATTGAAGCTAATTTTCCATTCAAAAAGTCAAATGGCGCTCCTTCCCTTCTGGTCCCTGCCGTGCGCCCAAACAGTGGTTCCCTCCCACATATGAGGTATCAGTGTACCCAGGAGAAATTGACCAACAAATTTTATGATCCATTTTATCCTGTTGCCCATGTGAAAATGAAAAAACTGAGGCTAAAAGAACATTTTTGTGAAAAAAAGTACTTTTTTTTACGGATCAATTTCTGAAGCACCTGGGGGTTCAAATTGCTCATTATGCATCTAGATAAGTTCCTTGGAGGGTCTAGTTTCCAAAATGGGGTCATTTGTAGGGGAGCTCCAATGTTTAGGCACACAGGGGCTCTCCAAACGTGACATGGCAACCGCTAAATATTCCAGCATATTTTACATTCAAAAAGTCAAATGGCGCTCCTTCCCTTCTGAGCACTGCCGTGCGTCCAAACAGTAGTTTATGACCACATATGAGGCATCGGTGCACTCAGGAGAAATTGCCCAACAAATTTTAGGATCCATTTTATCCTGTTGCCCATGTGAAAATGAAAAACCTGAGGTTAAAAGAAAATTTTTGTGAAAAAAAAGTACTTTTTTTTTTACGGATCAATTTGTGAAGCACCTGGGGGTTCAAATTGCTCATTATGCATCTAGATAAGTTCCGTGGAGGGTCTAGTTTCCAAAATGGGGTCACTTGTGGGGGTCTCCAATGTTTAGACGCACAGGGGCTCTCCAAACGCGATATGGCAAACACTAAATATTCCAGCATATTTTCCATTCAAAAAGTCAAATGGCGCTCCTTCCCTTCTGAGCCCTGCCGTGCGCCCAAACAGTGGTTTATGACCATATATGAGGTATCGATGTACTCAGGAGAAATTGCCCAACAAATGTTATGATCCACTTTATCCTGTTACCCATGTAAAAATGAAAAAATTGATGCTAAAAGAAAATTTTTGTTGGAAAAATTAAAATGTCCATTTTTTTCCTTCCATGTTGCTTTAGTTCCTGTGAAGCACCTGAAGGGTTAATAATCTTCTTTAATGTAGTTTTGAGTAGCTTGAGGGGTGCAGTTTTTAGAATGGTGTCACTTTTGGATATTTTCTGCCATATAGACCCCTCAAAGTGACTTCAAATGTGAGGTGGTCCCTAAAAAAAAACGGTTTTGTAAATTTTGTTGTAAAAATGAGAAATCGCTGGTCAACTTTTAACCCTTATAACTCCCTAACAAAAAAAAAATGTTGTTTCCAAAATTGTGCTGATGTAAAGTAGACATGTGGGAAATGTTATTTAGTAACTATTTTGTGTCACATACCTCTCTGGTTTAACAGAATAAAAATTCAAAATTTGAAAATTGCGAAATTTTCTAAATTTTCGCCAAATTTCCATTTTTTTTCACAAATAAACGCAAAAATTATCAACCTAAATTTAACATTAACATGAAGCCCAATATGTCATGAAGAAACATTCACAGAATTGTTAGGATCCGTTGAAGCGTTCCTGAGTTATTACCTCATAAAGGGACACTGGTCAGAATTGCAAAAAATGGCCTGGTCATTAAGGTCAAAATAGGCTTGGTCATGAAGGGGTTAAAAGGCCTTCCACTTCCTCCAAAAAATCTCCCCAATGACATTAGCCCGGAGGTAGGGGGAAGGCTTTCTCTCTTCCTTTCCACCTGGGCAAATATCTCCCCGAGTACATGGGTCCTAAACATAATCAAGGACGGGTTAAAAATAAAATTCATCCGTCAGCCCAGGCATACCTTTATAATGACACACCGAAGGAGAGCCCAAGAGCAACAGCTGGCCCTGGAGACAGAAGTCTTGGGTCTAGTGCAAAAACAAGTCCTACAGGAAGTCCCAGTGCAAGAAGAAGGGGATTCTACTCCCCCCTCTTCTTAATACAAAAACCAGATGGCTCTTGGAGAACCATAGTCAACCTGAGGAGAATCAGTCAGTGGGTAGACAATTGCTCCTTCAAAATGGAGTCAATCAATACGGCCACAAAAATCCTATTCCGGCACTGCCTCATGGCAGTGATAGACTTAAAAGATGCCTACTATCACATCCCAATTCATTGGGAGTATCAAAAATACTTGAGAGTAGCGCTCTATGTCCAGTGAAACACTACCAATACGCAGCCCTTCCGTTTGGTGAACACTCTGGGGGCTGTAGACTAGCCAAAGTGATGGCCGAAGTAATGTCTTTTCTTCGTTCCTGGGCAGAGAAGGCTGAGCTATCGATTGAACAAATTTGTAAAGCCGCTACTTGGTCCTCACCTTCCACCTTTTTTAAGCACTACCGACTTGATCTGTCTTCCTCTACTGACCTAACCTTTGGTAGAAGGGTGCTGCAAGCGGTGGGCCCTCCCTAAGGTGTCTTATTCTACAAAAGTCTCTCATGTGTGCCATCATTATTGCAAAAAAAGGGGGAGACAAAAAAGCGCAATAGGGTCTTATCCACGTTACAAAAGACAGTATATCATGAAATATGCTCACCTGGTTAGGATGAGATAAGAGCGTGTAGGTAGCGGCTGCTGCAGATCCACAGGTCTTCAGTGACCAAAGAAATGATGAATCCAAAGGGAGTTCGTAGCTATATTCCGCGCTGCCGCTTTAGACAAATTCCAGGAGAATGCTGTATGATTGCAGTGGTTTTATTCTACGCGTTTCAGGGGTCTCATGCCCCCTTCATCAGGAAATACCACAAATACATACAGGTATCACAGACATAAATAGGTTTGAAAGGATGCTGGATTTCAAAAAAATGAGTGCCAACAAGTCAGATGGTGCAGTGTCAAAGTTCAATGACATCACATGATTAACAGTTAACCTAAGATATATTACAAAAGAATACGTATTTTAAAAGATTTTTTGATTAAATTTTCGTTTACAAAACAGATAATAAAGTCAAATTTACGATTTAAACAAAAAAAAAAGGGGAAGGGGGGAGTTTATATTTATATTTATAATTAATTTTACAATACTGTGCCTCCTTGGTCTAATGAAAAAAAAAAAAAAAATTATTTATGTATTTGCTTAAACATTGCTTGTGCGTTAGCTCTAAAAGAGTGTTATATATATGAAAATCCTGTATAGCCTCCTATCAGGTTTAGCTCCTTTTGCCCTTGGGAGCAATCACTTTCATACCTCTGTCTTAAACATTATCTCTGTTAGTTGCATTTTTTGAAGAATTTTTTGAAGAGTTTTTTTTTTTTTTTTTTTTCTTCTTTAATTAAGCCCGGGTAAGCGCTACTAATTCTACTAGTCTGACATGAAAGAATGACCCCGGCTGATAATAGTATCTTATTTCTCCTTTAACTCAGCTCCCATGCATATATTGCCTAGTCATAGAGATTAGTGAACAGTGCAAGAATGTTACTGCCACTCCTTCACAGTGAAAAGACTTATGTGTCACTGTTGAACACAAAAACTGCCTGCGATCTTATCTATTAATGAAGCCACCCATTCACTCTGCCTCTTTATCCTGCGTTTTTTCTTTGAGCAGTAGTTGGCTCCTGCACAGCGTCCTGTGTGTTGCTGCATCTGATATTAACCCCCTTTTTTTATGTGCTTCATGTTAAATCTAAAATTTGCCCATGATCTTTGTATCGGTGAAGTAATGAATCCATGCTGTTTGTGTTCTCATTCTGAGCAGCGCTGACTGCTGTGCAGCTTCTCGTGTGTTGCTGCTTTTAGCATCCTTTATTATTTTTTAACCCATTTCCTCTATACTAAAAAATAATTTTATATTTAATTTTTTAGAATTTAACTAAAATTATATATTTTTTATTGGTAAAGAATTAAAATTATGTTTTTACTTTTTTCCCCTTTTTGTATAAATATTGCAATGCTTTCAATGAAAAAAAAGCGGTTTGCTGTTTCCATACGATAGTCCACTTGTAAGGTATCCACCTCTAAACAGGAATAAACTCCCCCCTTCCCCTTTTTTTTTTTTTTGTTTAAATTGTAAATTTGACTTTATTATCTGTTTTGTAAACGAAAATTTAATCAAAAAATCTTTTAAAATACGTATTCTTTTGTAATATATCTTAGGTTAACTGTTAATCATGTGATGTCATTGAACTTTGACACTGCACCATCTGACTTGCTGGCACTCATTTTTTTGAAATCCAGCATCCTTTCAAACCTATTTATGTCTGTGATACCTGTATGTATTTGTGGTATTTCCTGATGAAGGGGGCATGAGACCCCTGAAACGCGTAGAATAAAACCACTGCAATCATACAGCATTCTCCTGGAATTTGTCTAAAGCGGCAGCGCGGAATATAGCTACGAACTCCCTTTGGATTCATCATGTGTGCCATCATGGGAGACGGGAAAACACCAAGGTTACTTACCGGTAGCCGGTTTTCCCGGAGCCCATGACGGCACCTGTATATTCCCCCCCTTTTTTTACTCCTTTGGTGTGCACTATAGTTTGGGTGTTTTTTAGTTAGATATAATGTGGTGATAGTTTTACCATGTGTACTAACCCGGGGGGGCCTCTCATGCTCTGTAAACCAACTGAAGCAGGGAGAGGTACCGCCCCTTTTATCTTCAGTAGGGTTCCTGTCCTGGCTGGGCGGATCCCCTCTCTCATGTGTGCCATCATGGGCTCCGGAAAAACCGACTACCGGTAAGTAACCTTGGTCTATTTGCAGCTTTTTTGTCTAATTTTTGGTGGTTTTAGCCTGTTTTTCATTTGCACCTTTTTCAAAGTCTATTTTATGTGTTCGCCTTTTTTTTTTGTTAATTATTGTGGGTGGGATTTGGGGTTTTCAGCTGATTCATCAATTTGCTATATTTTTGTGCAAATGCACTCCAGTCCTCCCCTGAAGTGATTTGATGTATGCCTGCAAATTAAAGCAAAGCATATGATTTTTTGAGCTAAAATGTTGAAAAAAAAAAAGAAAATTGCGGCTGCTTCACACTCCATTGGGACGTAAGTGACATTTGGAGGCAGCAGAAACTCTCACTTCTTCTGGGTGTCAGTTTTGTCTGCAGGAAGTGACAGTGAAAAAAAGCTTATTGGCTGCAGTGCTTGCATGACATAATTCATACGAGCCCTGGGATTGCCAGCACTGATACTGCTGCAACGGCTCCAGAGATGCATGTAAATTGGTTATTTTATAAGGGGGAACAGAGCAATTGAGAAGGTGTTTTCTGAATAGTTGATGACCCATTTAGAAGACAAAAATAAATAAAATGCTTGACTGTGAAAAATTCATGAACCATACAGTATGTGCCATTTTGACGAATTTGGGATTAAGAACATTAATGAATTCCACAAGATAAAAATAATTGACTTAAAGGGGTTTTCCCACAAACAAATTACCATACTTATTTAAACAATAGAAATTGGAATACAAATAATTTCCATAACTGGATATGATTAAAAAAAATGTTCCTGTGCTGAGATAATCTTATAAATGTGCCCCTGCTATGTACTGTGTAATGGCTGTGTCTGACAGTACAGGAACATGGTCTGATCATACCACAGCTCCTGGGCAGGGGAGGAACTAAAAGAGAGTATACAGACAGGGCAGCAAGCTGTAATGTCTGTATACTCTCTTTTCCTTCCTCCCCTGCCCAGTAGATTTGGTATGATCAGACCATGTCCCTGTATAGTCACACACAGCCATTACACAGTACACAGCAGGGGCACATTGATAAGATTATCTCAGCACAGGAACATTTTATTTTAACACATCCAAATGTGGAACTTATTATTATTCCAAGATCTATTGATTAACCCCTTTCCTACAATGGACGTACTATTCCGTCCATGTGACCTGGGACCTAAGTCCCAAGGATGGAATAGTACGTCTAGTGCGATCAGCGGCGCTCACGTGGTGAGCGCCGCTGATCGCGGCCGGGTGTCAGCTGATTATCACATCTGACATCCGGCACAATGTGTCAGGGGCAGCCACGGACCGCCCCCCGACACATTAACTCCTTGCACACCACGATCAAACACGATCGAGGTGTACCGGGGGTTAAAGGGAAGCATTGGCAGGGAGGGGGCTCCCCTGAGCTTCCCTGTGCCCCCCACAGCAGCGCAATGTGCAGCGCTGCTGCGGGGGTCTCTTTCCCTACAGGTCCCCGGATCCAAGATGGCGACGGGGACCTTCGGGGGCCTGTAGGGAGCTGACTTCCTCAGTGCCTGCAAAGTGCAGGCATGAGGAAGTCTGCGTCTATGCCTGTGACAGATCGTCTATGCCTGTGACAGATCTGCGTCTATGCCTGTGACAGTGATGTCCCCCCCTGGGACAACCTAATAAAGTTAAAAAAAAAAAAAAAAAAGTGTAAAAATAATTTTAAAAAAATCGCTAAATAAATTAAATAATAAAAAAAAAAATTCCCTAATAAATTCATTTTCTGGAAATAAAAAAAACCAAACAATAAAAGTACACATATTTGGTATTGCCGCGTCCGTAACGACCCGCCCTATAAAACTGTCCCATTAATTAACCCCTTTAGCAAACCCCTTAAAAAATAAAAATAAAAAACGAAGCAAAAAATGATTTTTTATCATACTGCCAAACAAAAAGTGCAACAACGCGCGATCAAAAAGACGCATATAAATATCCATGGTACCACTGAAAACGTCATCTTGTCCCGCAAAAAACGAGCTGCCACACAGCATCATCAGCGAAAAAATAAAAAAGTTATAGCTCGCAGAATAAAGCGATGCAAAAATAATTATTTTTTATATAAAATTGTTTTCATTGCATAAAAGCGCTAAAACACAAAAAAACGACATAAGTGAGGTATCGCTGTAACCGTACTGACCCAAAGAATAAAACCGCTTTATCAATTTTACCACACGCAGAACGGTGTAAACGCACCCCCCAAAAGAAATTCATGAAACGCTGGTTTTTGTTCATTCTGCGTCCCAAAAATCGGAATAAAAAGCGATCAAAAAATGTCACATGCCCGAAAATGATACCAATAAAAGCGTCAACTCATCCCGCAAAAAATAAGACCTCACATGACTTGGTGGGTCAAAATATAGAAAAATTATAGCTCTTAATATGTGGTGATGCAAAAACTATTTTTACAATAAAAAGCGTCTTTTAGCGTGCGACAGCTGCCAAAAATAAAAACCGCCATAAATAGTAAATCAAACCCCCCGTTATCACCCCCTTAGTTAGGGAAAAATACAATGGAGTTGGAGTTAGAATTGGGGGGTTTCCACTGTTTGGGCACATCAGGTGCTCTCCAAACGCAACATGGCATCTGATCTCAATTCCAGCCAATTCTGCGTTGAAAAAGTCAAATGGTGCTCCTTCCCTTCCAAGCTCTGCCATGCGCCCAAACAGTGTTTTACCCCCACATATAGGGTATCAGCCTACTCAGGTCAAATTGCAAAACAACTTTTGGGGTCCAATTTCTCCTGTTGCCCTTAGGAAAATAAAAACTTGGGGGCAAAAATATCATTTTAGCGGAAAAAAATGATTTTTTTTTATTTTCACGCCCGGGCGTTATAAACTTCTGTGAAGCACTTGGGGGTTCAAAGTGCTCACCACACATCTAAATAAGTTTCGTGGGGGTCTAGTTTCCAAAATGGGGTCATTTGTGGGGGGTTTCCACTGTTTAGGTACATCAGGGGCTCTCCAAAGGCAACATGACTCCCGCAGACCATTCCATCAAAGTCTGCATTCCAAAACATCACTCCTTCCCTTCCGAGCCCCGACGTGTGCCCATACAGTAGTTTTCTCCCACATATTGAGGTATCAGTGTACTCAGGACAAATTGGACAACAACTTTTGGGGTCCAATTTCTCCTGGTACCCTTTGGAAAATAAAAAAATTGGGGACTAAATGATCATGTTTGTGGAAAAAATACGATTTTTTTATTTTCACGCCCGGGCATTATAAACTTCTGTGAAGCCCTTGGGGGTTCAAAGTGGTCATCACCACACATCTAGATAAGTTCCTTAGGGGGTCTAGTTTCCAAAATGGTGTCATTTGTGGGGGGTTTCCACTGTTTATGTACATCAGGGGCTCTCCAAACGTGACATGGCGTCCGATCTGAATTCAAGCCAATTTTGCATTGAAAAAGTCAAATGGCGCTCCTTCCCTTCTGAGCTCTGCCATGCACCGAAACAGTGGTTCCCCCCCACACATCAGGTATCAGCGTACTCAGGACAAATTGCACAATAACTTTTGCAGTACAATTTCTCCTGTTACCCTTGGTAAAATAAAAAAAATTGGACCTGAAGTAATTTTTTTGTGAAAAAAAGTTAAATGTTCATTTTTTTTTTTAAATATTCAAAAAATTCCTGTGAAGCACCTGAAGGGTTAATAAACTTCTTGAATGTGGTTTTGAGCACCTTAAGGGGTGCAGTTTTTAGAATGATGTCACTTTTGGGTATTTTCTATCATATAGACCCCTCAAAGTGGCTTCAAATGTGATGTGGTCCGTAAAAATAAAATGGTGTTGCAAAAATGAGAAATTGCTGGTCAACTTTTAACACTTATAACTTCCTACCAAAAAAAATTTTGGTTCCAAAATTGTGCTGATGTAAAGTAAACATGTGGGAAATGTTACTTATTAAGTTTTTTTGTGTGCCGTATCTCTGTGATTTAAGAGCATAAAAATTCAAAGTTGGAAAACCACCATGGTTACTTACCGGTAGCCGGTTTTTCCGGAACCCATGACAGCACCACATGAGAGAGGGATCCGCCCCGCCAGGACAGGAACCTACTGAAACATAAGGGGCGGCACCTCTCCCCCGCTTCAGTTGGATTACAGAGCACTTGAGAGGACTTCCTGGTTAGTTACATATTTATCCAACACCACATCACACAAATAAACCCAACTATTGTGCACACACAAACGGTGAAAAAGGGGGGGAAATATACGGGTGCTGTCATGGGTTCCGGAAAAACCGGCTACCGGTAAGTAACCATGGTGGTTTTCCCTTCACCCATGACAGCACCACATGAGAGATTCTGGAGACTTCGACACCTTAGGGAAGGACCACCGCTTGCAGCACCCTTCTACCAAAGGTCAAGTCAGCAGAGGAGGATAGATTTAGTCTATAGTGTCTAAAGAAAGTTGAGGGTGAGGCCCAGGTAGCGGCCTTACATATTTGCTCTATTGATACCTCTGCTTTCTCAGCCCAGGAGGTCGCCACGGCTCTGGTGGAATGAGCCTTGATGCCGTCAGGAACCGGGGCGCCACTAGCTGAATAGGCTACACTAATGGCCTCCCTAATCCATCGGGCAATAGTCCCCTTTGACACTCCATAACCTTTCCTAGCACCCTGGAAGGCTACAAATAGGGACTGGGACCTCCTCCACTGGCTGGTTATAGACATATACTCCACTAGGGTTCTTTTGACGTCTAGGCTATGAAATTTCTCCTCCCCTGGGTTTTTCGGATTCTCGCAAAAGGAAGGGAGGACAATTTCTTGGTTTCGGTGAAAGTTAGTTACTACTTTCGGCAAGTAAGCCGGGTCTGTTCTCATAACCACCCTATCCTGGTATATCTGGGTATACGGTGGGTTGACTGAAAGGGCCTGTAAGTCGCTAACTCTACGTGCCGACGTTAGAGCTACCAAAATAATGGTTTTTAGGGTGAGATTTTTAGTTGAAATCTGCTGTATGGGTTCAAACGGCTCCTTCGTAAGGGATTCCAGTACCAGATTTAGATCCCATGGGGCTATTTTCGGTAAGGAAACTGGCCTAGATCTGTGGCAAGATTTTATGAACCTGGCTACCCATCTGTTTGCCGCTATATTGCAATTATATAATGCACCCAGCGCTGAAACCTGTACATTTAGGGTATTAACCGCTAGGCCTAGCTGTAGGCCTGCCTGCAAGAACTCCAAGATGGACTCGATTGGGGGTTCTTGACCTAACGGTTTTCCCAGGAATTGAAGGAATTTCTTCCACGTCCTGCCATATATGTTGGTTGTTATTGGTTTTCTACTTTTCATTAGAGTAGTCACCAACCCCGGGGAAAACCCTTTATCTCTCAAAAGTGCCCTCTCAAATTCCACGCCATCAGATGGAGCCCATTGACTTGTTTGTGGAATATCGGCCCCTGAGCTAATAAATCTGGAATTTCTGGCAGTACCCACGGGTCCGAGAGGGACATCATTTGAAGTAGTGAAAACCACGGTCTTTTTGGCCAGAACGGGGCTATGAGGATTCCTCTGGCTTGCTCGTCTCTTATCTTTTTTACTACTGCCGGGATTAATGCTACTGGGGGAAAGGCATAGCTCAGTTTGAACCGCCACGGGATTTGTAGAGCGTCTACTGCCCACGGGATTTTCCCTGGGTTTAATGAGCAGAACCTCCTTACTTGCCGGTTGTTTTTGGTGGCAAAGAGGTCGATCACTGGCTGCCCCCATAACTGTACTATCCTCTGGAATATTACATGATTTAAGGCCCACTCTCCCTGTTTTAATTTGTTGCGGCTTAGAAAGTCGGCTTGAACATTTTCTGTCCCTTTGATGTGTAGGGCTGTTAGGGAGGTTAGATGTTGTTCTGCTTTGAGGAAGATTATTTTGGCTTCGTCCATTAGGGAGTTTGACCTTGTCCCTCCCTGGTGGTTGACATACGCCACTGCCACCCTGTTGTCTGACATAATTCGGACGTTTTGACCCTGTAACATGGGGATGAATGCCTCCAGGGCTCTGTTTATTGCTCTTAACTCTCTTAAGTTGGAGGAAGCCTTCTGCTCTATGTGACCCCAGGACCCTTGGGCCATATGTTCTCTCAGGTGTGCCCCCCATCCCGAGGAGCTTGCGTCCGTCAATATTACATCGGACACGGGCCTGTGCTGCAAAGTTCCCCCTGCTAAATTTGTGTCGTCTAGCCACCAAGTGAGAGAGTTTTTCACCCTTTCGGAAAGTTCCAGCTTCCCTTCTAAACGCCCTTTCAATCGTCTCTGGGCTGACAAGATTTCCGCCTGTAGTTGTCGGGTATGAAACTGTGCCCAGTTGACCGCTGGGATACAGGCTGTCAGCGTGCCCAACAGGGACATTGCCCTTCTTAGGGTCATGTGAGGATGCTGTATTGCCGTAAGGGTCATTTCTCTCACCCTCTCTAGTTTTTTCTCTGGCAAGAGACAAACTTGACGGTCGGAGTCCAAAACGAAACCTAGAAATGTTTGTTTCTTTAGGGGTTGAAGTTTTGATTTTTTTAAGTTTATCATCCAACCCAGTTTTTGCAGGGTCTCTGTTATTTTCTCTACCTGATGTGCGCAGTGATGTTCTGAATTGCCAATGACCAAAAAATCGTCCAAGTAAGGCACCATAATCACATTGTGGATTCGAAGGAAAGCTGTCATTTCCGCTATTACTTTTGTAAAGATCCTTGGCGCTATGGAGATGCCAAACGGAAGAGCTGTAAATTGAAAATGCCTGAGGTCGCCCTGGATGTATAGGGCTACTCTCAGGTATTTCTGGTATTCTTGGTGCATCGGGATATGGTAATAGGCATGAAGCAGTTGTGGTGTAACAGCTTTATGGCCGAAGTCACTGATTCCATTTTGAATGTTTGGTTCATAATCCATTGATTGAGGCGCCTGAGATTTATTATCGTTCTGAAGGAAAGGTCGGGTTTTTTTTATTAGGAAGAGGGGAGAATAGAACCCCCTTCTCTCTTGGGACCTCTATCAGAACTTGTTTCTCCAACAGTCCTAAGATTTCTGTTTCTATGGCTGATTGCTCTCCTGGTTCTTTTCTGACGGGGGTCACCACAAATGAAGCTCTTGGATGCTGGAAGAAGGGGATTTTTAGGCCTTTCTTTATAATGTTCAGAATCCAATTGTTGGCCAATATTTTCTCCCATTCTTGGGAAAAGAGCCTCAATCTTCCCCCCACAGGAGGGCTGGTGTCATTGCGGGGATTTTTTGGCGGTTGAGGTAGTTCCCCCAAACATGAACCCTGGTTCTTTTTTCCTCTTGTCGTCCCACCTTTTCCGCTCTCCCGGGGGACGGCCTCGATTGAACCTTCCCCTCCGAAAGGGCGGTCTCCTCTGATCACCCATGAATCTGGGGAAGCCCTTCTTTTTATCACCGGCTTTTTCCAGGATGTCATCCAGGTTTTTTCCAAACAGGAACTGCCCATCACATGGTAACGAGCATAACTTCGCCTTAGATTGAATGTCCCCAGGGCAGCCTTTGAGCCATAACGCCCGTCTTGCGGCGTTCGATAGCCCCGCTGCTCTTGCCGTTAACCTCATCGAGTCGGCGGAGGTGTCAGCCAAGAAGGCGGCAGCTCCGTGTAGCAGGTACATTTCTCCTAATATCTTCTCTCTTGGTACTTTGGAGACTAATTTTTCTTCAAGTTGTTGCAACCAGACCATTAACGACCGGGCTGTGCAGGTGCCGGCTATTGCTGGTTTCAGACCCCCTGCCTCCCAAGTGTGCCTTAGGTATGAGTCCGCTTTTTTATCCAAGGGATCTCTCAAAACCCCTGAATCCTCCAGGGGCAGGGCCGACTTCTTGGAAGACCTAGACACTGCTGCGTCAATCTTTGGGACCTTGTCCCAGACGTCCGTGTCCTTAGCCTCAAAGGGGTATCTTCGCTTTGAAGAGGAGGGAAGGCTACCAGACTTCTCCGGTTTCTTCCACTCTCTCTCGATTAGGGCCTGAACCTTGTCATTTACCAGAAAGGTACGCTTTTTCCTTTCTTGCAGGCCGCCAAACATTACATCCTCCAGTGATCTCTCTACCTTCTCTTCCTGCAGGCCCATAGTGGACCTGATGGCTTTAAGGAGAGCGTCCGTATCTTCTACGGGAAAGCAAGGCCTGCCCCCCGTATCACTGTCTGAGGATGAAGATGACCCGTGCTCAACCTGATACTCCGAAGAGGAGGAGCCTGACGAGGAACTCGGGGAGGCTTTCCTACTCTTACTCTTCTTTTTTAATAGCTTTTTAAGTGAGCCCTGTACCTCAGATTTTATTATCGATCTGAGGTTTGTTGCCAGGCTCGGCACCTCTTCAGCCATAGTCCGCTGGATACAGCTGACACATAAGTCCTTTGGGTAGTCTTTCGCTAAAGGGCTGTGGCATAAGGCACATTCTCTATTTTTCTTTTTAGTTATGGCTTTTTTGTCTCCCTAAAAAAAAAAAAGACATAGGAAGGCCTATTATAATATTGTCTGACTTTCCCGGAGATCACTCACCACCCAGGAAAGGCTGATACCGGGCTCCGGGGCTGCGAAGGAGCGTGCGCCCTGCGCTCTTTTGACCTCGAGGAATCCCTCGATCGGTGACTTGGACGGCTGCTGCTTTTGCCGCTCGA
The DNA here is from genome assembly GCF_039654945.1 of Dendrobates tinctorius. NCBI lineage: Eukaryota > Metazoa > Chordata > Amphibia > Anura > Dendrobatidae > Dendrobates > Dendrobates tinctorius. Next base: position 47,821,870 of record NW_027361810.1, on the reverse strand, counting down.
GCGGCTCTTGCGACCAGAAGCTTGCGATGGGGGCAGGGACAATGGGGACGGTGAGCGATCCTCCTGAGACGCCATTGTCACCCCTGCAGCCGCTTCTGCTCCTTCTTTTATCAGTGAGCCCTCATTACCCCTCCCCCCCGCGACCGCCAGCCGCTTCTCCTGGCCGGCGTCGTGCCTGGCGCCATGACCGTCGCGTCCTGATGACGTCAGCGGTCGCGCTCCCAGAATCCTCTGCGCCGCTGACGTCAGACGCCGGTCTCCGCCCCCGGCTTCCCCTGGATGCAGGCGAAGGACGGGCGCGCGCGCAGGGGGAGGGCGGCACGGGAGGACCTCCGAAGGGAGGACATCGGGACGTGCCCGCACGAACCCGGGGCTCGAAACAGGCAAAGCCCCGGGGACTGCGCTACCAGCTGCCGACGGCCGGCGTCGCAGGTAAGCTCGCCCTGCAATTTTTACCCGCCGGGACGGCCCTGGGTCTTCATCCTGACAGGCACCGCCGCTGTCAGAGGGATTCCTTTCCAGGACAGGAACCCAACTGAAGCGGGGGAGAGGTGCCGCCCCTTATGTTTCAGTAGGTTCCTGTCCTGGCGGGGCGGATCCCTCTCTCATGTGGTGCTGTCATGGGTGAAGGGAAAATTGCGAAATTTTCAAAATGTTCGCTAAATTTCTGTTTTTTTCACCAATAAACAGAAGTTATTTGAATGAAATTTTACCACTGACATGAAGTACAATATGTCACGAGAAAACTATGTCAGAATCACCGAGATCCATGGAAGCGTTTCGGAGTTATTACCTCATAAAGGGACAGTGGTCAGAATTGTAAAAATTGGCCCGGGAGTTAACGTGCAAACCACCCTTGGTAGTGAAGGGGTTAAAATGAACTTGGTTTGTGGGAAAACCCTTTTAAATAAGAGTAACCCTGGAGGGATCTGAAATCTGGCTCGGAGTAGACAGCTTTTTCACGTATGCGTGATGCCTTTATTATCACAGTGCAGTCCCACACTAGCCCAAGAGAAATTGTCACGGTCACGTGTGTCAGGACGCAGATGATACCGCAAGGCGAACCCACAACACACGTGACCCTGGATACACCGCCTCAAGTGGGGCGAATTTAAATAATAGCACGTGCAGGTGGATACGCCGCCACCACCTGGCGAATTTAGGAATTACACGTTAACATATACATTTCTGGAAACACTGCTTAGCTTTACTCTGTTGCGTACGCTCCTAGCAACAGAGCCCACCACCTGTGTGCATCTTCTCCTCCACCCTGATCCATCACCATAACTGGATCCGTCACCATCGTGCAGCCTGGGAGCAGAGTCCATCACCACTTGCAGCAGTCCAGTACACAGAGTCCCAAGATGAGTCCAGCCTCTGCCAAGAATCCAAGCATGCTCGAGTCCAGTTCTCAGCAACCAAGTCGAACATGCTGAGTGCAACTCTCTTCCAAGTCGCCACTCCTCTAAGCCATGCCCGCACTTCCCGCCGACACCATAAACTGCGACTCCACCAGGCCATGCCAGTCCTTCCTGCAGACACCATTAGCTGGCACTCGTTCTCTCTGGCTGACTGCGCAGGACTCCTATCCAGCTCCATCATTCCACCAGGCTCTCCAACAACTCAGCAAGAAATATCACCAGCAGTGAGTGAACACCCTGAGACCCATTTATAGAGCCCCACACCTGAACCATAATTAAGTGCAACCTAACCCAAGGTGCAATACCACTAACCACCACCGGGGACTGCCAAAACACCTATGAACTTAACCAAAGTAAAAAAAGTTCACTTTGTGCTTTTAATACCGCCAGATCCAACACTGGATCATGACAGTACCCCCTCCTTAATGAGGGGCCTCTGGACCCTCAAGACCACCCCTCATTAGGGAAACACCTACAGCGGGGACGCCCAGACCCTGAGTTCACCCCACCACTACCTGACACTTCAGGTTTATGACAAACACCGCTGATATTGGCAATAAAGTTCCTTTTGGAGGCACCACTCATCTCCAGAGCACCGACCTGGGGAACGAGTTAATGTATGTGTATGTTTGCTCAGAGCTGATCAGACTCCACAACACATTTCCACAAGATGTTTTTTGGTGACACCCATACATGCTCGTTCACACACAGGTCCGGACCTGAACGTTTATTGCACACATACATTTGTCATTTTTTGGTGAACTCACTCTGGACTTGACAACAGAGGGGTTCAGCTGTGTCACCACACTCACACCCCCGCTATTCACCAAGGGACACCACCCTCCAACCCTTTCACCATGAGGACTGCGCCTCCTAGGGTTGGTTAATGGCGAGGGTAGAGATTTGTCCCTACTCCCCCGCAGCACACCAGCTGCACACACCAGGAGGAGAAGGGGACCGGGAAATGGAGGAAATATACTCTCGCTGGTCGTCTCCACACGACCAGGAGGGCGGCTTCTTCGATGGTATGAAGATTTGGCGTAAAACCCCGCGGACTATCACACCCGTCAGCTCACCACAGGGGCGTACCCCTTCACCTCGGGGAATACCAGGCAGCTCCGTGGGGCACCATTCCTCCCACCTGCCTGGGTGCGCCCGCCTGCATGAACCAGTCCTGCTCCCCAGCAGCGACTCTAGGGGGTTTTAGTACCATAGCCGCAGGAATATGGAGGAAAATATATATACTCGCTGGTCGCCTCCACACGACCAGGAGGGGCGGCATCGAAGATTTGGCATGAGCCCCGCGGACTATTCACCAATCTGCTCACTACAGGGACGTACCCCTTCACCTCGGGGAATACCAGGCAGCTCCGTGGGGCACCATTCCTCCCACCTGCCTAGGTGCATCCCCTGTAAGAGCAAGTCCCGCTCCCCAGCAGCGACTCTAGGGGCTTTTGCCAGACTGCAGCCGCCATGTTTGTTTCTCTGGTTATCTGAGCAGAGGCCCCAGACCCTGATAACTGCTGCTGCAGTGGCTTAAACACACCTTGCCGCTCCCCACTGCACCTCAGTGAGGCCCGGCAGCAATTACCACAGGTCTCCACATGGCCAAAGCTCACCAGAAAAAAAAGTAAGGGCTGGTGATAATGTCACGGTCACATGTGTCAGGACGCAGATGATACCGCAAGGCGAACCCACAACACACGTGACCCTGGATACACCGCCTCCAGTGGGGCGAATTTAAATAATAGCACATGCAGGTGGATACGCCGCCACCACCTGGCGAATTTAGGAATTACACGTTAACATATACATTTCTGGAAACACTGCTTAGCTTTGCTCTGTTGCGTACGCTCCTAGCAACAGAGCCCACCACCTGTGTGCATCTTCTCCTCCACCCTGATCCATCACCATAACTGGATCCGTCACCATCGTGCAGCCTGGGAGCAGAGTCCATCACCACTTGCAGCAGTCCAGTACACAGAGTCCCAAGATGAGTCCAGCCTCTGCCAAGAATCCAAGCATGCTCGAGTCCAGTTCTCAGCAACCAAGTCGAACATGCTGAGTGCAACTCTCTTCCAAGTCGCCACTCCTCTAAGCCATGCCCGCACTTCCCGCCGACACCATAAACTGCGACTCCACCAGGCCATGCCAGTCCTTCCTGCAGACACCATTAGCTGGCACTCGTTCTCTCTGGCTGACTGCGCAGGACTCCTATCCAGCTCCATCATTCCACCAGGCTCTCCAACAACTCAGCAAGAAATATCACCAGCAGTGAGTGAACACCCTGAGACCCATTTATAGAGCCCCACACCTGAACCATAATTAAGTGCAACCTAACCCAAGGTGCAATACCACTAACCACCACCGGGGACAGCCAAAACACCTATGAACTTAACCAAAGTAAAAAAAGTTCACTTTGTGCTTTTAATACCGCCAGATCCAACACTGGATCATGACAGAAACAAGTGATTCTCCTTTGGCCCTTTGTGCAGGAGTGCCCACCCCCACATGAGAAGTGGTTAGTACAGGACACTTGATACAATATATTTATTTACCAAACTACCCCTTTTATTATTTTATAGGAGCAAAGACTGAAATTACATAAAAAAGCAGGAACAAACCACATAGTATCCACCATCCCAGGCAAATCGTATTTACTAGTAGCTGAAGAGTTGTCAGGGATAGTTAAAGGGTTGGACCATAAAAAAAGATGATTTTCATATTAAGTGTCTTTATGGTGCATAGAAAATATGCACCATGGACTCACGGCTTGCTAAATTAGCATAAGTGTCTTTATATTTAAGCTTAATTATCCAATCAGGTTTCTAATATGTTTAATTAAAAATAAAAAAAGCCGAAAATAAGTTAGAGTAGAGGGTGAATGATAAGGAATTTTGTAATTTAAATATATTAGAAAAATGATTCGAATATTACTGGGGATGCTTCAGCAAGGCTGGAATTGGGCAGGTTAATCTTTGCGAAGGACGTATGAATCAAGCCACATACAAGGTTATACTGGAAAAACAGCTGATTCCTTCTGCTCAGGCAATGTTCCCCAACTCTGAGGACTGGTTTTTCCAGCAGGACAATGCGCCAGGCCACACAGCTAGGTCAATCAATATGTGGATGAAGGACCACCACATCAAATCCCTGTCATGGCCAGCCCAATCTCCAGACCTGAACCCCATTGAAAACCTCTGGAATGTAATTAAGAGGATGATGGATAGTCACAAGCCATCAAGCAAAGAAGAACTGCTTAACTTTTTGTACCAGGAGTGGCATAAGGTCACCCAAAAGCAGTGTGACAGACTGGTGGAAAGCATGCCAAGACGCATGAAAGCTGTGATTAAAAATCATGGTTATTCCACAAAATATTGATTTCTGAACTCTTCCTGAGTTAAAACATTAGTAATGTTGTTTCTAAATGATTATGAACTTGTTGTCTTAGCATTAATTGAGGTCTGCATGCACTGCATTTTTTTTTCGTTATTTTGACCATTTCTCATTTTCTGAAAATTTAGTGCTTGGAAATACGGAGACATGTTGTCAATAGTTTATACAATAAAAGAGCAATTTACATTTTACTAAAAAATATACCTATAGAGAGAAAAATCAAACTGAACATTTTGCAGTGGTCTCTTAATTTTTGTCAGAGCTGTATATTTCATAGGCACATCTTCTTGACCACAACAGGTTACACAGCCTGTGTTGCCCATAGCAACCAATCACTAAGCATCTTTCATTTCACCATAGCTGTTTAAAAGATGAAAGCTGAGCTGTGATTGGTTGCTATGAGCAACAGTTTTCCTGTTGGACAGTTTTGGTATCTGAGGCCTATTATTCTTATCATTTCTATGGTGTTATTGTTGTTCTGTAAAGTTGGAAATAACACCATTTACTACCGTGCCGACACAGACCACCCTCTGACACAGATTGCAGGGGGAGCCCAGAAACAGGAACTTCTCTTTGCCTGGCATGAAGCATCCTCATTAACTTAAAAATTCAAACACAGTTTAAAAAAAGAAACACAAGACAGATTTCTCCAACCCAAGTATCATTTTAATCGGTGTAACAGCGCCAACCTGACAATGTTGGCTCTGACGGGATGATGTGGGATATTAGGGGTAGTAGTTTGGTGGCTCTGATGGGATGATGTGAGATATTAAGAGTAGTAGTCCGGTGGCTCTTTCTGACGGGATAATGTCGGATATTAAGGGTAGTAGTCCGGTGGCTACTCCAAATCCCCCCACACATAAAGTATCCCCTATCCCCACTCCAAATCCCTCACACACATAAAGTATCCCTCATCCTAACTCCAAATCCCCTCACACATAAAGTCTCCCCCATCCCAACTCCAAATCCATCCACACACATTAAATAACCCCCCATCCACACTCCAAATCTCCCACACATTAAATAACCCCCCATCTCCCATCTTCGGTGGTTTCTTCAGCTCCACAGTGGAGCACACTTACCACCAGTGTTCCCCCTTTTGGGCGCCAGTGAGTGACGTCAGCAGTGTAATCACATGACCTGATCACGCTGCTGGCATCTCTCTGATCCGGCGGTCAGAGCTTCAATTGTACTGGCGTCTGTATAGAAGCCAGAACAATTGATCCCTGGGAGCCGGCTGTCTGCTTGACAGCAGACATAGAGAACAGCCGACTCCCAGTCTGGCCGACGGGATGATGTGGGATATTAGGGGTAGTAGTCCGGTGGCTCTGGCCGACGGGATGATGTGGGATATTAGGGGTAGTAGTCCGGTGGCTCTGACAGAATGATGTGGGATATTAGAGTGAGTGTGGCTATGTGGATGGGGCTGGGCTATACACTCAGAGATATATATATAATCATTATCATTTGCCTATGACATGCGTGACAGCGCTCATGATTTCTCCTGTTTCTAAATCTTTTGACATGTGCAAGGAAATAGACAGCGTGTCATGACATGCAGAAACACGTCTGACATTTAAGATTCATGGCGGTGGACAATTATGAACACAAAACAATGATTGGCTTAGATAATGGCCATGATAATTTTAGATTAGGCTATAGTTGATTGGTGACTATAGTAATGCCATTATTTATTGGCCAAACTTATCAGTGAGGTCACAAACAGAGGCTTGAAAAATCCCTTCCATTTGCTCTCTGCTCTTTATAGCCACAGTCTCCTGAAGACGCCAGAAGGCGAAACACATCAGGGAAATTATGTTCTTAAATTGCATGCGTGACTGCTATCTAGTAGTAAAAATAAACTGATATACAGTACTGTAATAATAATGATACAGAACCGTTCTAATGCCAGTACTTTTGAATTGCCATTAGGATCATGTGCAACAAATCAAAATTTCAACCTAGAATAGAATAAATGTGCTAATATATAGAATATTATTAAGTGATGGCAGTGTTCTTATACTATAAAGAAATACAGACTCTGGATTAGGACCCATAGTCAAGAATCACAAACAAGAATTATATTACAACCAATTATGTATTAATTATTGTAAATGATAAAAATAAATAAACTTTCTGCCTCATGTCAAAAAAGGACACAGCAGTATATATGAATTACAGATTCAAATCATACATAGATTAATTATTCATATGGTTAGATCTAATACACAAATCCATATTATTTTTATTATACGATTAAATATTCATTATGTCAATGCTTTTCTGATAGATGGGTAAATGTGGGAGAATTTACTGTCAGCAAGTTCAAAAAAGTGCTTAGTTATCACGCTGCTGCAATGCAGATAGAAGCTAGCTCTACTAGGTGGCGATAGAGTGGAGAGAAGTCATGCACACAAATGAAGCAGCCCTGCCGTGCAGCAGCGAAGCTACTACCAGATAGCAGCAGAGAAGTCAAACAAGCCGGGTCGAACCCTAGACTGTAGCGCAGTACCAAAGGAATAAGCAATCTCAGGGTCAGAGACAAGCCAGGGGGATCAGTAATGGTCAGGAGCGGATATGCCAAAGACAAGAGACAAAAGCAGGTCAGAGTCCAAAGCCGAGTTCAAGTACCAAGAAGTCCAAACACAAAGGGGACACACAGAGTCGGAACAGGGAGAAGGGAATAACACAGACATGGGTCGAGTCAGGAATAACAGCTGGACAAATCAGGGTCTAACAGAGTCAGTTACTCAGAACTATAACTGACATGGCCTGCAGGACGCAGCAGGATGAAATAGCAAACCTGAATCCAAAATGAGGCCAGACAAAGTTAACCCTTGACATGATCAGCCCGGGAAAATGGCAGTCAGAACTCAAAACCCGGCCTGGATCATGACATTAGTGCTGTCAATATAAGAATACTTGTATAGTTACCATTGAATCAATAGTGTATGTGGTATTCCCACAATTATTCAAGAATCAGCAAACACTGTGCGATATCTACAATGAGAACACACCAAGACCTAAAGGGTTATATATCACTACAGAGGTGTATCTAGGCTTTCTAGCACCCGGAGCAAGAATTTGGTTCTCCCCCCCCAAGCACACATGAGATTTGCCCATTTCGTCATGTTCCAATGAGCTGCTCTTCCTAATGCTCTCAATGCTGAGTGGAAAACTGAGAGAAGCAGGAAGAGAAGCTCGTTGTCACAGGACCATAAGTATGAAAATCGCATGAGTGAAGTTTTCATGTGCTGACTACTGGAACCTGCAGAGCTGAATCCTGCAGAACATTGCAGGCTTCTGAATTCTCGCAACGAATGCACTGCACACTTTTAGAGTTCTCCCGTACCGGGGGAAAGAGTGGACGGTCATGTCAGCACAAGCATGTGATTTATATACTTCTGGCCACATTCCGACTAGACGTGCCCGGCCTCGCTCTGTTCATTTTCATGGAGTGAGGCCACACACGTCTAGTCAGCATGTGACCGCATGTATGTAAATTACTGGCACGAGAGAATCCTAACAGCGTTCAGTGAGCACTGTGAGAATTAAGATGTCTGCAGTCACATAGGATGACTGCAGACGCAGCACAAACCTGGACAACCCCTTTAATGCTCCTAACAAATAAATACATGAGAATAAGTCTGTATCACAAATAACATTTACATCCAGGTACCTTATAGATGACGCCGTCTCTGGAATTGTTCTCCTTTTTTTCTTCTTGTCCAGACCCCATGATGAGTTTTCTCATCCACATCTCGTGTCTGCAGACTTCCATCTTCACCGGTCTTCTGCAGCAAATCTCCACACGATGCCCTTAAAGATAGATGTGACATTATAATGCTCCTAAATAAAAATATCTGCAATATACTGTCACCTCACACTATTCCCCTCCCTCCTCCCTCCACATTAAATAGCCCCCCATCTCCCATCTTCAGTGGTTTCTTCAGCTCCATAGTGGAGCACACTTACCACCAGTGTTCCCCCTTCTGGGCGCCAGCGAGTGACGTCAGCAGCGTGATCACATGACCTGATCACGCTGCTGGCATCTCTGTGACTCGGCGGTCAGAGCTTCAATTGTACAGTCATGGCCAAAAGTTTTGAGAATGACAAATATTAATTTTTACAAAGTCTACTGCTTCATTTTTTCTAATGGCAATTTTCATATACTCCAGAATGTTATAAAGAGTGATCAGCTTAACAGCAATTACTTGCAAAGTCAATATTTGCCTAGAAAATGAACTTTATCCCCCAAAACACATTTCAACATCATTGCAGCCCTGCCTTAAAAGGACCAGCTAACATCGTTTCAGTGATTGCTCCATTAACACAGGTGTGGGTGTTGATGAGGACAGGGCTGGAGATCAATCTGTCATGATTAAGTAAGAATGACACCACTGGACACTTTAAAAGGAGGCTGGTGCTTGGCATCATTGTTTCTCTTCTGTTAACCATGGTTATCTCTAAAGAAACACGTGCAGTCATCATTGCACTGCACAAAAATGGCCTAACAGGGAAGAGTATCGCAGCTAGAAAGATTGCACCTCAGTCAACAATCTATCGCATCATCAAGAACTTCAAGGAGAGAGGTTCCCTTGTTGCCAAAAAAGGCTCCAGTGCGCCCAAGAAAGACCAGCAAGCGCCAGGACCGTCTCTTAAAAGTGTTTCAGCTGCGGGATCGGGCTACCAGCAGTGCAGAGCTTGCTCAGGAATGGCAGCAGGCAGGTGTGAGTGCATCTGCACGCACTGTGAGGCGGAGACTCTTGGAGCAAGGCCTGGTCTCAAGGAGGGCAGCAAAGAAGCCACTTCTCTCCAGAAAAAACATCATGGACAGACTGATATTCTGCAAGAGGTACAGGGAGTGGACTGCTGAGGACTGGGGTAAAGTCATTTTATCTGATGAATCCCCTTTTCGATTGTTTGGGACATCTGGAAAACGGCTCATTCGGAGAAGACCAGGTGAGCGCTACCACCAGTCTTGTCTCATGCCAACTGTCAAGCATCCTGAAACCATTCATGTGTGGGGTTGCTTCTCAGCCAAGGGAATGGGCTCTCTCTCAGTCTTGCCTAAAAACACAGCCATGAATAAAGAATGGTACCAGAATGTCCTCCAAGAGCAACTTCTCCCAACCGTCCAAGAGCAGTTTGGCGATCAACAATGCCTTTTACAACATGATGGAGCACCTTGCCATAAAGCAAAGGTGATAACTAAATGGCTCAGGGAACAAAACATAGAGATTTTGGGACCATGGCCTGGAAACTCCCCAGATCTTAATCCCATTGAGAACTTGTGGTCAATCATCAAGAGACGGGTGGACAAACAAAAACCTTCAAATTCAGACAAAATAAAAGCATTGATTTTGCAAGAATGGACTGCTATCAGTCAGGATTTGATCCAGAAGTTGATTGAGAGCCATGGAGAATTGCAGAGGTCCTGAAGAAGAAGGGTCAACACTGCAAATATTGACTTGCTGCATTAACTCATTCTAACTGTCAATATAACCTTTTGTTACTCATAATATGATTGCAATTATATTTCTGTATGTGATAAAAACATCTGACAAACACACATAAAAACCAGAGGCCAGCAGATCATGTGAAAATATAATATTTGTGTCATTCTCAAAACTTTTGGCCATGACTGTACTGGCGTCTGTATAGACGCCAGTACAATTGATCCCTGGGAGCTAGCTGTCAGCTTGACAGCCGACACAGAGAACAGCTGACTCCCAGTCCGGGGGGCGGCAGAATGCTGCCGCCAGGGGACACAATGCGGACCGCCGCATTAGGCGGCCCGACTGTGCCCTCCTGCCGGCTGCGCCCGGGGCGTATCAGATTAAGTAATCATATATAATATGGTACGGTATCTTACAGTGCATGAACAAAACAAACAAAACAATTAAATCACAAAGTGAATAGTGCTAAATTATATATCAATGTTAGGCGTCGGATTTCTGCGTTTACTACACAGGGATCCAGACCCTCACATTTTGCAGTCTCCAGCTGTTTATCTACTGCAGAGGAGATTGCCTTGTAGCAAATCTCTCCTGAGGCTAAGTCCTTCTGTCCACCTACTGAGCATGCTCATGGGACGATCTCCCATTGGAGATCGGGAGTCATGTGCTCAGGTCCCGCTCCAGATCTCATTGGTCCATCTCAGAGATCTGGAAGCTTGCGGAAGGTCCCGGCTGCTATAAAAGGCACGCATGGCTGTTCCGCCATGCGCTAGTATAGACTTACTTGCTGCTGTGTGCATGAGGACGGATGTATGATTCTCGTGAATGACTCATTATAAAACCCTTCCCTCTGATATTACGTATGTGGTTAGGGACTGAGTTAGAATCAGCGCCAGCGCTCCTCTGCTGCAACATCCACAGCTGCTAGCGTCCAACATTGCGCTTGTGCCTTAGCCTTGTCGTTTAGCGGCAGTGTCCATGCCACGCTGCAGTAGCAGCCCCTTTGCGTCCGCAGTTGCGACACTCCGCACACGGTAGGTCTAGACGGACGTAGTGCCGCCGTCTTGGGCTACTCCTGTGACCTGATACCGTGTGTGCGTTTTTACTGAGTACTGTGACCACAACAGGCTCAGTCTTTTGTTTGTACTTATTTGGCATCGCTGTGAATTAACTGAGATTGCTCTGCGCTCCTGGGTAAAGTTTATTCCTGTGCGCATTTCTGCCATATTGCTCCTGCCACCACTTAGCAGCGGTTATATAATCTACTGCACGGTGGACCCCAACCGGCGAACAAACTTTATTATTATTTTTATTTAGTGCGTTCCGCCGTTCCTAACATTATACTAGCGCCAGGGTCTGGCTAGTGATGGCAGAACAGCAGCAACTGTTACAGTGTATTCGGCAGCTTGAGGGTTGGTTGGCCACTCTTGAGAGGGCTCTCTCAGCTGCACAATCCACCGAAGCTGCTGTAAAGGCAATCACAGACGTTTCCTGTATGTCCACGTCCTCCCTCGTGCCGACAGTTACCCACCTCCCCATAAATTTTCTGGCGATGGCGCCTCCTGTAGGGGTTTCATCACCCAGTGCTCTATTCAGCTGGAGCTACTGGCTGCGCGATTCCCTACGGAGCGGGCCAAGGTGGAGTTTATTGTTTCCCTTTTGTCGGGCAAGGCGTTGGAGTGGGCTACGCCATTATGGGAGCGTGGTGACCCAGAGGTTCGGACTGCTGCTCAGTTTCTAACAGCTATTAAGCAGGTCTTCCTCGGTCCACGGGTCACGCACGACACCTCTCTTCAGCTTCTTGCTTTGACTCAGGGTTCTCTCTCGGTTAGTCAGTATGCCGTCTGTTTTCAGACACTGGCTTCCGAGCTGGAGTGGTCCGATAAAGCCCTCATCCCTGTGTTTTGGAGAGGTTTGGTGGAGCATGTTAAAGATGCTCTCTCTACCAGAGAGGTTCCTGCAAGTTTGGAAGAGCTGATTGCCATTTCCACCCGCATTGACCTCCAATTTTCGGAGCGCGGTATGGAGCGTGCTCAATACAAACGGAAGGTTACCTCGGCTCCCAATTTTTTTGAGCCTCTGGAACTACCCGAGCCAGAGGTTCCACCCCCAGAGCCCATGGAGGTGTCTCGCGCCGTTCTCCAGGCGCGTCCCCCACAAGACTCCAGTTGCGGTTATATTTGTCAACACGCTGTGGCCCACAACGGCCAAATTCTGTGCCGCCGGGCAAAACCCTTGTTCCTCCCCGCCTTCGGCCGAAGGTTCTCGCGTGAGCACACGCGTCCAGGAGGGGTGGTCACTGTGGCTATATGCAGACTACAAAACTCCTGGCAGGGTCTTACTGGTGGCCGCACAGGGCTCGGGATGTTAAAAAATATATTCAGGCCTGCGCCTTTTGTGCTCGGAATAGCCTCCTTAAACGAAGGGTGGAGACGCCTGCCGACACACGATGGCGTTCCATTTTAACTTCTGCTCCTGTTGTCTCCCATGGGTCCCTTCTCAAACCTGGCAATCTTGCCGCCCCTGATGCCTTCCATTTGTCCCGGGTCTTCCTGTCACCTACTGGGACATTAGACTTGCCTTCGGACGAGTCTGAGGCCTATATCTCTGATGGGCACAAGTTGGTGGATCAGAAGGCCCAGGGAGGAGGGGGCCCTAGGAGGGGGGATAATGTTAGGCGTCGGATTTCTGCGTTTACTCCGCAGGGATCCAGACCCTCACATTCTGCAGTCTCCTGCTGTTTATCTACTGCAGAGGAGATTGCCTTGCAGCAAATCTCTCCTGAGGCTAAGTCCTTCTGTCCTCCTACTGAGCATGCTCATGGGACGATCTCCCATTGGAGATCGGGAGTCATGTGCTCAGGTCCCGCTCCAGATCTCATTGGGCCTTCTCAGAGATCTGGAAGCTTGCTGAATCTCCCGGCTGCTATAAAAGGCATGCATGGCTGTTCCGTCATGCGCTAGTATAGACTTACTTGCTGCTGTGTGTATGAGGACGGATGTATGATTCTGGTGAATGACTCATTATAAAACCCCTTCCCTTTGATATTACGTATGTGGTTAGGGACTGCCTTATAATCAGCGCCAGCGCTCCTCTGCTGCAACATCCACAGCTGCTAGCATTCGACATTGCGCTTGCGCCTTAGCCTTGTCGCTTAGTGGCAGTGTCCACGCCGCGCTGCAGTAGCAGCCCCTTTGTGTCCGCAGTTGCAACGATCCGCACACGGTAGGTCTAGCCATATTGTTCCTGCCACCGCTTAGCAGCGGTTATATCACCTTCTGCACGGTGGACCCTGAGCAGCAAACACACTTTATTATTATTTTTATTTAGTGCGTTCCGCCATTTCTAACATATCAATGCCTCTTAGGTATAATGTGTATTCAGTAAATAAAAAAGTCAAATGTTGCTTCAATAAAGTTACAAACATGAAGGCCAGAGGAGATAGAAGTGCTGGCTGTGTCCCTCACCCCAACACGTGTTTTGCCTGTCTCCTAGGCTCCCAAAATGTTGGCAAATCTTTCAGGTCTCAAAAAGTCTCCTGGAACCTCCAATAACACAGTGGTTCCCCCAAAACTTTTTCACCGTAGGGTGCCTAGAAGTTCATTCAGGGGCGTAAATAGGACATGGTATACTGCAATAAGGGTCTGATTTTAGGCATCTAGAAATCTACAAACCTTGGACGTGGATAGGTGCACCACATGTGTCAGCCTCAGCTGCTAGATGGAGGCTCCAAGCTGGGCATCACCTCAATGGGCTTAACATGTGCTAATCGGGTATATAAAGAGACACTATCTAAAGTAGGCAAGAATTTAAGAAGACTTTGTCCTGAAATGCTCAAACATGCGTATGTAGAAATTATAGCCTTTTTTAAATTAATGGTGGAGCATAAATAAGAGAAGATAAAACTTTGATAATTCTACTTGAATCTATAAGTTGTAAGAGTCATCTGCTGAATAATTTCTGAAAGCTCCCAGAGGCTCAGCTGTCCCCGAAAACAGGTGGAGAGCAATAATAGCCCAGTAGTCTCATTCCAGTCCATGGCACCGGAAGCGGCAGTGTCCTACACACTAGACGAGATACTTTCAACAATCTAAAATTTCATTCCAGGCATCAAACCAAAGAGAGCTGGAAGAAAAGGAAGGAAATGGGTTTTACTGTAGCACACATTATTTTCTTCATATTATCAGGTACAATTACTATTTTTTTGCTTTATGTGTAAATGTTTATTCCTTTGTATATTTATGGTGTGGAATCTAGTCCTAACTGCTAATAATAAATGTAGACTCGGTCATTTATACCTGAGGCTGAACGTTTCGATTATATGTTCTAAAATTGTCGCAGTGAATTTTTCCATTTCTAACACATGCACCGAACATTTTGGGAGAACTATGTGTTCTCCAATAAGTTCTAAGTATTTCATGTCGTAGGGGTCATACAGGTCTTTTGGATAGAAGTTTAGGGCAGAGGTGCATTTAATGTTATATAAGTCTAGAATACACATAAAAGTTGCAGAAATGCAACAAATTGCTGATGCTTGCCACATAAAACAACAATCCTTTATCTGATGAGTATATATTTGTAGAATTATTTTATATATGTATTATTTTGTTAAGTGTTCTAGACCTATAATTCTGCTGGGTTATGGCCATACTGTATATTTTCTAAACGATAATTTACAATGAACTGGAAATATCTAAATAGTTTATGGTTTATATGTGATTTGATGGCTGACCATTTATAAAGTAAGAGTTGGCAGAAAAAAGGTTTTATAAATTTGGCGACAACCCCCTATGCACACACCAGTATCAAGGAGGACCAAAAGGTGTCAGAACAAGAACAGGAGTTTGTAAATTGTTCCAAATGTATTTTATACTCTTTTTCTTTACATTATATGCACGTGTACTGCCTGATCTTAATATGCCAATTTACCATTATAGCCTTCCTGCAAATAATGCTTCCTCCACCATTGTGAAACCTTTGGCCAAACAAAAGCAAAGATGATGTTGGGAGACAATTTCCCCTTACAAATCACAAACTCTTTTAATGCAACAGGTTTAGTACTGTGCATAAATCTATTACTCGATGCAGATAGCTTTCATGATATATCATCCATGGTCAGATTGTGTATATAAATGTACAATTAGGGTCACATTATTATAGTATTTGAAATACACATTTACCAAAATGACAAAAAAAACTCAGAAATTCCTATTATAGCAATTAAATAAGGTGTCATTCTTGTATCAGTGAATATAGTAAAGGAAAACTAAACATTCAAAATTTTCAAATAAAATGAAGCAAAATCTATCTCTTAATTTTCTATTTCACTTTTATCCTATTCTGTCTCATATTTACATATATAATTAAGAAACCTATAAAGGAGTTTTTGTTATGTGTCCCATAAATTAGCCTGTCTTCCCTCTTTTTCGTCATTTCCTGTGTTTGTCAGTAAATCAGCTGCCTGCAGCAGGAGCTTCTTCCTCTGTGGTGCTGCAGCAGGAGCTTTTTCCTCTGTGTTGCTGCAGCAGGAGCTTCTCCCTCTGTGATGCTGCAGCAGGAGCTTCTTCCTCTTCTGTGCTACAGTATGTGCTTCTCCCTCTTCTGTGCTGCAGTATGAGCTTCTCGCTCTGCTGTGCTGCAGCAGGAGTTTCTCCCTTTGCTGTGCTGCAGCAGGAGCTTCTCCCTGTGTCTTGCTGAAGCAGGAGCTTCTCTGTCTGTCATGCTGCAGCAGGAGCCTTTCCCTCTGCTGTGCTGCAGCAGGGGCTTCTCACTCTGTCTTTCTGCAGCAGTTGCCTCTCTCTCTCTGCCGTGCTGCAGCAGAAGCCTCTACCTTTGCCTTGCTGCATCAGGAGCTTCTCCCTCTGCTTTCTGGTGTAGGAGCTTCTCCTTTTGTCCTGCTGCAGCAGAAGCTTCTCACTCTAACTTCCTGCAGCAGGAGCTTCTCCCTCTGACTTCCTGCAGCAGGAGCTTCTCCCTCTGCTGTTCTGGTGTAGGAGCTTCTCCTTTTGTCCTGCTGCAGCAGACGCTTCTCACTCTAACTTCCTGCAGCAGGAGCTTCTCCCTCTGACTTCCTGCAGCAGGAGCCTCTCCCTCTGCCTTCTCTGCAGTTGAACACAAATATTGTTACATCCCACTCTTAAATCCCTACTTCTTCAGTCCTTCACCAGCTGAAAATATAACAGATCGGAGGGAAAATAACAATTGACGATAACCAGTGTTTCCACCTTCACTTCTCCCTGTGCATTCTGAGACCTTTAAATGGTAAATCTGATTAATTGAGAAGAGATTAGTTAGCATTTTCATTTGTCTACACAACCAATTTGTCACAGAGACATTCAAGTTTGGTGACAACCCCTATGGGAGTCTGAATGTTTTTTCTGTTGGTTGTCAGTTCAGCTTTCTGACAGACAGATGCAACAATGGGAAAAAAAGTGAAATCAAATTGTCAACAACGTAACAGAAGAGGGCAACTAAGGGACTAATGTAAAATACAGAAATCTAAGGTATCAACCTGTAGTACAGCAAGCCCCAATAAATACACAAGACATTCCCTTTAATGCATGCTCGCCTCTGAGCTTACTAATAGTGAGGGACTAGTGATCACCAGTTTTCCAGGGGGAGAGTCCTGCAAACGGCTCCATATATCTTAGCTTCTTGGACCCTGTGATTGTGATATTCTTCTCTATCTTCTTCCCTTCTCTACAGCAGGTGCCGTTCTCTCCTATGAAAATGAAACTCGTCTACTTAATGACCTCTTTGAAAACTACAATAAAGTTGTGCGTCCAGTAGAGACATTCCATGATAAAGTCGTGGTCACGGTTGGGTTACAGCTCATCCAGCTTATTAACGTGGTACGTAAGAGAATATTATAAAAACTTAACTTTTTTTGTGTCCTTTTTTCTTATAATCACCTGATATTATTATCGCTCACGTTTGCAGGATGAAGTCAATCAAATTGTATCCACCAATGTTCGCATTAAGCAGGTTTGTGGTCGCTGTTCTTTATAATTTTTATATGTTATCTTCTTTTTGGGAAATAAAACTTAAAGAAGCGTTCCTCCTCCTCCATCAAAATTTTTATCCTCTTAATATATTGCTATCATATTATATAGCACTATGTACTTACAATTATTCATTTTGCCTTTCTAAACAGCTAATCCTTCTCTTTTCCATTAGGTCTATGACATCACGTGATTAAAAACTGACAAGCTGAATCCTTCTAATCTCTATGTAAAAACAGGAGGTCAATTTTCTCTGCATGAGTCATGAGTCACTGCAAAAGTCTATGGAGAGAGCAGCTGGGTCAGGAGGTGAAGAGGGGAATGATTTCTGAAGGGACAAAAGACTTCCTGCTTCTACATAGAGCAAAGAAAAGAGAAGAATTAGCTGGGTAGAAAGGCAAAATAAGCAATTGTAAATACACAGTGCTGTATAATATGATGACTGCAATATATGAAGAATATAAAAACTTTGATTGGAGGAGGAATGCTCCTTTAAAATTAGTTTTCCAAGACATTCATTGACAACCTCTTCTTAAGATAGACCATCAATATTTAATCTGTGGTGTTGTGATCCTCACTGTTGAAGGAGTTGTCTGTGATTGAACAATTAATCACTTTATCCGCAAGATAGGTCAACATATGGTATCCCACAATTAGCTGTAATTTTCTGTGGTGGATACAAGGAAAGTGTGGGGCGGAATAAAGCAGCTCCGTGAATAGTTTAGTGTCCGTTGTCCTTTATCCGGAAACCATTGGAGCAGATTTACAGTGGGGAAAAAAGTATTTAGTCAGCCACCAATTGTGCAAGTTCTCCCACTTAAAAAGATGAGAGAGGTCTGTAATTGACATCATAGGTAGACCACAACTATGAGAGTAAAAATGAGCAAACAAATCCAGAAAATCACCTTGTCTGATTTGGGAAGATTAATTTTGCAAATTACGGTGGAAAGTAAGTATTTGGTCACCTAAAAACATGCAAGATTTCTGGCTCTCACAGACCTGTAACTTTTTTTTTAAGAGTCTCCTCTTTCCTCCACTCATTACCTGTAGTAATGGCGCCTGTTTGAACTTGTTATCAGTATAAAAGACACCTGTCCACAACCTCAAACAGTCTGACTCCAAACTCCACTATGGTGAAGACCAAAGAGCTGTCGAAGGACACCAGAAACAAAATTGTAGCCCTGCACCAGGCTGGGAAGACTGAATCTGCAATAGGCAAGCAGCATGGTGTGAGGAAATCAACTATGGGTGCAATAATAAGAAAATGGATGACATACAAGACCACTGATCTCCCTCTATTTGGGGCTCCATGCAAGATCTGACTCTGTGGGTTCAAAATGATCACAAGAACGGTGAGCAAAAATACCAGAACCACACGGGGGGACCAGTGAGCTGTGATCAACGTAACAAAGGCTACCATCAGTAAAACACTACGTCGCCAGGGACTCAGTTCCTGCAGTGCCAGACGTGTCTCCCTGCTTAAGCCAGTACATGTTTGGGTTTGTCTGAAATTTGCTAGAGAGCATTTGGTTTATCCAAAAGAGTATTGCGAGAATGTCATATGGTCTGATGAAACCAAAGAAGAACTGATTGGTAGAAACAAAACTCATCGTTTTTGGAGGAGACAGACTGCTAAGTTGTATCCAAAGAACACCATACCTACTGTGAAGCATGGGGGTGGCAACATCATGCTTTGGGGCTGTTTCTCTGCAAAGGGACCAAGACCACTGATCTGTGTACATGAAACAAAGAATGGGCCCATGTATCATGCGATTTTGAGTGCAAACCTCTTTCCATCAGCAAGGACAATGAAGCTGAAATGTGGATGGGTCTTTCACCATGATAATGATCCCAAGCACACAGCCAGGGCAACAAAGGAGTGGCTTCGTAAGAAGCATATGAAGGTCCTGGAGTGGCCTAGCCAGTCTCCAGAACTCAAACCCATAGAAAACCTTTGGAGGGATTTGAAAGTCCTTGTTGCCCAGCGACAGGCCCAAAACATCACTGCTCTAGAGGAGATCTGCAAGGAGGAATGGGCCAACATACCACCAACAGTGTGTGCCAGCCTTGTGAAGACCTACAGAAAACGTTTGACCTCTGCCATTGCCAACAAAGGATATATAACAAAATATTGAGTTGAACTTTTGTTAATGATCAAATACTTATTTTCCACCATAATTAGCCAAATAAATCTTGCCAAATCAGACAAGGTGATTTTCTGGATGTTTTGTCATTTTGACTCTCATAGTTGTGGTCTACCTATGATGTTAATTACTGGCCTCTCTCATCTTTTTAAGTGGGAGAACTTGCACAATTGGTGGCTGACTAAATACTTTTTCCCCACTGTAGCAGATTGAGGTCAGCCCCCACCTATCTCTTACTGATGACATATCCTAAGTATTGTATGACATGAAATACATTGACTCGGATACCCAGAGAGGGGACCGTAGCACTCCATTACGTGCCGCTTTCCTTTCATTTTGCACACAGACATATCAATTCAGCTAAGTACCAAAAAAATCCCCTGTTAATGGGAAATAAGTAATAGCATAACTCAGAAAACAGTATATATCAACAAAGAGCCATATCTCAACTATTAAGTGAAAATTAAGGACCAAAAGAGTTTTAGCATAAAAAATAAATTTTATTGCATAATAATTAAAAACAACAGCAGAGCAACAATGCTAAAACAGGCAGTGGTAGACATAAATGGTAGATGATATCTAGAAAAGAATCCAAGTGGAAAGGGCATTACTCCCTCAAAGTACTCAATGATAAATCACATCCATGTAGTGTAAATATAATCTAGAGTGCCTTATTCATGAATCTGCCATATTTTATATAGTAGAGGTAATAGAGAGTATATCTTTTGCCAAAGAATTTATTTTAATAAATTCACTAGAATGTTAATTCTCAGCTGAGAAAAAAATGGGACCAATATAGTGTAATGTACATAACGCCGTGAGCAGTAACCACCACACGGAGAATAGATTAAATAGGTTACAAAAAGCTGCACCAAACATATGAGCTCACATAAAGTGGCAAAAGTTACAAATAAATACAAGTAATTGCCACAATGTGAGCCGGCATATTCACGAAGAGCAACATAAATAAACAGTTAGTTGCTCAGCAGAATAAACCACATATTAATGTGAATAAAACTGGGTGCAAATTGAAAAGAAAATGGGTTGAGGAAGCCAAGGCGCAACGCGCGTAGAGGCGGCAGGCAGTGGCAGCACATAGTCACTTCATGTAAGTGTTACGTTACTCTATTTTTCAATTGTTATCCGGTTCAACTTGCATGAATAGGTCTTTTTTTCTCTGCCTAGTAGAGAATACTTTGCTTTGGCCTTGGTTTGGTCATTTGTATGGGCTTATCTGCGCCAATATTTGCTGAGGTTATTATTTGCATTTTCTTTTCAATTTGCACCCAGTTTTATTCACATTAATATGTGGTTTATTCTGCTGAGCAACTAACTGTTTATTTATGTTGCTCTTCGTGAATATGCCGGCTCACATTGTGGCAATTACTTGTATTTATTTGTAACTTTTGCCACTTTATGTGAGCTCATATGTTTGGTGCAGCTTTTTGTAACCTATTTAATCTATTCTCCGTGTGGTGGTTACTGCTCACGGCGTTATGTACATTACACTATATTGGTCCCATTTTTTTCTCAGCTGAGAATTAACATTCTAGTGAATTTATTAAAATAAATTCTTTGGCAAAAGATATACTCTCTATTACCTCTACTATATAAAATATGGCAGATTCATGAATAAGGCACTCTAGATTATATTTACACTACATGGATGTGATTTATCATTGAGTACTTTGAGGGAGTAATGCCCTTTCCACTTGGATTCTTTTCTAGATATCATCTACCATTTATGTCTACCACTGCCTGTTTTAGCATTGTTGCTCTGCTGTTGTTTTTAATTATTATGCAATAAAATTTATTTTTTATGCTAAAACTCTTTTGGTCCTTAATTTTCACTTAATAGTTGAGATATGGCTCTTTGTTGATATATCAATTCAGCTGTATTGGGTAGCAATAGTACGTAGAATAAAACATGGGCATCTGGGCAGCCGTCACGGGCCCAGAGCTCCTGGGGTGGCCATGTCTGCCTAAAGTGACTCTGATCTAATCTGCCACTTGAAAGTATTTCTCATCAGTGATCTTTAACAGTTTCCTCCTATGCCTTAAAGGGAATCTGTCACCAGGTTTTTGCTATGTACTCTGAGAGCAGCATGATGCAAGGTTGAGATACTGATTCCAGTAATGTGTCACTAAACTTGTGTTGCTGTTTCAGTAAAATCAGTGTTTTATCAGCAGGAGTTGATCACTTAACGACTAGAAGTCTTGTGCCTCCTGGTCCACCTTCAACACTGATTGGCAGCTTTCTGTCAATGAACGCAAAAAAAACCTGCCAATCAGAGGCGTGGGCGGGGTTATACAGAGCTCGGCATTCAGAGCACTACTAGATCTGCAGCAGAGGAATCGAGGATTGTATCAGAATGACAGCAAAGCAGCCCAGAAAGTGATACATAGCTGGAATCAGGGTCTCTGTCCCGACATCATGTTGCTCTCAGAATACATAGAAAAACCTGCAGACATAATGCATTTAAGCATCGCTTATATAAGTGATGGCACAGTAGGGATGATGCGTTGTTCACCACTATGGCTAGTGATTTGCTGCAGTGGTCACATGCCGGCCCCACCAAAGATGAAGCTTGAAGGCCGACTAGAGCAGTGTTATGGAGGAGGGGATTAGTAGGTGACCATGCTTTCTGTTTATTTGTATATTTTTGGGCTTAACTTTAGGAATAAAAGGGCTGAACAGCCCCTTTAAGTGCTGGAGAATCCCTTTAAGGGAAATTTTCTGTAAGCGTGTATTTTGGGTATAATGATTCATTAATACAGGACATTAGACCACTGTGCCCCCATCATTGTCTCATTCTGTGGCCGCCATTTCAATGCAATGCCCCTCAGTCTATCCATGATGAATGCAGGGCATTGTAGCCCTCCTTGGGTCTAATTCTTGTCTGCAAAGATCATACCAGAAGATTAGACATGGTGGGAGACGTGCGTGCTCCTCTCAATGCTTCTACTTGTATCGATGGAGATAAGACATGGCAAAGAGACAAATACTAGTTATGGAAACACAACATCCAAAATTATTAATAAACCAAGTATGGACATTGTTATCCTCATGGCCGATCACGTGCAGACAAATATTCATTAAATACGGTAGATATTATTACCTCAACATAATACAACACATTATATACATGAGGTGAAGATTATATTACCTAGTCGTTTGATGAGAAGAAACAATGAGATAAAATTGTACAGGCGCTATAAAATCTACCATAATGGCAGAGAACATCACTGCTACTGGGCCAATGATCTCATTATTCATAGGTTATACCCACATCCTCCACTAGAGGGGGTTCACTACATTAACACACTAACTTTCCATACAAATGCAGCTCGCACCTCCTAGTGGTGGATGCAGGTATATGTAATAATTGATCAAGTCAGAAAAACAGATAACCTATACACAGGAATTCTGAAACTAAATGTATTGAACCAGCAATAAATATTATATGTCTCTGTTAGAACACACAAAATGTTATGTTTTAATTGAAATTATTAAAAAATCTACTTAGAATTAAGAATCCTCAGTAGTTGATACCTTTTAATGGCTAACTGAAAAGATGGTACCACATTGCAAGCTTTCGAGACTACTCAGGTCTCTTCATCAGGCATAGACTAATACAAGATCTGAAGAATCACATATTTATACACAACACAGCACAGAAAAAATGCAACAGATAAGACAAGTGACGTAAAGCAGAATTTTCATTATGGGAGAGGGATAAACATAAATATTGGAACAGTTCATAGATAAAGAGTGAAAGTTTTATTGTCCTCTGATTGTGGTCTGGTTCTGTTTTGTGATGCCACAGAAGGTCTGAAGAGCAAATTCCTTAATTGATTTAAAAAGACATAAATCCATGAGACACATTCATTCCAGCATTTAGTGTGTCAAATGTTGTCATAAGTTTATACTACCAGACTCTTCTGTCTCTCTGAGACTTGAAGTTACCTTTTAAAACAAGTAATTTAATGTCCATCATGCTATGACCGGGGACACAAAAATGTTTTGCCACAGGTAGATCCATTCTTTTTTCTCTTATTGTGTGACGATGAGAATTCATCCTTGTTCTAAGCTTTTGCCCGGTCTCCCCCACATACAGACCCCCAGTTGGACATTTAGTACCAATAATTAAGTATACCACATTAGATGTGATGCAGCTGAAAGTACCTGGGATCTTGTAGTCCTGATGTGAGTTGGGGATCTTTATCTTGTCTGTGGTCATTATAGATGGACAGGTTTTACATTTTTTCTGCTTGCAAGTAAAGATTCCTGCAGCTGTTGGAGAGGACAGGGAGCTTCTGACAATGATGCTTCTTAGATTTGGGGGCTGCCTAAAACACAGTAGTGGGGAGTCTGGAAATATGGATTGTAATCGGGCATCTTTTTGTAGTAAAGGTTGTAATTTCCGTGCAGCTCCCCTTAGCACTTCCAGATTTGGATTGTAGGTGACCACTAGAGGCACCTGGTTATTTTCTTCTTTAGCTTTTTAATGTAGGAGATGATTCCTTGATATTCTGGTGGCTCTTGTAATCTGGTTTTCAATTGTTCTTGGATGGTAGTCCTGATACAAAAATGCCAGGTGACCAAGGTGTTTGTCTCTATCCATGGGGTTGGAACATATACGATTGTATCTGATGGCTTGGCTGTAGACAATAGAGTTTTTTATGTGTTTTGGATGGAAACTGTCCCATTTAAGGTACAGTATGTTGGACGGTCGATTGGCTTCTTATATAGGCATGTCTCTACTTCATTGTTCTTTAGCTTAATGATTGTGTCCAAAAAGTTAATCTCAGTGGTGGAGTAGTTGAGTGTTAAGTTGATGGTGGGATGAAATTGATTAAACTGTTCGTGGAACGTCTTTAACTGTGGCTCAGACTCCGTCCAGATGATTAAAATATCATCACTGAAGCGGTAGTAGGCCAGAGGCCTGATGGGACATGAGGATAAAAAGTTGCTTTCAAGCTTGGCCATGAAAAGATTTGCATACTGTGGAGCCATTTTACTTCCCATAGCTGTACCTGTCTTCTGTAGATAGATCTTGTTGTCAAACTCAAAGTAATTATGGGTGAGGATGAATTTAAGGGGAGCTAAGGGAAGCTGCTCGGAAATTACAACATTTTCTACAAAAAGATGACCGATTACAATCCATATATCCAGACCCCCCACTACTGTGTTTTAGGCAGCCCCCAAATCTAAGAAGCATCTTGTTAGAAGCTCCCTGTCCTCTCCAACAGCTGCAGGAACCTTTACTTGCAAGCAGAAAAAATGTAAAACCTTTCCACTTATAATGACCGCAGACAAGATAAAGATCCCCATATCAGATCAGGACTACAAGATCCCAGGTACTTTCAGCTGCATCACATCTAATGTGGTGTACTTAATTATTTGTACTAAATGTCCAACTGGGGGTCTGTATGTGGGGGAGACCAGGCAAAAGCTTAGAAAAAGGATGACTTCTCATTGCCTCTGGTGGTTACTGAAAGTAGTGAAGCTGGTCAGATTGACAGAGGTGTTGCGAGTTCTCTTTCTGGGCTCCCTCTGGTGGTTACTGGAGGTAGTGGAGCTGGTCAGATTGACAGAGGCTTGCCACCTGATAATGATGATGACGATTGGAGATCTGGGGTTTCTGACTGGTGTATTTAAGTCAGCTGACTTCCTTCAATCCCTGCTAGTTATTTTCTTCCTGTGCCTTCTGAGGTCTGATGTCTGATGTCTCTTGCTCTGTTCCTGCATGGTTCCTTTGCTAATCTTTTAGCATTTGATCTGGTTTTGTCTGTCTCTGCTTTGTGCGGGTCAGTTTGCTCCTGCTGGGGCTTTGCTGGATCACCGCCCATATGTTACTGCTTGTGTCAGTTTCTTCTGTCCCCTGTTATATTGGTCTCTTTTTGCTTTGCTTTCAGTATATACCTGAGTGCTGATATAGTGGGGGCGAAGTCATGTGACTTCAGTGTTTTTTGTGCATCAGATATGTTGGATTTTTCAGGGTTTTTGCATGATTGCAGACAGTGTCTTTCCTTTCCTGTCCAGTCTAGTCAGTTTCGGCCCCATCATTTGCTCAGTCTATTTTTCTGCCTACGTTTGTGTTTTCATCTTGTCTCACCGACAATATATGTTTGGGGGCTGTCTATTCCTTTGGGGTCTGCTCCGGGGCAGTTTAGATTTCACCTTTCTTGCCTTAGGCTGAGTTATTTCTCCGGCTGTGCCGAGGCATCTAGGGCATCGTAGATATGCTCCATGGCTACTGCTAGTTGTGTGGATAGGATCAGGGGTCTGCAATCCGCTTAGTTACCAACCTCTCTGGTTTTCTGGTGGCTTAGCCTGGTCCTCCTCGGTGACCCATTCACAACAGAATCACCAGCCTTACTATAGACTCTAGGGTACTCTAAAGAAGGAAAGAATTTAAAAAAAAAAAAAAAAAAAAAGTGTCAATTTTTTTTGTATATTTTTTCCTCTTTTTTTTCTGGGGCCGTAGGAGGATATTTTTTGCCTAAATGGAGACTAAGCAATTGTCTGATCGTGTTGAGCAGCTCGCTGCTGAAGTGCGGGGAATTTCTGCCTATCTTGCTCAATCATCTGCTGTTGAACCAAAAATCCCTACTCCTGATGTGTTTTCTGGGGATCGGTCTAAATTTTTGAATTTTAAGAATAATTGTAAACTATTTTTTGCTTTGAAGCCTAACTCATCTGGGAGCTCTGTGCAGCAGGTTAAAATTGTCATCTCCCTGCTGCGCGGCGATCCCCAGGATTGGGCCTTTTCTTTGACACCCGGAGATTCTATTCTGGCTAATGTGGACGAGTTTTTTCAAGCCCTGGGGTTGTTGTATGATGAACCTAATGCTATTGATCAAGCTGAGAAAACCTTATTGGAATTGAACCAGGGTCAGGATTCTGCAGAGTTATATTGTCAAAAATTCCAAAAGTGGGCGGTCCTTACTAAATGGAACGATGATGCCCTAGCAGCTCTCTTTCAGAAGGGTTTGGCAGAAACCGTAAAAGATGTTATGGTGGGATTTCCTGTCCCCTCTGGTCTTGACGACACTATGTCATTGGCCATTCAAATTGTGAATTGTGAACGTAAAACTACACGAGAGGCGTTGCCGCCTTTCGAACGAACTTCTGAACCCATGCAATGCGATAGGGTTTTGTCTAGGGCGCAGCGTCAGGAGTTTAGAAGGCGTAATAAGTTGTGTTTTTTCTGTGGGGACGCCTCGCCTCTCATACTATTTCTGTCTGCCCTAAATGAGAAAAGCGTTTTGCTCACGCATTTACGGTGGGCAGTGTACAGCCTAATTCCTTTTGGCAATTACCTTGATCTGCTACTTGTCTACATTTTCCGCTAAGGCTTTTGTTGATTCAGGAGCAGCTTTGAATCTGATGGACTTTGACTTTGCCAAACATTGTGGTTTTCCCATGATACCCCTGCAGACTCCTATCCCTTTGAGGGGTATTGATGCCACTCCTTTGGCGGAGAATAAACCCCAGTTTTGGACCCAGGTGATAATGCGGGTGGCCCCGGACCACCAAGAGAATTGTAAATTTTTGGTGTTGCACAATTTGCATGATACTATTGTTCTGGGTTTTCCTTGGTTGCAAACTCATAATCCGGTTTTGGACTGGAAATCTGTGTCTGTGGTGAGTTGGGATTGTCAATGTGTTCTTAGTGACACTCCTGTTTTCTCCACCTCTCCCCAGTCTCATGATATTCCTGGCTATTTGGCTGATTTTTCTGATGTATTCAGTGAGAGTAAGTCTGTGTCTTTGCCTCCTCATAGGAGTTATGACTGCAATTGAGTTAATGCCCGGGTGTAAATTTCCCAAGGGTCGGCTTTTCAACTTATCGGTACCCAAACATAATGCTATGCAAACTTATATCAAGGAGTCGTTGGAGAAGGGTCATATTAGACCGTCCTCTTCACCTTTAGGTGCTGGGGTTTTTTTTGTGGCCAAGAAAGATGGCTCATTAAGGTCATGTATTGACTATCGTTCCCTTAACAAAATCACTGTTAAATATCAGTACCCGTTACCCCTGATTTCTGATTTATTTTCCAGAGTTAAAAGTGCCTGTTGGTTTACCAAACTTGACCTCAGGGGGGCGTATAATCTTATTCGCATCAAGCATGGGGATGAATGGAAGACAGCGTTTAATACTCCAGAGGGACATTTTGAGTACCTGGTGATGCCTTTTGGGCTCACTAATGCCCCTTCTGTCTTCCAATCCTTTATGAATGATATTTTCCGGGACTTTGTGGATAAGTTTTTGATCATTTATCTGGATGATATTTTGATCTTTTCCAGTGATTGGGATTCTCATGTGGAACATGTCCGGACTGTCTTCCGGATTTTGAGGGAAAATTCTCTGTATGTTAAGGGATCGAAGTGTCTCTTTGGTGTATAGAGGATTTCATTTCTGGGATTCATTTTGTCCCCGTCTACTATTGAAATGGACCCGGCCAAGGCACAGGCCATTTATGATTCGGTTCAGCCCACTTCTTTGAAGGCTCTTCAGAAGTTTTGGGGTTTTGCTAATTTCTACCGTAAATTTATTAGTAATTTTTCTGTTATTGTTAAACCACTGCCTGATTTGACCAGAAAAAGGGTGCTGATGTGTTGAATTGGTCTCCAGAGGCAGCCTTGGCTTTTCAGGAGCTTAAGCGGAGATTCACTTCTGCTCTGGTTCTACGGCAACCTGATGTCTCACTCCCATTTCAAGTGGAGGTAGATGCTTCTGAGATTGGTGCAGGAGCCGTTTTGTCCCAAAGAGATCCGGTGACTTCTAAGATGAATCCCTGTGCCTTCTTTTCTCGAAAATTTTCCCCATCTGAGCGTAACTATGACGTGGGGAATCGGGAATTGTTGGCCATGAAATGGGCATTTGAAGAGTTGAGACATTGGTGGGAGGGAGCTAGACATCAAGTTGTGGTCCTCACTGACCACAAGAATTTGATTTATCTTGAATCAGCTAAATGCTTGAATCCTAGACAGGCTAGGTGGGCCTTATTTTTCACCCATTTTAATTTTGTGGTCTCTTTTTTTCTGGGCACTAAGAATGTTAAGGCGGACGCCCTTTCTAGGAGTTTTTTTGCAGATTCTCTTGATGTGACCGAGCCTACTACCATTCTAAATGAGGGTGTAGTTCTTTCCGCCATCTCACCTGATTTGAGACATGCCCTGGAGGAATTTCAGGAGGACAAACCTGAACGTTGCCCTATGGGAAAATTGTATGTCCCTGACCAGTGGAGGAAAAGAGTAATGTCTGAAATTCATTGCTCCACGTTGGCTGGTCATCCAAGTATTTTTGGTACCAGAGATTTGGTGAGTCGGTCTTTTTGGTGGCCTGCCTTGTCTCGTGATGTCAGGAATTTTGTGCAGTCCTGTGGGACTTGTTCTCGGTCCAAGCCCTGTTCTCGTTCTAGTGGTTTTTTGATGCCCCTGCCGGTGCCCAGGATGCCATGGACCCATATCTCAATGGATTTTATTTCTGATCTTCCAGTATCTCAGAGAATGACTGTTATCTGGGTGATCTGTGATAGATTTTCTAAAATGGTCCATCTTGTACCACTCCCAAAGTTGCCATCTTCTTCTGAGTTGGTGCCCTTGTTTTTACAACAGGTGGTTCGTTTGCACGGGATTCCTGAGAACATTGTATCGGACAGAGGAGTCCAGTTTGTTTCCTGATTTTGGAGAGCTTTTTGTTCCAAACTGGCAATTCAGTTATCTTACTCCTCTGTATTTCATCCTCAGACCAATGGGCAGACTGAGAGAACAAACCAGACTTTGTTATCCTATTTGAGATGTTTCATATCTGCTGATCAGGATGACTGGGTCTCATTTTTGCCCTTGGCCGAATTCGCGCTAAACAATAGGGCTAGTTCTGCCACTTTGTTGTCGCCTTTTTTCTGTAACTTGGGTTTCATCCTCGATTTTCTTCAGGGCAGGTGGAATCTTCGGCCTGCCCAGGTGTGGATTCTGTGGTAGAGAGAATGCAGCAGATTTGGGACCAAGTAGTGGATAAGTTGTCCCACTCTCAGGAAAAGGCCCAACGGTTTTCCAACCGGCATAGGACCATTGGTCCCCGGTTTAAAGTGGGTGATATGGTTTCGTTGTCTTCAAAAAACATTCCTATGAAGGTTGTGTCTCCAAATTCATGGGACCTTATACGATTTTGGAAATCCTTAACCCCGTTCCTTTCCCTTTGGCTCTTCCAGTTACGTTTAAGATTCATAACGTTTTTCATAAATCTTTGTTGAAGAGGTTTGTGGAGCCAGTAGTTCCCATGGCGGCGCCTCCTGACCCTCTATTGGTTAAAGGTAATTTCGAGTATGAGGTAGAGAAGATATTGGATTCTCGTTTGGCTAGACGGAGACTCCAGTACTTGGTCAAATGGAAGGGTTATGGCCAGGAGGATAATTCTTGGGTCTCTGCTTCTGACATTCATGCCGAAAGATTGGTTCGTGCTTTTCATCGGGCCCATCCTGACCGGCCTGCTGGCGTGGATGAGGGTTCGGTGACCCCTCCTCAAGGGTGGGTACTGTTGTGAATTCTCTTTCTGGGTTCCCTCTGGTGGTTACTGAAGGTAGTGGAGCTGGTCAGATTGACAGAGGTGTTGCGAGTTCTCTTTCTGGGCTCCCTCTGGTGGTTACTGGAGGTAGTGGAGCTGGTCAGATTGACAGAGGCTTGCCACCTGATAATGATGATGACGATTGGAGATCTGGGGTTTCTGACTGGTGTATTTAAGACAGCTGACTTCCTTCAATCCCTGCTAGTGATTTTCTTCCTGTGCCTTCTGAGGTCTGATGTCTCCTGCTCTGTTCCTGCATGGTTCAGCTAAGTGGTTCATTTGCTAATCTTTTTGCCTTTGATCTGGTTTTGTCTGTCTCTGCTTTGTGCGGGTCAGCTTGCTCCTGCTGGGGCTTTGCTGGATCACCGCCCATATGTTACTGCTTGTGTCAGTTTGTTCTGTCCCCTGTTATATTGGTCTCTTTTTGCTTTGCTTTCAGTATATACCAGAGTGCTGATATAGTGGGGGCGAAGTCGTGTGACTTCAGTGTTTTTTGTACATCAGACGTGTTTGATTTTTCAGGGTTTTTGCGTGATTGCAGACAGTGTCTTTCCTTTCCAGTGCTGTCTAGTCAGTGTGGGCCCCATCATTTGCTCAGTCTATTTTTCTGCTTGCGTTTGTGTTTTCATCTTGTCTCACCGACAATATATGTTTGGGGGCTGTCTATTCCTTTGGGGTCTGCTCCGGGGCAGTTTAGATTTCACCTTTCTTGCTTTGGGCTGAGTTAGTTCTCCGGCTGTGCCAAGGCATCTAGGGCATCATAGGTACGCTCCACGGCTACTGCTAGTTGTGTGGATAGGATCAGAGGTCTGCAATCCGCTTAATTACCAACCTCTCTGGTCCTGCTATCCTCCTCGGTGACCCATTCATAACACTTGTGGGGGCATCACAACACAAAACCAGACACCAATCAGAGGACAATAAAACATCCATACTCCTTATCTATGAACTGTTCCAATATTTATGTCTATCCCTCTCCCATAATGATAATTCTTCTTCATGTCACTTATCTATCTACTGCATTATTCCTGTGTCCTCTTGTGCATAAATAGGTGATTCTTCGGATTTTGTATTAGTCTTTGCCTGATGAAAAGACCTGAGTAGTCTCGAAAGCTTGCGATTTGTTACCATCTTTTCAGTTAGCCATTAAAAGGTATCAACTACTGAGGACTCTCAATTCTAAATATTTTTCTATCTACTGGCTAACACGGTACAAAGATATATATCTTTCCTGTAAAAAAGCTACCTATCACAACGTCTATCTAAAGTGTCCAGTGCCAGATATCGCATCTGCGCAAAAATCTTGGTTAAGTTACCCAACAAGATATACAGTATATATATATATATATATATATATATATAACTTACTGTATGTATTTATTTTTAGAACACCATTGATTCCATGGTGCTGCACATGAGAAGATAGATAGATAGATAGATAGATAGATAGATAGATAGATAGATTAGATTGTAGTTTTACTTGTCCCCCTACATCTGTCAGGCTACCATTTCATTGGCTGTAGTTGGCACCCCACTCAAAAAGTAGTTCCCTTTTTATGACTGTAGTTTACTGTCTATTGCCTATGAACAACTATATAAAAAGTTTTGAAAAAAGAAAGAGTATTGTTCCGATAATAATTAAGGTGTTAATTAGTCTGGTACTCTGATACCCATTT
This sequence comes from Dendrobates tinctorius, assembly GCF_039654945.1. Lineage (NCBI taxonomy): Eukaryota > Metazoa > Chordata > Amphibia > Anura > Dendrobatidae > Dendrobates > Dendrobates tinctorius. Next base: position 47,790,196 of record NW_027361810.1, on the reverse strand, counting down.
ATGGACGCTGGTTGCAGAAATACACTGTATATGTAAGATCTTGTTTGTGAACTTTCACAATGAAATTGACTTATTATTAGCATTTACTGTATGTATGATATGTACACTCTAATAATAATAATATATATATTTTTATATTTTCTTTTGTTTAGCAATGGGTGGATGTCAATTTAAAATGGAACCCAGCAAAATATGGTGGGATACAGAAAGTCCGAATTTCTTCCAGTAATATTTGGCGACCCGATTTTGTTCTTTACAACAAGTAAGATGTCTATCAATTCATTATGAAGTTATCTAAATCATATATGCGTATATATATATATATATATATATATATAGTATATATATATATATATACACAGTATGTATAAATAAATACTTTTCCTTATTATATAAAATAGCATCATATTGTACCAATGAATGTAAATATAATTTAGTTTTGGTGTCTCTTGGAGTCTCGCATTTGTACTGCCTCCAAAGCCATAGATTTCACGATACACTTTGCATAGATTGCTAAGTGGTTCTCTTAGACCCTATGAGACTGGTGAACTTACTTTTAAACTCCTTGTTAAAATCATTGCGTATTCCAGGCTTGGAAATTAGAATTTATATATCAGTTTTGAAACTTTCAAATAGAATTATACAGCCATTCTAACATGGATTCTCAAAATAAGTACACCAGGCTCATCAGATATAAAAAAAAAAATCTACATGTATGCAGTTTGTATTGTGATATCTGGGACAGATACATGTAAGGGTGGTTTCACATTAGCGCTTTTTAAGCGCACGCACGGCCGGGGGTAGCTCCGCCCCCGAGCCGGCTCTCTGCCCGACGTGCCCGCCCCTTGCTTGTATCGCCGCCTCCTAGCGCACAGCGGCGCCTGCGATCGGCGCACCCTATCTTTAGCATAGGGTGCGCAGATCGTGCGCAGGCCGTGCGCTAGTTGCGCTTTGACCTGCGCTGCGCACTTTTGACGGTGCGCCGTGCGCGCCAAAATCAAACTTTTCGGATTTTGGCGCACACGGCGCACTGTCAAAAGTGCGCAGCGCAGGTCAAAGCGCAACTAGCGTACGGCCTGCGCACGATCTGCGCACCCTATGCTAAAGATAGGGTGCGCCGATCGCAGGCGCCGCTGTGCGCTAGGAGGCGGTGATACAAGCAAGGGGCGGGCACGCCGGGCAGAGAGCCGGCTTGGGGGCGGAGCTACCCCCGGCCGTGCGTGCGCTTAAAAAGCGCTAATGTGAAACCACCCTTAGTAACCCATTTCCTAATATATTACTACATTGCTAATTGTCTAGTGTTTAGTTGATGAAAATAAGCAGAAACATTTGAAGGAATCAACTTTTTTTATCTTTTACTTCATCACAGTGCAGATGGAGACTTTGTTATTGTAAAGGATACAAAGGTCCTCCTTGATTATACAGGAAAAATTATCTGGACTCCTCCGGCCATTTTTAAAAGTTACTGTGAAATTATAGTTACATACTTCCCATTCGACCAGCAGAACTGCAGCATGAAACTGGGAACCTGGACCTATGATGGCTTGTTAGTAGTTATAAACCCGGTAAGGAATCTTTACATGAGTTGACGGCTGAATGCCTTGTAAATATATCCTGCGGTTTCTATAATCTGCACTCACAATATTTTTATGTTTTATACCAAAATGCATTTCTGTATCTACAGTATACTAGTAGATATTTTTGACACCCTATTAGGGATGAGCAAACATTTAAATAAACTTAAATATGTTACTCGGCCCGAGCAATTCCTAATGCTCGGATTCTCGTTTCGAGCAACGAGTATAATGGGAGTCAATGGGAGATACAAGCATTTTTATGGCAGATCCTACAAGGAGGTCTGAGGGGCAGATGGATGGAAAAAGTGCTGAATGGAAGGAGAACAGCATGGGGAAGACCCCTGGAAGCATCCCTGACTCACAGATCACTGCTGAGAACAATGGTATCACATTTTATCTCCATTTTAAGGACTGACAATAAAACACTAAAAACTGATGAGAAATTGTTCACACATTGCCACATGCGGATTATTTCTTCTGCACTGGTGTACCACACGGCCAATCCCTGATTGTAGGCTGGCTGTTTCATTTGGTATTTATGCACCTGTGCAGCTGCCATTTTACTTGGGTCCGCTGCACCCTGGATTAGTGCAGATGCATTTGGGCCTGTCTGGTTTGTAAGAGAAATTGGAGTTTACAGGAGAAAATGTTTAATGACCTGTATATAATTCAAAATTTTAAAAAAAATATTTTAAAAATGATAATTTGAGTATACCAAAATTGAAATATGTATTAAAAAAAATGAAATTTCAGTGTAATTTATGAAGGAAGCAAGAACTGCCAAAATTTGATTGAAGGGGGACTCAGATTCACCCTATATTACACATAAATGAGGGCCTCATTCACATTTTGTTCAAATTGTCATGTAGTGGTATTCCTAGACTCATAAAGGCTATGGACTAAGTGAAAAGCCTGCCAAAAATTACAAAGATTGCTGTTAAAGAGAAATAGCGCAATAGTGCATTATCCAGTGTGCAGATAACAATTGCAAGTAATACACTCACCAAATGGAGTTTTGAAACAGGCAATGAAGGATTCGCTGCTGCAGAACCACAGCTCTACAAAGGACCAACATAGAAGACTCAGGATAGGAAAAATGTGGTTAGACAATCCACGCTGCGAATCACTAAAAACTCGATTAATACAGTGGTCTTTTTACTACACATTTCAGAGTCTCACAGAACTCCTTCCCAGGAAAAAACACCTACACCCTTCCATACACCCTTCAAGGCACCAACTATAATATGTCATTCAAATATTGTGAGCAATGTGTAGTTGTGGTTGTCTCACACTCATAAAAGTTCTGTACTAAGTGCAAAGCCTGCCAATAATTACAAGCAGGGTCATCCATACACCCTTCAAGGCACCAACTGGAGTGCCTCATAAAAAAATTAAGAAAGTGTAGTTGTGGAACTTCTACACTCATATAGGTTTTGCACGAAGTGAAAACCCGGGAAAAAATTATAATAAGGGTCATCCAGTAATCCATATACCCTTGAAGGCTACAACTGGTGGGCCTCATTCAAATATTGAAGGTTAAAAACATTATGTGATGCTGTCCTCTGCTTGTGTGGAAAAGTCGAGGCTAATCCGGCACAACACCTCCGAGGCATAAAGGGACAGCTCATGCCAGGTGTCCAGGAATCAGGGAGTATGCTGGTTTTGTCGGCCAGGTATTGCTTGACCATCTTTAAAAACTTTTCCCTCCTTGTCAGAAATATCCGGTCATCAGGACATGGACGCTGGGAGAGTGTCATGAAATTGGACCATGTATTTGACAGCCTCTGATGTACCAGATGTGTGTGCTCCTCACCTCTCCTCCTAGGTTGGGCAAGGGAGCTTGCATCCTGATGCTAGTGTTGTCTGATGGGAATTTTTTCTACATATTTTCCAGAATGGACTTCTGGTATGCCACCATTTTAGTAGACCTCTCCACCTCAGGAATGAGGGATGCAAGGTTCTCCTTGTAGCGTGGGTCTGAACAACCAATACTCTTTTTTTTGGCCAAGATGAATGTAATGCGAGGGTCACAGGAAAGACAATGGTACATAGAGTCGGGCATATGTGCCAAGCTCCGTACAGCCACCACTTCACCTTATTCCACCGTGATGACTACTCTCCATCTCCTCAGCCCATCCACGTAGGAGAGATGGGACAAAGCTTGTGTGGGTACTAGCCTCTTTTGCGCTAGCAACCAGCTCCTGTTCCTCTTTATCCTCCTCAGCCTCCACGTCCTCATTGTTATCTAATCTGCGCTTAGCAGATGAGTTGAGGTTAGGCTGGGTAGTATCTGCCTGTCTCATGTCTTCATCCATCTCCACCTGGTTCGCATGCAAAGCTTCAGCTTTAATTGTGAGAAGCGACTGTTTAGGCACAGGTAAGCACAGAAACGGTATGGTTGAGCTGATTATGGCATCATCGCCACTCACCATCCTTCTGGAGTCCGCAAAGTCATGGAGAACCTCTCAAAAGTCAGACATCCATGCCCACTCTTCAGTTGTTAGATGTGAATGCTGCCCAGAACACCCACAGGCATGTTGGAGCTGATATTCGGCAAGCCTTGCCAGCATGTGCCGTGTGGAGTTTCAGAGCGTGATGACGTTGTGCTCCAGTAGGTGAGCTGGCACTTGCATGCGCTACTGCAGCACTGCCACAGCATACCTTGACCAGAAGCCCTGGCAAATCTGGTTAGGTTTTAAAAAAATGCAGAACCGCCAAGCATTGTAGGTGTGTGAGCTTGCCAAGCTTCACAGCCACTACCAGGTTGCGGCCGTTATTATACATGACCATGGCTGGTTGGAGGTTCAGAGGCGACAACCACAGATCTGTCTGGTCTCTTATTACTTTCAATAACTACCGTGGTGTGCTTTTTGTCTCCTAGACAAATTAGCTTCAGCAGAGCCGGTTGCCGTTTCGCTGAGGCAGTGCTGCAGAGTTTCCAGCTTCCAGATGTGGACAACGTGCTCGGAGATACCACATTGGAGATGGAGGAAGATGAGGAGCATGAGGGGGGTACAGGAACTGATGTAGGAGGTGGAGAAAACCTGATGTGCCATGCCAGGGTGGGTCTCGGCCCCAGCCTCCACAATGTTCACCCAGTGTGCAGTCAGGGAAGTGTAACGGCTCTGTTCACAAGCGCTTGTCCACATGTTGGTCATTAAGTGTACAGTCCCCGTAACTGCGTTGGTAAGGGCACGGGTGATGTTCCTAGACACATGCTGGTAGAAGGCGGGGATGCCACACCAGTAGAAATAGTGGTAGTTGGGGACCGAGAAATCTTCTATGTTTACAAGTCAAAACAGCAACAACCTAGAAATGGGCCGTTTAGTGTTTGGATCTTTTGGCTGGGAACTTCTTTTTTGCTCCAAGGCCTGGGGTAGTTACAGGTGTAGGCAATATGAAAATCACAAGCGAAACCTGATAAAAGGGGAGAAGTTACCTCAATCTTTGCATTGTGTGTCTGTGTCTGCCACACTAAGCATGGAGAACAGAAAGAGAAGAGGACTGTCTGAGGACTTGAGAATCAAAATTGTTAAAAAATATCAACAACCTCAAGGTTACAAGTTCATCTTCAGAGATGATGATATTCTTTTAGCCACGTTGCGCAACATAATCAAAAAGTTTACAACCCATGCCACTGTAGCTATTTTCCCTGAACATGGACAGCAGAGAAAAATTGATAAAGGTTGCAATGCAGGATCGTCCGGATGGTGAATAAGCAGCCCCAGTCTAGTTCCAAAGAAATACCATCTGTCCTGCAGGCTCATAGTGCATCAGTGTCAACGCGAAGTATCTGTCAACATTTGAATTTTATGAAACACTATGGAGACCTAGGAGGACCCCACTGTCTAGACATAAAGATCTAGACTCCAGTTTGCCAAAATAATTGTGAGCTTTTTGATAAAACACATTATTCTACTTTTGCCGAAAATGGAATAAGGCTTATGTGCACACGCTGCGGATTCACCTGCGGATTTTTCCGTGCGGATCCGCAGGTAAAACCGCAGGTAAATTGACCTGCAGATTGGCCTGCGGTTTGACACCTGGACAATGGAATAGGTGGCAAACCGCAGCGGAATCCGCAGAAAGAATTGACATGTCATTTATTTCTGCGGATTCAAAACCGCAGCTTTTCCGCAGTGTAAAGACCACAGCATGAGCACTGCGGATTGTAAATCCCATAGGCTTACATTGTACTGTACACTGTCTGCAGAACTGCTGCGGATCCGCAGAGGCCAAATCCGCTGTGGACCTGCAGCAGAATCCGCAGCGTGTGCACATACCCTAAGGCCTACAAAGAAAAGAACACAGTACCTACAGTCAAATATGGTGGAGGTTCAAAGATAATTAGGTGTTTTGCTGCCTCTAGCACTGGGTGCCTTGACTGTGTGCAAGGCATCATGTTATCTGAAGATTACCAAAGGATTTTGAGTTGCAATGTAGTGCCCAGTGTCAGAAAGCTGGGTTTGTGTCCTAGGTTATGGTTAGGTCTTCCAGCAGGACAATGACCTCAAACATATTTAAAGTAGCACCCAGAAATGGGTGGAAGAAAAGCGTTGGAAAGTTGTGAAGTGGCCAGCAACGAGTCCAGATCTAAATTCCATCAAACAACTGTGGACAGATCTTAAAATTGCTGTTGGGAGACGGCACCCTTCAAATATGCGAGACATGGAGCAGTTTGCAAAATAAAATTGGATCAAAATTCTAGTTGCAAGGTGTAAGACGCTTGTTGAAGGTTATAGGAAGCAATTGATTGCATTTATTTATACCAAAGGGTGTGATACCAAACATTAAGTTGAGGGTGCCAACAATTAGTGCAGCTAATTTTTGGTGCTGTGTGTAAAATTATGTCCAATTTGCCTTTTTTTTCCTCATTTTTTTTGTGTTTTTCCAGTAAACAATGTTCTGTTGTCCAATACACACTAAAGAAATAAGCATGTGGGTAACAAAACATGTGTAATGGCAGTAATATTCTGGGAGAAATACTTATTTTCTGCAACAATTTCAAGGGTGCAGGGCCGGCATGACCACCTGATGCACCCAGGCAAGTGCCGGATTCCTGGTTGAACGAGGGGCCAACTCACCATCAGGAACAGTGGCATTCTATGGGTCCCATGAGACGGTAGAGTTCGGTGCCAACGCTGGCACCAGCCCTCCTCAAATAATCACCTCTACCCGTTCCCCACAACTACGGAATTTTTAGCATCTGCTGACTCTCTGTGATGTCTCAGGGCAGAGGACATAATGACATCACTACAGTACGCCCTCTGATGAATAGTGCAGAGTGCCAGAAGATGGTGAGGAGACCGGAGCAATGGGAAACGAGGAGACTTGAGTATTTGATTATTATTTTTTTTTATGTATGGAGCACTATATGGGGCCCGTTATTCTGTATGGAGCAATACATTGGGCGATTATTCTGTTTGGAGCAATATATGGGGCCACTATACTGTATGGAGTATTATATGGGGCCATTATACTGTATTGAGCAATATAAGGGGCCATTATACAATATATAGAGCATTATTTGGGGGCATTATACTGTATGGAGCAGTATATGTGGCCCATTATACTGTATGGAGCATTATATGGGGCCACTAAATACAATATGGAGCAATATATGGAGCCCATTATACTGTTTGGAGGACTATGTGGTACCATGATGTCCCAGATGTGCTCAATTGCATTCAGGTCTGGGGAACTGGCAGGCCAGTCCATAGTATCAAGGTTTTCATCATGCAAGAACTGCTGACACACTTCAGCCTCATGAGGCCTAGCATTGTGCATCAGAAGGAACCCAGGACCTACTGCACCTGCATATGGTCTCACTCTAGGTCTTAGGATCTCATCCCGGTACCAAATAAAAGTCAGGGTACCTCTGGCTAGCACATGGAGGGCTGTGCGGCCTTCTAAAGAAATGCCTCCTCACACTATTACTGACCCACTGCCAAACTGATCATGCTGGAGGATGTTTCAGGCAGCAGAACGTTCTCCATGTTGTCTCCAGACTTTGTCACGTCTGTCACATGTGCTCAATGTGAACCTGCTCTCATTCGTGAAGAGCACAGGGTCCCAATGTCAAATCGGCCAATCTTTGTGTTCTCTGGCAAATGCCAATTGCAGAAGATGAGCCCTCACACCACCCTCATGGAATCTGTTTCTGACAGTTTGAGAAAACACATGTCCGTTAATGCCCTGATGGAGGTCATTTTGCAGGGCTCTGGCACTGCTCCTCCTGTTATTCCTTGCACAAAGGAGGAGATAGCGGTCCTACTGTTGAGTTTTTTCCCTCCTACGTCCTCCTCCATGTCTTCTGGTGTACTGGCCTGTGTACTGGTATCTGCTCCATATTCTGTACACTGTGCTGACAGACACATCTACCCTTCTTGCCACAGCTCGCATTGATGTGCCATCCTGGATGAGCTGTACTACTTGAGCAACTTCTGCTTCATGCTACTGTATAGTACCTCTAGGGGTGAGAGCAATGACAAAATACAAAAATGAACAAAACAACAGCCAAAAAGAATGAGAACAGAGAAATGGTCTGTGGTCACCACCTGCAGAACCACTCCTTTATTGGTTGTCTCGCTCATTGCCTATCATTTCTACCTGTTGTCTGTTCCATTTGCACAGCAGCAGGAGAAATTCATTCACAATCAGTGTTCCGTAATAACTGGACAGGTTGATTTCACAGAAATGTCATTGACTTAGACTTACATTGTGTGGGTTAAAGGGAATCTGTCACCCCTGGGACATATATAACCTAATAATATGGGCACACAGGTGATAGAAATGTTAAACTAGTCCTACCTGTGTGCTTCATTTTAGCAGTATTGTTGTTGAGAAAACTTATTTTTATGCCAATGATTTCTTCCAAGCTCCGGAGCGTGCGGTGCCTGGAAGAAATCCTTGCCTCCTGTCTTCATTATAATATCACCCCCCTCCCATGAACGTCACACTGCCTTGTGACATGCAGTTGTGGCACCGGTATTCTGAGCCTGCGCTCTGCACTACCTCCACAATCCATACCTTTTCCTCCCTTCTATGGGCAGTGTATTCACTCTTTATCTTCTGCGTAGGCGCCGCTAAGTCACACTGAGACTTCCGCTCCAGTGTCCTCCGACGTGCACCACGATAAGGTGTTCTCTCCACTTGCTCCCTGCATTGTCATCGCCAGGAACGATGTGTATACATACACATAGTTCCTAGCGATGTCTATGCAGGGTGGAAGTGGGGAGAACAACTTATCTGTAGGCAAAAAGCGGTCATCGTAAATATTGATTTCACTTAAATCCTCTTTTGTTTTATCACTTTACATTTTGTTAATTGATAAAAATAAACTATTAACACTTCTAATTTTGTAAGCCTCATACTTTTCAGCTATTTTCTTTGCTAACAATGCAGTACCTCCTGAGGCAATGGTGGTCACAGACGAAAGAGGGCCCCTGCGTAAGAAAAATATATGGGCCCTTTGCAGTCCAATAGGTCATAATAATGCGCAATTCCACCTCTTGAGCCACTGTGCATCTGCACAGGTTCTTCCAATGGTATGTCCGCCTCTGTCTGGTGTTGTGAGTCTTGTACAGGTGTTTGCCAACCAGTAACAGAGAGGACGAGACCAACCAGAGATGGGCCCCTCTATTCCAAGGCATCATTGAAAAAAACATGATATGGCATTCATCTTTGGTGACAACCCTACATTGTTTTGTGTAGTTGTAGCTACCTCAAGTATAGAAGACAGTGAAGCTGGCCATATACATAAGATAACGTTCATTCGGCAAATGTCTCAGTGGAGTGTTTGTCTCAGTGGAGTGTTCCTGATATTTCAGTAAAGAGAGAGGAGAAAACTCCTGCCAGTCACCTCTGGTGGTGGCTAATTTTTAGACATTGAAACTGACCAATCCTTCTTTCCCTGACATCATCTATCGAGGAGAGAATCAGATAACCTCAACCATCAGAGGGTCGACCGGCCTACTTGAAATTGTCGAATTTGGACATTTATTTAATGTGTATGTCTTAAATTTATCTTATCTGCCTGAGATAGGATTACAGTTCAGCCATCATTGCTATAAGGGCTCATGCTTACTTGTGAGAGACTTGCATGATTAAATGCCACCAGCACATTGCGTTCTTGGATCAAGAACATTATAGGGAGGTTATTTACCCCTTGTCCTTGTACACATTGCTTGCGGTACTTGGACTTGTGCATCTTTTACACAAGCCTTTGGGCTCATACTCACTTGCGAGAGACTCGCACGATTCTCGTGCGAGTCTCTCGAATGAAAACCTGGCACAGCCGTCGGCACTGGGACCGGAGCGTGCAGCTGCATAGAAATACATGTAGCCACACGCTCCGGTCCGAGTGCCGGTGGCAGTGCCAGGTTTTCATTCGAGAGACTCGCACGAGACTCGCAAGTGAGTATGAGCCCAAAGGCTTGTGTAAAAGATGCACAAGTCCAAGTACCGCAAGCAATGTGTACAAGGACAAGGGGTAAATAACCTCCCTATAATGTTCTTGATCCAAGAACGCAATGTGCTGGTGGCATTTAATAGAGAATACATTGACTAACTGACTGATATATTTAATATTCTGCTTTCAAGGAAAGTGACCGTCCAGATCTCAGTAACTTCCAGGAGAGTGGAGAGTGGATGATGAAGGATTACCGCTGCTGGAAACATTGGGTCACATATGCCTGCTGCCCCGATGTCCCATACTTGGATATCACCTACCACTTCGTCTTACAACGGCTCCCTCTTTACTTCATTGTGAATGTCATCAGTCCCTGTCTGCTCTTCTCTTTTTTAACTGGTTTAGTTTTCTACCTGCCCACTGATTCAGGTATGGAGTATGCTGGGTCATAAACAGAGGAGTACTAATAGCGGGTGTAAGGGTTGTAGTTGCCTCTGGGCCCTGGAATCAAGTGGGGGCCCAAAAGGTCATCATAAAAAAAACAATACTCTTAAAGACCAGTGATAGTTGGGGGGCTCTTTTGGGTTTTTGCATTGGGACCAGGAGTTTAAAATGATTCCACTGGTGATAACTAGTATTGCATGCAGAAGTCATGAGCGTGGCTGTGCTACTTCTTCCAGAAATTATCAGTATTTTTCTTAAGGTGTGTTTTGAAGTTTTCAGGGTGCATAAGAAAAGTTGTGGTTCTTAAACAGGGTTCTTATGAAGTTCTGATTTCTCAAGAAAGACCAATATGTGCTGGGAGAACATTATAAAAGCTACTCAAATGTCACTCTGGGTAGCGTCCTCTATCTAGGAAAAGGGAATGTGTCATCAGAAAATGACCTATTTCTTACATCAGGTTTTTATGGTACATTTATTTGTTTTTATTTTTTTAAATGTTGGCTATTTTTTATTTTAAAACTGTTATGTACATTAAAAAAATTGTGCAATAGGCCAAATTTAAGGATTTAAAAGGGGAATACAGTTCACAAATCTGGCAGTCTGTGCATTAGGGGAAAGTCACACGACCGTTTTCTCTCCATCCTAGAAAAACGGTCCAATCATTCTGATAATAGTCTGAACAAAGTGGGATCAGTTTTTCTCGGTTGTGGAGAGAAAAAGAAAAAGTTTTTCACCTTCTCTTTTATATCAGTCAATGAAAATCGGACCACACTCGGATGTCATCTAAGTGCGGTCCAATAGTTTCACAGAACTGTAGACTTGCATTGCCAATTTTGATCCGACACTCGGATCAAAATCGGATATGTCTCCAATTTTTCTTTCGGACCCGCTCTGTCCAAAGAAAAAAATTAGACATGTGCATAACCCCATAGAATATCATGGGTACGAGTGCTATCCGTGAAAACCAAAGATAGCACTCGTTCAAGATAATTGGTCGTGTGCACAAGCCCTTAGAGGGTCTGAAATAATGACCCCAGTATCAGGTGCACGGAATGTCCTGGAGTAGTGGTAGTAAATTTAAAAAGGTGGTAAAATTCTAATATTCCCAAACCTTTGGCCATAGAGTATAGTTTATTACTCATATACTTCATAAAATTATGTCTGGTTTATTTTATATTTCTGTGTGTTTCACAGGGGAGAAAATGACTCTAAGCATCTCAGTCCTGCTGTCACTTACTGTGTTTCTTCTGGTTATCGTTGAACTGATCCCGTCAACTTCTAGCGCCGTGCCGCTGATCGGAAAATACATGTTATTTACAATGGTGCTTGTTATAGCATCAATTATTATTACTGTCATCGTAATTAACACTCATCATCGCTCCCCAAGTACTCACACAATGCCGCCTTGGGTGAGGAAGGTGAGTTAAGAAGACCCAGGGTCTTTAAAGATCAGGGGCACAATCCCCAAGACATGTTTCCTCCGCCACTTAAGAAAATGATGTACATAATATATAGTCATTATATCACACCGTTAATGCAGTGCCAGGACTAAATATTACTTACATACTGTTGTGAACAAAACACTATACAAAAACCATTACCACCAATAACACCAAGGTACAAATCCAAAACAATACTGCTACATGATGACATATATATTATTATCAAAACACACACTACAAAGACCAAAATTACCAATAATATCATTATACACCTACCACTATATAATACCGAAATTGTTCCATCAAATTGTTACTAAATGAAAAAATATATGAAAAAAGACCACCATGTGGTGACCATGTAGTGATAGACTCCACCTTTGCAGACTAAATAATGGATTACAGTTCAGGTAAATCCAGTGACTTATAGGTAACGTTCTTTATGATTGAAGTCATTCATTTTTCCCAACTTTTCCATCTGGCCCAGGCTGCGATGACCACTTCTTCTAGCCCAGACTTATCTGCAGAGTTTATCATCGACACATTTGACGTCTCACTTTTCCAGTACCATCTCCAACTCTTTCCAACATACACCAACTCCCCATTCTGCTGCAACCCTTAATTTTGTACCTGTATCTCCCTACTTACCCCATCACTGCGCATACTTTGTAACATAGTAACATAGTAATTAAGGTTGAAGGGAGACTTTAAGTCCATCTAGTTCAACCCATATCCTATCCTAACTTGCCCTAACATGTTGATCCAGAGGAAGGCAAAAAAACCCCATGTGGCAACAGTAAGCTTCACATTGGGGAAAAAAATTCCTTCCCGACTCCACATACGGCAATCAGACTAGCTCCCTGGATCAACGCAATATTAAGGAGACTAGTGTATATACCCTGTAATATTATACTTTTCAAGAAAGGCATCCAGTCCCTTCTTAAATTTTAGTAGTGAATCACTCATTACAACATCATATGGCAGAGCGCTCCATAGTCTCATTGCTCTTACAGTAAAGAATCCGCGTCTGTGAGTATGCTTAAACCTTCTTTCCTCCAGACGTAGAGGATGCGTTGTGGCACAATAGTGAACAAAATTGAGTCACCACTCTAATTACCTTCCAAAAAATGCTACCTGAAAACAGTAGTGCTCCCAAAAATATTAGTGCCAGACAGCAATAGTGTCCAACACAGTAATAATAATTTTCTCAGTTCCTCCAAATTGTAATAGTGACCCCTTAGTGCTCTCACACAGTAATAATACCTCTTTTGTCTCTAAAGAAAGCAATAATGCCTCTACTATGCTCCCTAGAAAGTAATAAGACCTCACATGTGTACCTTACCAATTAATTGTCCTACCCTATTGACCCTAGACACTAAAAATGACCTTGTTTGCCTTTGAAGGGTATAATGCCCCTAACTCCCCTTTAAAGTAATAATGCCCCCGGAGTGCCCTGTAAGGTAACGATTACACCTTGCCAACTTTGATAATATTACCGCTGTCTCCATACCTGTTATAGCTGTTTCTTCTGACTCAAAGTCAGATTACAGGATCACCAGTGAGGCCAAATTGTGGGACTCGGCCCTCTTTGTCATGAGTGCTCGAATATAAGAGATGCATACTGGTCGTGAGCATAAACAATTCTGTTTATTACCCTGTGAGCAGGTTTCTTACAGACAATGTGGTTCCCATTGGAAATTTCCATCAGATTTTTAGCTATGATGTCTTTCCCAGTGTACCACCCATAACACAGTTTCTTGTAGCCTTTCAATATGAGACAGAAACATATTAGGCCAAATATGAAACATAAAGAAAAATCTTAAAAATATTATGATAGTATGGGACTAGTAAATGCTAAAAAGTAAAGAATTTAGAAAAATACTAACCCTTTCATATCACCCCAGTTAAAAATGAAGCTTATACTCCCCTAATCCTGATACTTTGATGACCACAGAAACCCAGAAACCGAGTGCTTTCCACATAGAGGAAGTGAGCATTGGCGGCACAATGTAAAGATGTCATTATGCCGCCTACGCCAGGATCTTGTGACGTCTAGTCTTGTAGAGTCTAGTAGACGTCAGCAGCCTGCAGTATACAGAATGGAGACTGAGGCTCATGTCTCCCTGCCGTACCACCAGATCCAACAGTATCGGCGCCATGTTGATACCGATGCTGTTCAAAGTGGCACTCGCGAGATCTGGGGTACTGGATGAGAAGTGTGGGTGTCCCGATTCCTCCCGCGGCCTCTTACCAGCGCGGTCCCGGGTCGTACGCCTCCTGGCGTGCTCCTGCTTCCCGGCGCGTCCCCGCGCCTGACCTCCGGGTATCTCGGCGTCGGGCGCCTGCGCACTCTGTAGCTCCTGACACTCTGGCCTCTAGGAGAAGTGACGCGGTGGCGCCACCCCCAACATGGCGGCGCCCACCGACTACTTCTGTTCGGCGTCAGACCAGGTAAGACGCCTGACTAACTAATGCGGTGACACTGTCTTCCTGTCAGCGCTCGCTGTGTCTCAGGCCCTGTCCCCCTTCCTCTGTCTCTAGTTGCGCTACCGCTGGTAGCCATCTCTTGGCACCTCCAGCCTTATCCTTTGTCCGCCCTAGCTCCTGTGTCTTCCCTGTCCTGCCTCTCCCGTCTACCTGCCTGGTGTTTCTTACTTCCCCGTGTACGCCTGTCATCTGCCTTTGCCTCCCATTTGGTGTATTACCTGTACCGTGCTCTCTATTGCAGCCTCCAGCCTCCGCCATCCTCTGTGCCCCGTTCCTGTGCGCTGTCTATGCTCCGTGGTTCCTGTGTCATTCTGTGCCTTAGCAGCTTGGATTCTTCTGTGCCTTCTTTCCGCTGTTTAGCCCCAGTCGTCCCTTTGGCTCCAGCTGTCGCGGTCCTCTCCTCCATGGGCCTGCCCCTAACACTCCCTGTATAGGGGGTGGCCTCCCCTGGGCCGCTCATCCTCGGGGGCTCTGGAGCCGTGACCCAGAGGGTCCACTTCAGGGTTGTTGCCACTCTGAAACAGCATACCCGTAACAGCTTAGTCAGCCCATGGACCCCGCTGGAGCCGCGGTTGCACAAACAGAGTTAGTTTTCCTCCGGGAGAATCAAACGCGCATTATATCCTTTATGAAATCTATGGACTCGCATCTCTCCGCTCTCCAATCCTCTGACCCGGGTAACGCTGCCCAGTTAGCTGGCTTGCAACAAGAATTGGCTCAGCAGCGTGACACTCAGACACATATCCTCAGTTACATGGCTTCGGTGGATGATCGATTGCTTTCCTTGCAGTCGGCTACCTCAGCTCCTCCTCCAGCTGTGGTTTCTCACCCTTCTGCGCGGTTGGCCAAACCACCCCGGTATAACGGTGACGCCAAATTGTTACAGGGTTTTCTAAACCAATGCCGCCTCCATTTTGAACTTCTGCCCCAGCAATACCGCACGGACCGAGCCAAGATGGCCTTCATCATCTCCCATCTTGAGGGGGATGTTTTGGCTTGGGTGAATCCCCTCTGGGAGCGTGATGACGCTGTGGTCACCCAGTTATCCGTTTTTATGGACACCTTTCGTCGGGTGTTTGACGAACCGGGTCGTCTAGCCTCCACCACTGAGGCACTGTTTAATCTTTGCCAAGGTTCTCAAACCGTGGGCCAGTACGCCATCCAGTTTCGGACCTTGTCCTCCGATTGAGGCTGGACCAACGAAGCGCTTTTTGGCGAGGTCTTTCGAGCCATACAAAGGATGAGCTTGCTGGTTGTGACACTCCCACAGCTCTGGAAGATCTAATTTCCCTAGCCACCCGGATTGATCTCCGGTTTCTAGGAACGGGCTCGGGAGAGAAGGATTTCTCGTCCATTGCCTTCAGCTCGCAGACCACCTAGTCCTCGACCCAGGACCCTCACTCCTGCTTCTGCACCCGAACCAATGCAGGTGGACCGCCTTAAGCTCTCTGACCAGCGTCGTAGGGAAAGAAGTCTCCAGGGTCTTTGTTTTTATTGCGGCAGCAGTTCCCATTTGCTCGGAATTTGTCCTGATCGTCCGGAAAACTTCTCCGCCTAGGCCAGGTAAGAGAGGCCTCCCTAGGTGTATGTGATACCTCTCAACCCCTCACTTTGTCTGTCCTCTTGCATGTTGGTGGTACGCGGGCTTCCCTGGTGGCCTATGTGGACTCGGGCACCGCCGGAAATTTTATTAGGCTTGAGGAGGTCAACAAATTTTCTGTCCGTGTGAGGACCTTGGAAAATCCCCAGGTTCTTGCATCCATAAATGGTCGACCGTTGCAAGAGACCATTACGCTTGTTACCCAAGAGGTGGAGTTGCAAGTAGGGGCCCTGCACAAAGAGAAAGTTACGTTTTAGCAGGTATCTCCCATCCTAACCTACTCGGTCTTCCTTGGCTGCGGCACCACGAGCCCACCTTAGATTGGCATAACGGCAACATCTTGCGCTGGGGGGAGTCCTGTCGGGCTCGGCGTCTGCTGTCGGTGCGTCCTGTAGGTATACCCCGTCCTCCTTCTGTTCCCTCCGGATGCCGTCTGCTTACAGTGCTTTTTCGGATGTCTTTGACAAGAGAGAAGCTGAGACTCTTCCTCCGCACTGTCCCTACGACTGCCCCATCGAGCTCGTCCCAGGTACCACTCCTCCTCGTGGAAGGATTCATCCCCTCTCCTCGGCAGAGACCCAAGCCATGTCAGAATACATCCAGGACAACCTGGCCAGAGGCTTCATTCGGAAATCTTCGTCCCCTGCAGGAGAAGGCTTCTTTTTTGTGAAGAAGAAGGATGGGTCTTTGCGCCAGTACATTGACTATCGTGGCCTAAATCGCATCACGGTAAAGAACAAATACCCACTGCCACTCATCTCTGAGCTCTTTGATCACCTGAGGGGAGCACGAGTGTTTACCAAGCTCGATCTACGAGGAGCCTATAATCTTGTTCGCATACGCTCTGGGGATGAGTGGAAGACTGCGTTCAACATGCGAGACGGTCACTACGAGTATTTGGTTATGCTGATTGGTCTCTGCAACACACCTGCAGTATTCGAGGAACTCGTTAATGACATCTTTCGAGATCTCCTCTACTCCTGTGTGGTGGTCTACTTAGATGACATCTTAGTCTTCTCCTCCGACCTGGCCACACATCGTCGAGATGTCCGCCAAGTCCTCCAACGTCTCAGGGAGAACCACCTTTTTGCTAAGTTGGAGAAGTGCATCTTTGAGCAAACTTTGTTGCCTTTTCTTGGTTACATCGTCTTGAGCTTGAGGATAGAGATGGATCCTGAGAAAGTCTCGGCAGTCCTCAATTGGCCACATCCCCTTGGAGTAAAAGAGATCCAGCGTTTTTTGGGATTTCCTAATTATTATAGGCAATTTGTCCCCCACTTCTCTTCTTTCACTAAGCCTATTTCTGCTCTCGTCCGCAAAGGAGCCAATCCCAACCATTGGCCTCCTGATGCGGAGGCCGCCTTTGAAGTCCTGAAACAAGAGCTTGCAAAGTCTGAAGTCTCCTGTGCTCCATTGCCTGGATACCAATCGGCCATTCATTCTCGAGGTTGACGCATCCTCAGTTGGAGCAGGAGCAGTCCTTCTGCAAAAATCCTCCTTGGGCTGTTTTCTCACCTGCGGGTTCTTTTCTAAGGCCTTTTCCGCTCCTGACCGAAATTATTCCATTGGAGACAGAGAACTGTTGGCCATAAAAATGGCCCTCGAAGAATGGCGCCATCTTCTCGAGGGAGCCGTCCATCCGTTCATCATATTAACGGATCATAAGAATTTGGCCTTCATTCAGTCCGCTCAAAGGCTCAACCCATGGCAGGCCAGATGGTCATTGTTTTTCGGACGTTTTGACTTTGCACTCCACTTCCGACCCGGGGATAAGAACATCAAGGCTGATGCCCTATCACGATCATTCTTGTCAGTGGATAAGGAAGATGGACCTGCACATCTCATCGACCCTGCCAGAATCCTTACTGTGGCCCCACTGAGCCTGGTTTCCCCACCTTCTGTTAAAACCCTTGTTCGAGGTGGAGATAGATTAAAGGTCCTCTGTTGGAGCCATTCATCTAAGTTTTCTGGACATGCAGAGGTTAAAAAGACTCTCTCGTCTCCCGCCATTATTGGTGGCGTTCGCTTCGCAAAGACGTCCGGGATTTTATCGCCTCCTGTCCCTCTTGTGCCAGGAACAAAGTCCCTCGACACCCTCCTTCGGGACTCCTACATCCGTTACCTGTGCCTGCAAATCCGTGGATCCATATTGCTATGGACTTTGTCACCAATTTGCCTCCTTCCTCAAGATGTACTGTTATATTGGTGGTCATTGATCGGTTTTCCAAAATGGCCCAATTCATTCCATTGCCTAGCCTGCCTACTGCTCCTGAGTTGGCAAAGATTGTATTACTCCACGTCTTCCGACTCCATGGTTTTCCTCAGCATATTGTCTTGGATCGAGGGGTCCAGTTTACCTCCCTTTTTTGGCGAGCTCTCTGCGGATTGTTGAAGATAACTCTGGATTTTTCCTCAGCCTATCATCCCCAGTCTATTAGTCAAGTAGAGCGAGTCAACCAGGCTCTAAAGTCCTACCTTCGGCATTTCTCCAATGCTCACCAAGATGACTGGGTCTCTCTTCTTCCTTGGGCAGAATTTGCCTACAACAATCATCCAAGTGAAGCTTCCTCTAAGTCTCCCTTTTTTGTGGTTTTTGGACAACACCCAGGCATCCCCCTTCCTCTTTTCCCCGCCTCGGGTGTACCGGCAGCGGACTCCTTGTCTGTGGACTTCTCTCAGATTTGGAGGGAGACCACTGAAGCCATTGAAAAAGCCAGTCTCAAAATGAAGGGGTATGCCGACAAGAAACGGTTAGACAACCCTCTGTATCGCCCAGGAGATAGGGTTTGGCTATCTTCACGGTATATCAGGTTAAAGATTCCCTCCTATAAGTTAGGTCCACGTTACATTGGTCCCTTTGAGATCTTGAGTCGTGTCAAGTTGAAATTGCCCGCCTCACTGAGAATCCCCAATACCTTTCATGTATCTCTCCTCAAACCTGCGGTATTTAACCACTTTCTCTCGGCATCTTCTCAAACTCCCCAACCTAGTAGTTCAGATAATATCTTTGAGGTGTGGGACATATTAGCTATGAAAACAGTTAGAGGAAAAACTTTGTTTTTGGTCGATTGGAAAGGTTTCGGTCCTGAGGAGAGATCTTGGGAACCCCGAGAGAATATTAATGCTCCTCTTATTATGAGACGATTTGTCACCAGCATTAGGAAGAGGGGGAGTAAAGGAGGGGGGTACTGTCACGATTCCTCCCGCGGCCTCTTACCAGCGCGGTCCCGGGTCGCACGCCTCCCGGCGTGTCCCCGCGCCTGACCTCCGGGTATCTCGGCGTTGGGCGCCTGCGCACTCTGTAGCTCCTGACACTCTGGCCTCTAGGAGCTGTGACGCGGTGGCGCCGCCCCCAACATGGTGGCTCCCACCAACTACTTCTGTTCGGTGTCAGGCCAGGTAAGACGCCTGACTATCTAATGCGGTGACGCTGTCTTCCTGCCAGCGCTCGCTGTGTCTCAGGCCCTGTCCCCCTTCCTCTGTCTCTAGTTGCGCTACCCCTGGTAGCACTCTCTCTGCACCTCCAGCCTTATCCTTTGTCCGCCCTAGCTCCTGTGTCTTCCCTGTCCTGCCTCTCCCCCCGTCTACCTGCCTGGTGTTTCTTACTTCCCCGTGTACGCCTGTCTTCTGCCTTTGCCTCCCATTTGGTGTATTACCTGTACCTTGCTCTATTGCAGCCTCCAGCCTCTGCCATCCTCTGTGCCCCGGTCCTGTGCGCTGTCTATGCTCCGTGGTTCCTGTGTCATTCTGTGCCTTAGCAGCTCGGATTCTTCTGTGCCTTCTTCCGCTGTTTAGCCCCAGTCGTCCCTTTGGCTCCGGCTGTCGCGGTTCTATCCTCCGTGGGCCTGCCCCTAACACTCCCTGTATAGGGGGTGGCCTCCCCTGGGCCGCTCGTCCTTGGGGGCTCTGGAGCCGTGACCCAGAGGGTACACTTCCGGGTTGTCGCCACTCCGAAACAGCATACCCGTAACAGTGGGGTATATGCCAATGATATTCAGTGCCAGCACTGCAACTGAGTAGGCCTTTCTTACAATCAAATAGGTACTATTCTTTTGTGAAAAAAAAAAAAATTACGGTAATTAAAACAACTCTGACTACTGCACGTCGCACTCCTGACTTTTCTTGGACAAGTCCAATCAATGGGAGCAATTGCAGTTCTCCCCGATGGTGAACATAGTGAGGAAGGGGTTCTAAACCAACAAAATAGGGGGATTTGGCGTTGTCTTCTTGGTTTGTCGTAATGCAATCTGTAATAATTGTAAATACTTTCTTTGCATTCAGATTTTTATCGAAACAGTACCGAACTTAATGTTTTTCTCTACTATGAAACGACCTTCACAAGAAAAACAAGGGCAGAAAGTCTTTGCAGAAGACATGGATATTTCTGAAATTTCTGGGAAACTGGGTCCTGCTGCAGTGATTTACCAGTCACCGATCCTGAAGAACCCTGATGTGAAGAGCGCCATTGAAGGTGTTAAATATATTGCAGAAACCATGAAATCGGACCAAGAATCTAACAAGGTAAAATAGGTTTTAAGTCCCAAATTAAAACTTTGACCATTTGGAACTTCCATCGATTAACCGAACAAACAGCAGGGTGAAAAAATTCAAGTGGCCACTTTGGATCATTTCCCTACATAGCGCTACTCCCAAAATGTGATTTTTGTATAAAAACTTATCCCCATTTACTTCTATGTGCTTCCACTCCTTATATAACCACAGGACAGGCGCTGCCCTGAGCAGCCAGTTTGTTCTAAAGATAGTGGGGGTCCCGGTGGAAATGGCAAAACAGAAGTTCTTTGTCACGAGTTGGATCTGAAATAATAAATAGTACTACTGGGATTTTCACCCCTTCATGACCGGAGGTATTTTTGGTTTTGAATTTTCATATTTTGCTACTTTTTTTCCCAGAGCCATAACCTTTTTAATTTTTCCATCAATATGGCCATGTGAGGGCTTGTTTTTTGCGGGACGAGTTGTACTTTTGAACAACACCATTGGTTTTACCATATTGTGTCCTGGAAAACAGGAAAAAATTTCAAAGTGGGGTGAAATTGCAAAAAAAGTGCAATGCCACAGTTGTTTTTTGCTTGGCTTTTTGTTTTGCTAGGTTCACTAAATGCTAAAACTGACCTTCTATTATGATTCTCCAGGTCATTACAAGTTCATAGACACCAAACATGTCTAGGTTATTTTTTATCTAAGTGGTGAAAAAACTTTCCAAACTTTATTAAAAAAAAAAAAAAAAAACTGCTCCATTTTCCGATGCCCATAGCATCTCCATTTTTCGTGATCTTGGGTTGGCGGAGGGCTTATTTTTTGCGTGCTGAGCTGACGTTTTTAATGATATCATTTTGATGCAGATATGTTCTTTTGATCGCCCGTTACTTCATTTTAATTCAATGTTGTGGCGACCAAAAAAACGTAATTCTGGCATTTTTACTTTTTTTTCTTACAACACCATTTAGCCATGAGGTTAATCCTTTTTTTTATTGATAGATTGGGTGATTCTGAATGCGGTGATACCTAATACTGTATGTGTATGTTTAATTTTTTTATTGTTTTATTTTGAATGGGGCAATTTGAGCTTTTATACTTTTTTTTATTTTTTCAATATTTTTTAAAACATTTTTTTCATTTGAAAATGATGCACGACAGATCACATGGTGACTCCGTCTGCATCATTATAGTCAATGGTCTCGCCGGCGCATAACCCCGAATCCTGTTTTGCCCCCTGAACATAGAAAACAACGTAATGTGAAAGGGCCCTAAGGATAGAGACCGGGGCTCATACCAAAATATAGATCAGACTAGGTTTATATTGGTGGTGTTAGTTTTGGGAATCATATACAGCTTGTATCATATTCCCGTTCTTGCAAATTGGACTTATATGGTAGATCAAGTTGGAGCCCAACCCAAAACACTCGTCAACCTCACCTTGGGCACATACTTAGATACACCCCCAAACTTATCCTGCAATCATGACTTTTCCTTTTGCACAAGTACTAACACTTTTCTTCTGAGGACGCTGTCAAATTTCTCAAGTTTATCCTGTTTCTCATGTCACTTCTGCAGGCTTCAGAAGAATGGAAGTTTGTCGCGATGGTGCTTGATCACATTCTACTTGCATTGTTCATGATCGTCTGTGTCATCGGAACAACGGCTGTTTTCGCCGGCCGCCTGATTGAGCTTAATTCACAGGGTTAAATTCAACTGGAATTTAATTTATCTATTTTATGTCAAAACAATCAGTAAAGAAGCAGAAATGGAACCAGACTGTATCTTTATCTGATGATGCTGAAATGCTGTAGCCTTATCCAGCCACATTCTCATGATGCAGATGGTGATCTATTATTCCACAAGAAGGACACTCTGCGATGATGATGATGATGACATATTGGAAAATAACTACTCTGACTTTGGATGATGGACTACTTCCTGGAGCTAGTACTTTGAACGTTATCTGTGCCATTGTGAGGTTGCTTAAAAGGAGCTTGTGCATGAATATATCAGCATAAAAGTTTACCACTTTTTTTTTTTACTAAAGGAACATTATGTTACAATGTGTTAAAGAAGCACTCATCCCATCTCTTTTCCATTAGGTCTATGACATCACGTGATTAAAAACTGACAAGCTGAATCCTTCTAAGCTATATGTAGAAACAGGAGGTCAATTTTTCCTGTATGAGTCATCACTGCAAAAGTCCCTGGCAGGAGGGAGAGAGCAGCTGGGTCAGGAGATGAAGAGAAGGGATGACTCGTGCAGGGAAGAGAGACTTCCTGTTTCTACGTAGAGCAGAGAAAAGAGAAGAATTATCTGGGTTGAAAGGCAAAATGAGCAATTGTAAGTACACAGTGCTATATAATATGATGAC
This sequence comes from Dendrobates tinctorius, assembly GCF_039654945.1. Classification (NCBI taxonomy): domain Eukaryota; kingdom Metazoa; phylum Chordata; class Amphibia; order Anura; family Dendrobatidae; genus Dendrobates; species Dendrobates tinctorius. The sequence goes on along the minus strand of NW_027361810.1, from coordinate 47,767,364 downwards.
TGCAATATATTAAGAGGATACAAATTTTGATGGGAGGAGGAGGGCTTCTTTAAAAATAGTTTGGGGCATGCAAGGGGGGAAGGGGCACAACACTGTGCTTTATTTTTCCCTTGGTGATCTTTGGATATCCTAACAGATAATTTGATGGTCCTACACCATGAATGTATATTGTAAGCCCAATAGTATTGGGATACCTTCACATGGCTCCTACAGGAGCTTTTCTGACCTCCCATTTTCTACTCTTCAGGGAAGATTTTGTATAAGATTTTGAAGCAGTCTGTGGAAATTTTTTCCCATTCGTCCAGAAGAGCATTTGTGAGGTCAGACCCTGATGTTGGAGCAGAGGCTGAGCTCACAATCTTTTTCTAGTTCATCCCCAAGGTGCTGGATGGGGTTGAGGTCAGGGATTTGTGTGGCCGGTCATTCTTCCACACTAAACACTCTCAACCGTGTCTTTATGGACCTCGCTTTCTGTATTGGAGCACAGTCATGTTGGAACAGAAAAGAGCCTTCCACAAACTGTTCCCACAAAGTTGGATGCTACAATGGTCCAAAATATGTTGGTATAACAAAAAATGGAGAAACTTAGCACATAATTCACAGAGAGGTATTCCCACTAGACACGTAGGTTCCCAGCAAACTAGAGACCGTCTTGTCGTTGGCTTCTGGGCATGCATGAATTGGCCATATTATGTGCTAAGTAGCTCCATTTTTTCTTATTATCTAGAGCAGTAATGCTATTTTTGGTATTCATGTTTCATATATTACATATTTACGTGCTTTAACACTACAGAGTGCAACTTTACTTGTTTGTTATTCACCAAATCAAGACATCAGATGCCAGATAAAGAAGTGTTGAGTCATCACTCCTCAAAACACCTTTCCACGGCTACAAGGACTGACGCTTGTTATTGTGCTTGGTGATGTAAGGGTGCATGAAGCTCCTGGTGTGGGCACAGTTTTATGCTAATGTTAATACCACAGGAGGTGACTCTGCTCAGCAACATTACGTGGTCTTCACTTTGTGGCTGCGTTGCTATAGCTCCTGAACTCTTCCTTTTTTCAATAATATCAGTCACAGGTGGTTGTAGAGTATTTAGGAGGGAAGAATGAATTGCACAGGGGCCATCCAATTACAGAACTGCAGTGGTATAAGTCACCTCTTTAGAATGAGCCATGCTTTCACAAATGTTAGTAAAGGCAGATGGCAGGCAAGGGTATTATCAACATGTGGCAATGGGATGAAGGAAAAACACAAATTCAATGATCAGGACAGAGGTGAAAAGGAGAGTCCCAATACTGTTATCCATATAGAGACATGCTACATGAGCAATCCTGTATCTCGAATACATTAATAAATAATTCTTCTTTTCAATACATCTTAAACTCTGTTTTGTTCCTACGGTACTTACGTGTTTAGACATTCAAAAGTTAAGTTCTCTTTTTGGCTGGGCAATACAGCGCCACGTGTCCTGTGATCAGGGCCGGACTGGGACTAAAATTCAGCCCTGGCATTTGAAGTTACACAGGCCCACTAGTCACATGGTGACTATATAATATCTTTGTACACTTGTAGGTTACAAGAAGTGAGAGGAGATTAACATGACTATTTAACATGTAGTCAGAGCTGTGCCCAGTATTTCAGCTCAGTCCTATTTATTGCTTTTAGGTACAGTACTCCTCCCAAAGCTCTGTCCCCTTTTGTACGCACGGTGAGAGAATTCTTGGCAGAACCGCTATCCATTGGGCAACCAGACCCCCTGGTCATAGCTGCCCCTATCATACCTCCCAACTTTTTAAGAAGGGAAAGAGGGACAAAGACTGCGGCACGCGCAGTGCGCCGCTGCAAATTTTGGGCCACGCCCCGGCCACATCCATTTCGCAACTAGTCACACCCATGTCCACACCTAAACGCACCCATTTAGCACGGCTGATCACACTGACTGGTACTGAGGGCACAGTGGCTGGCATTATGGGCACACTGACTGGCACTAAGGAAGAGAGAAAACAGAGAGAGAGAGAGAAAGAAAGAAGAAAGAACAGAGAAAAAAAGAGAGGAAAGAAAAAGAAAGAAAGAGGGGAAAGAAAGAACAGAGAGAGAGAAAGAAAAGAGAGATTAGAGAGAGAAAGAAAGAACAGAGAGAGAGAAAGAAAATGAGGGAAAGACAGAACAGAGAATGAGAAAGAACAGAGAAAGAAAGAAAAAGAGAGAAAGAAATAAAGAAAGATTCTATAAAGATACTATAGCAGCCCGGCTCCCATTGTAGTGCCCACCTGAGCCTCCCGATGCAGGACATATCATGATCCGCTCACATGGCCGGCATCCCCGATTCCAAAGCGATCCTGCTGTCTGTGCTGTCGGAGGAGGACATGGTGATGGATCTGAAGCATTCCTAGTTCCGTCACAATCTCCTCATGAAATTATCTCATTTCTGGTCAGCTTCCAGCACATCACTTCAGGTGGAACGTCATGTGTGTGTTTTAAAATGCTCCTCGGGGCTCCGCCGTGTACTCCTGTGTCCATGGGAAAAGCCCGCTTTGTATGCTTCGTACACACTTGGCTCCGCTCCGTACATCCCGTACACACTTGGCTCCGCTCCGTACACACACGGCTCTGCTCCGTATACCCCATACACACACGGCTCTGCTTCATACACCTCGTACATGCGTGGCCCGCTCTGTACACCTTGTACTCACGCAGCTCTGCTCCGTACACCTCGTACACGCGCGGTTCCGGTTCGTACACGCGTGGCTCCGGTCCGTACACCTCGTACACGTGCGGCTCCGCTCCGTACACCTCGTACACGCGCGGCTCCGCTCTTTACACCTCATACACACACAGCTCTGCTACATATACCCTGTAAACCCCTCCTGATCCCACACATACTTATCTCATCCAGCACCATGACAACAGCACAGCAGAGTCTTGCAGACACGACGAGGCAAGGCTGAGCGCACAGGACCTGTGATGAGGTCACAGGAGGGGCGGAGTTAGGGGGACACATGATCAGGGGTCTGGACAAAGGCTCCTGATCATGTGACCCCTGACCCCTCCCCTCCTGTGACCTCATCACAGGTCCTGTGAACAGAGAAGAGAGCAGGCAAGTGACTGTTATGATTGAGTCACCGTAGGAGGCAAAAAAAGAAATGCTAGCTAAGTCCAGAAAACCAGAGAAGTTGGCAACTATCAGATTGCAGACCCCTGAACCTATCAACACAACTAGCAGTAGCCGTGGGGGGTTCCTACGATGACCTAGACCCCTCGATCACAGCCGGAGAGATACATAGGCCTAAAGAAGGAAAGGGGAAATCTAACTGCCCCAGAGCAGACCCCAAAGCAATAGGCAGCCCCCCACATATAATGACGGTGAAGCAAGATGAAAACACTTACACAGACAGAAAGACAGACTGAGCAAAGACGGGGCCCAAAAACTACCTAGATAGGAACGGATAGGAAGGCTGCTGTCTGCAATCTGCCAAAACCCTATCAGATACAAAAGCCAACAAGCTGATATAAAAATGGCCCTGAAGCAACTAAGCTTCAAAAACTAAATCAGCACTTCACTTTATGAAGACAGAGCTAACGGAACACTGCACACTCCAGCAGGGAGTGGCAGAATCCAAAAAGCAAGAAAAACAAAAACAAATCTTAAATGCAAAAAGGCAAAACAGAAAACTTAGCTTTAGGAGAGCAGGAATCAGACTGGTGTCCAAGAGTCCACAGAGAAATCACCCGCAGGGCAGAAAGGGCGTAGGCTGCCTTAAATCCAGTCAGTGACTCCACTCAGCCAATCGTCTTCATTAGTCCCAGGTGCCTGATAATCAGGCTCACTACCTTCCTTCACTAGAATAGGGAGTTCCCCAGGCCTCAGTGACGGAGGGGAAAATGAACTCACAACAAGCGACGCTGTGAGTGGCTGCGGGGGGGAGGTCTCATGCTACAGCGAGGATGGGGTACGTGGGAGGGGACGTGGCGACTTATCTCCCTGCAGTGCTGGAGGGTTGGAAACTATAACCACCGTGCCCGCAGAGGGTCAGCGGCAGGAGCAAGAGCCAGGCCAGTGGCCGCATCAGCTGGCAAGCGGCCAGATGATCGGGCGCTGGCGCCCGCGGCCCACATGACAGTGGCACAGCGGGAAAGTGCCCGGTTGGTTATATTACCAATCCGGGCCTGCCTGTGATAGCAATTCTTAGACAAGTTTCACCACCAAAAACATCTGTTCAGCTTGTCTGCAACTTGCTGTCAAGAGACATCCAGCTGAAATTGTCGCTGTTGCCGGCAGACCCCCCCTCCAACTCCAAGGCCCCCCTCCAACTCCAGGGCCCAATGCAGCTGCATCACCTGAATAGGCGATATGTCCATCGCTGCCTGGATGGGCCCATGATTGGAGACATATAAACCAAGATGGGAGACAAATATACCAGTTGTGATCAAAAGTTTACATACCCTGGCAGAATTTTTACTTTCTTGGCTTTTTTTCAGAGAATATGAATGACTAGATGGTGGCCCGATTCTATCGCATCGAGTACTCTAGAGTCTCTGTTAAAATCAAAAATAGTTATATAGCGAAACACCGCTGATGACGTCGCGCTCACGTGAGCGTGACGTCATCTCCGGCCCTTCTCGCTAAGCATTACTGGGAACGGAAGATGCCGGGAGCGTGGTGAGGCGGGACAGAGTCCGGGGGCCGTCGGAAGGTGAGTATATAACTATTTTTTATTTTAACAGAGACTCTAGAATACCCGATGCGATATAATCGGGCCACCATCTAGTGTATTATACTCCTGTTACACCCGGAGCTGCTGTAACTGTTCTGCTGTTACCTAATGTATTGCACTCCAGTTACAGCCAGAGCTGCAGTCACTGTTCTGCTGTTACCTAATGTATTGTACTCCAGTTACACTCAGAGCTACTGTCACTGTTCTGCTGTTATCTAATGTATTGTACTCCAGTTACTCCCAGACCTGCAGTTACTGTTCTGCTTTTACCTAATGTATTGTAGTCCAGTTACACCCAGAGCTGCAGTCACCGTTCTGCTCTTACCTAATGTATTATACTCCTGTTACAGCCAGAGCTGCAGTCACTGTTCAGATCTTACCAAATGTATTGTACTTCAGTTACACCCAGAGCTGCAGTCACTGTTCTGCTCTTACCTAATGTATTGTACGCAAGTTACACCCAGAGCTGCAGTCACTGTACTGCTGTTACCTAATGTACTCCTGTTACACCCAGAGCTGCAGTCACTGTTCTGCTGTTACCTAATGTAGTGAACTCCAGTTACACCCAGATCTGCAGTCACTGTTCTGCTGTTACCTAATGTATTGTACTCCAGTTACACCCAGAGCTGCAGTCACTGTTCTGCTGTTACCTAATGTAGTGTACTCCAGTTACACCCAGATCTGCAGTCACTGTTCTGCTGTTACCTAATGTACTCCAGTTACACCCAGAGCTGCTGTCACTGTTCCGCTGTTATCTAATGCATTGTACTCCAGTTACACCCAGAGCTGCAGTCACCGTTCTGCTCTTACCTAATCCATTATACTCCTGTTACAGCCAGAGCTGTAGTCACTGTTCAGATCTTACCTAATATATTGTACTCCAGTTACACCCAGAGTTGCAGTCACTTTTCTGCTGTTACCTAATGTATTGTACGCAAGTTACACCCAGAGCTGCAGTCACTGTTCTGCTGTTACCTAATGTATTGTACTCCAGAATATGTAAAGGACTATGCCTGTGTAATGAGCGACGCAGCAGTGATGCCTTTAACGGCTGTAATGTGCCTGTACAATAAGCAATGCAGCCGTGTTGCCGCGACGACTAAGCTAACTGCCGCGACCAATCAGCAAGGCGGGATTTCCATTACAGACAGACAGACAGAGACAGAATTAGATAATTATATAGTAGATAACACGCAAACTATTTCTCCACTCATGGTTAGTGGTTAATAATAATAACTTTATTTCTATAGCGCCAACATATTCCGCAGTGCTTTACATTATAGAGGGGACTTCTACAGACAATAGACATTACAGCATAGCAATAAACACATAGATCAAAACAGATACCAATAGGAATGAGGGCCCTGCTCGCAAGCTTACAATCTATAAGGGAAAAGGGGAGACATGAAAGGTGGATGGTAACAATTGCTTTTATTGTTTTTATTCTTTGGACCATCCCTAGTGTAAGAATCGGGTGTTCCTGTTGCTGCATGAACCAGTTAACAGTCTAAATATGTAACAGTACAGACACAGAGGGCTATTAAATGCAAAAAGGATGTGAGAACATGATGCGAGAAACCTGGATATGGTAAAAAATTTTGAAATGAGCTACACAGGGATATTTAGGATAGTGCGTTGAGGCGATAAGCCAGTCTGAATAAATGCGTTTTCAGGGCACGCTTAAAACTGTGGGGATTGGGGATTAATCGTATTAGCCTAGGTAGTGCATTCCAAAGAATCGGCGCGGCACGTGAAAAGTATTGGAGACAGGAGTGGGAGGTTCTGTTTAATGAGGATGTTAACCTCAGGTCATTAGCAGAACGGAGGGCACGGGTAGGGTGGTAGGCTTAGACTAGGGAGGAGATGTAGGGTGGTGCTGAGCCATGCGTTTTTTTTTGGGTGAGGGTAATAATTTTATACTGAATTCTGGAGTGGATGGGTAGCCAGTGTAATGACTTGCACAAGGTAGAGGCATCGGTATAGCGATTGGTGAGGAATATGATCCTGGCTGCAGCATTCAGGATGGATTGGAGAGGGGAGAGTTTGGTAAGAGGGAGACAGATTAGTAGAGAGCTACAATAGTCCAGACAAGAATGAACAAGTGAAACAGTAAGAGTTTTTGCAGAGTCGAAAGTAAGAAAGGGTCGAATTCTAGAAATGTTTTTGAGGTGCAGATAACAAGAGCCAGCCAGTGATCAGATGTGGGGGGTGAATGAAAGCTCGGAATCAAGTATGACCCCAAGACAGCGGGCATGTTACTGGGGAGTAATGGTGGAACCACACACGGAAATGGCAATGTCGGGCATAGGTAGGTTGGTAGAGGGAGGAAACACGAGGAGTTCAGTTTTTGACAGGTTCAGTTTCAGATAAAGGGAGGATATGATATTAGAGACAGCGGTAAGACAATCTTTGATGTTTTCCAAAAAGGCTGGCGTGATGTCAGGAGAAGAAGTGTATAATTGAGTGTCATCAGCATAGAGATGGTACGGGAACCCAAATCTACTGATTGCTTGACCAATAGGGGCAGTATACAAAGAGAAGAGGAGGAGGCCTAGAACCGATCCTTGAGGAACCCCAACAGTAAGGGAAAGATGAGAGGAGGCGGAGCCAGCAAAAGATACAGTAAAGGAGCAGTCAGAGAGATAGGAGGAGAACCAAGAGAGAACAGTGTCCTTGAGGCCAATGGAACGGAGCATAGTGAGGAAGAGCTGATGATCCAAAGTGTCATATGTTGAGGAGAGATCCAAGAGAATTAGCATGGAGTAGTGACCATTAGATTTAGCTGTTAGAAGATCATTTGAGACTTTAGTGAGGGCAGTTTCAGTAGAGTGTAGAGAGCGGAAACCAGATTGTAGAGGATCAAGGAGAGAGTTGTCGGAGAGATAGCGGTTAAGACGGGAGTGGACCAGGCGTTCCAGGAGTTTAGAGATGAAGGGAAGCTTAGAGACAGGTCTATAGTTAGCGGCACAGTTTTGGTCGAGGGATGGTTTTTTAAATAGTGGATGTATGATGGCATGCTTAAATGAGGAGGGAAATATACCGGAAGAGAGAGAGAGGTTAGGTGAGTGGTGACAGCAGGGGAAAGGGACTCGAGGAGATGTGATGGAATGGAGTCACGGGTGCAAGTGGTAGGGCGCGAAGATGCAAGAAGCCTGATTACTTCTTCTTCTGTGACTGGTTCAAAATCAGAGAGTGAGCTAGATGCAGTGGGGGAGGGAGGATAGTGCATGGCATGAGGGGATTGGGAGATAATTTCCTGTTGGATATGGTCAATTTTTTCTTTGAAATAATTAGCCAGATCGTCAGCATAGAGATCCGTGGTTGGGGCCTGTACTCTTGGGTTAAGTAGGGAATGAAAAGTGTCAAAGAGATGTTTTGGGTTATTGGATAGTGAAGTGATGAGGGTGTTGAGATAGGTTTGTTTTGAGAGGTGAAGGGCAGTGTTGTATGTTTTAAGCATAAACTTATAATGTATGAAATCTTCGGGTAGATTGGATTTTCTCCAGACGTTCGGCGCACCTGGAGCACCGTTGTAAGAAACGTGTTTGCAGCGTGTGCCACGGTTGTCGCCGTGTGTGCCTAGTTGATCTATGTATAGGAGGTGCAATTTCATCCAGGGCACTTTGAAGTGTTTCATTGTAATGTTTCAGTGCAGAATCAGGACATGAGAGGGATTAGATGGGGGTCAACGATGACTGCAAGTTTGTCATAAGATTCTGGGTGTTAATGGCCTGTATGTTTCTAAAAGTGTGGAAAGTGGGGGTGACCTGGGCAGGATGGGAGTTCTTGATAGAGAATTATATAAGGTTATGGTCAGAGAGCGGGAGAGGGGAGTTTGTGAAATCATCCACTGAGCAAAGCCGGGAGAAGACCAAGTCAAGGGAGTTTCCGTCTTCATGTGTGGGAGAATTAGTATGCTGCAAGAGGCCGAAAGAGGATGCTAGAGATAAAAGGTGAGAAGCAGATGGTGAGAGGGGAAGCGCAATGTGAATGTTGAAGTCTCCCATGATGAGGGTGGGGATATCACAGGAAAGATAGTGTGGAAGCCAGGTGGCAAAGTGATCCAGAAACTGATGGCAGTTGCCCGGAGGATGATACACCACAGCTACTCGAATGGAGAAGGAGACGTAGAGTCTGACAGCATGGACCTCGAAAGAAGGGATGACAAGTGACTGTGCTTGAGGGATTACCTGAAAGGTACATGTGGGTGATAGAAGCAGACCAACGCCTCCACCTGCTCTGTTGTCCGATCTTGGGGTATGAGAGAAGTGTAGTCCACTGTTATGATTGAGTCACCGTAGGAGGCAAAAATAGAAATGCTAGCTAAGTCCAGAAAACCAGAGAAGTTGGCAACTATCAGATTGCAGACCCCTGAACCTATCAACACAACTAGCAGTAGCCGTGGGGGGTTCCTACGATGACCTAGACCCCTCGATCACAGCCGGAGAGATACATAGGCCTAAAGAAGGAAAGGGGAAATCTAACTGCCCCAGAGCAGACCCCAAAGCAATAGGCAGCCCCCCACATATAATGACGGTGAAGCAAGATGAAAACACTTACACAGACAGAAAGACAGGCTGAGCAAAGACGGGGCCCAAAAACTACCTAGATAGGAACGGATAGGAAGGCTGCTGTCTGCAATCTGCCAAAACCCTATCAGAGACAAAAGCCAACAAGCTGATATAAAAATGGCCCTGAAGCAACTAAGCTTCAAAACTAAATCAGCACTCAGGAACTTTCAGAAGACAGAGCTAACGGAACACTGCACACTCCAGCAGGGAGTGGCAGAATCCAAAAAGCAAGAAAAACAAAAACAAATCTTAAATGCAAAAAGGCAAAACAGAAAACTTAGCTTTAGGAGAGCAGGAATCAGACTGGTGTCCAAGAGTCCACAGAGAAGTCACCCGCAGAGCAGAAAGGGCGTAGGCTGCCTTAAATCCAGTCAGTGACTCCACTCAGCCAATCGTCTTCATTAGTCCCAGGTGCCTGATAATCAGGCTCACTACCTTCCTTCACTAGAATAGGGAGTTCACCAGGCCTCAGTGACGGAGGGGAAAATGAACTCACAACAATCCACCATATGAAAGAGCAGCAGCAGCGGTGGTGTCTGACTGCTGGATCCAGGTTTCAGTAAGGGCCAGAAGGTTAAGAGAATCAGAAAGGAAGAAGTCATGGATGAAGGAGAGTTTATTACACACTGAGCGAGAATTCCAAAGGGCACAATTAAGAGAGACAGAAGGCATGCAGGGAATATTGATAAGATTAGAGGGGTTTCTGAGTGTAGCAGTTGGGGGGTTTGACTTTATATAACATGGGGGACCAGGGTTGGGAGCAATATCCCCTGTGACTAGGAGAAGGATAGAAAGAGTGCACAAAGGTTAATAATGGCCCCATAAGATGCTCCATAGAATAATATGCCCCATATGCTTCTCCATAAAGGTTATGGCCCCATATGATGCTCCATAGAATATGCTGCCCCATAAGATGCTTCATAGATTATGCCCCATAATATGCTCCATAGATTATGCCCCATATGCTGCCCCATAAGATGCTCCATTGCTGCCCTGATGAAGTGGCCAGGAGGCCATGAAACGTGTTGGTTTGAATGTGAATAAAGGTTTGCTTGTGGTGGCGGAATCCAAAAAGCAAGAAAAACAAAAAACAAATCTTAAATGCAAAAAGGCAAAACAGAAAACTTAGCTTTAGGAGAGCAGGAATCAGACTGGTGTCCAAGAGTCCACAGAGAAGTCACCCGCAGAGCAGAAAGGGCGTAGGCTGCCTTAAATCCAGTCAGTGACTCCACTCAGCCAATCGTCTTCATTAGTCCCAGGTGCCTGATAATCAGGCTCACTACCTTCCTTCACTAGAATAGGGAGTTCACCAGGCCTCAGTGACGGAGGGGAAAATGAACTCACAACAGTACCCCCCTCTTGAGGAGGGGTCACCGAACCCTCAACAACGCTACCAGGGCGATCAGGGTGAGCCCGATGAAAGGCACGCCCCAATCTTTTGGCATGAATATCAGAGGCAGAGACCCAGGAATTATCCTCCTGACCAAAACCCTTCCACTTAAACAAATACTGGAGTCTCCGTCTAGCCAGACGGGAATCCAGAATTTTCTCTACCTCATATTCCAAGTTACCTTCAACCAATACAGGGTCCGGAGGTGCCACCTCAGGCACAACTGGCTCAACAAACCTCTTCAACAAGGACTTATGGAACACATTATGGATCTTAAATGTGACAGGAAGAGCCAAACGAAAAGAGACCGGATTAATAATCTCCAAAATCTTGTAAGGTCCAATAAATCTAGGCTTAAACTTAGGAGAAGCCACCTTCATAGCAATATTTTTTGATGATAACCACACCATATCACCAATCTTAAACTGGGGACCAATGGTCCTATGTCGATTGGAAAACCGCTGGGCCTTTTCCTGTGAGAGAGATAACTTATCCACCACTTGGTCCCAGATCTGGTGCATTCTCTCCACCACAGTGTCAACACCTGGGCAGGCAGAGGGCTCCACCTGCCCTGAAGAAAATCGAGGATGAAACCCAAAGTTACAAAAAAAAGGTGACATCAAAGTGGCAGAACTAGCTCTATTATTTAAAGCAAATTCGGCCAAGGGCAAAAATGAAACCCAATCATCCTGATCAGCGGAAATAAAACATCTCAAATACGACTCCAAGGTCTGGTTTGTTCTCTCTGTCTGCCCATTGGTCTGAGGGTGAAAAGCAGAGGAGAAGGACAACTGAATTCCCAACTTGGAACAGAATGTCCTCCAAAATTTAGACACAAATTGAACTCCTCTGTCAGATACAATGTTCTCAGGAATCCCGTGCAAGCGAACCACCTGTTGCAAAAACAGGGGCACCAACTCAGAGGAAGATGGCAACTTAGGGAGTGGTACAAGATGAACATCTTAGAGAACCTATCACAAATCACCCAAATAACAGTCATTCTTTGAGAGACCGGCATATCAGAGATGAAATCCATTGAAATATGGGTCCATGGCCTCCTGGGGACCGGCAAAGGCATCAACAACCCACTAGAGCGAGAACAAGATTTAGACCGGGAGCAAGTCCCACAGGACTGCACAAAATTCCTGACATCATGAGACAAGGTGGGCCACCAAAAAGAGCGACTCTCCAGATCTCTAGTACCAAAAATACCCGGATGACCAGCCAATGCAGAGCAATGAACTTCAGACATCACTCTCTTCTTCCACTGGTCAGGAACATACAACTTTCCACTGGGGCAACGCTCAGGTTTGTCCTACTGGAACTCTTGCAGAGCAAGTCTCAAATCGGGCGAGATGGCAGAAAGAACTACCCCTTCGCCTAAGATGGTAGCAGGCTTGGTCACCACAGGAGAATCAGCAAAGAAACTCCTAGAGAGGGCGTCTGCCTTGACATTCTTAGTTCCAGGAAGGAAAGAGACCACAAAATCAAAACGTGTAAAAACCAAGGCCCTCCTAGCCTGTCTAGGGTTCAAGCGTTTATCCGACTCTAGGTAAATCAAATTTTTGTGGTCAGTGAGGACCACAACTTGATGTTTGGCTCCCTCCAACCAATGTCTCCACTCCTCAAATGCCCATTTCATGGCCAACAGTTCCCGATTCCCCATATCATAGTTACGTTCAGATGAAGAGAACTTTCGGGAAAAGAAAGCACAGGGATTCATTTTAGATGTAACCAGATCCTTTTGGGACAACACTGCTCCTGCACCAATCTCAGAAGCATCCACCTCTACCTGAAACGGGAGTGAGACATCAGGTTGCCGCAGAACCGGGGCGGAGGTAAATCTACGCTTCAGCTCCTGAAAGGAAGCAACCGCCTCCGGAGACCAATTCAACACATCCGCACCCTTCCTGGTCAGGTCAGTCAATGGTTTGGCAATACTAGAAAATTTTGCTATAAATTTCCGATAAAAATTAGCAAAACCCAAAAACTTCTGGAGGGCCTTCAAAGAAGTGGGCTGAACCCAATCATAAATGGCCTGTACCTTGGCCGGGTCCATTTCAATAGTTGACGGAGACAAAATAAATCCCAAAAAAGAAATCCTCTGTACTCCAAAAAGGCATTTTGATCCTTTGACATACAGAGAATTCTCTCTCAAGATCCGGAACACAGTCCAAATATGTTCCACATGAGCATCCCAATCCTTGGAGAAGATCAAAATATCGTCCAGATAGATAATCAAAAATTTATCGACAAAGTCTCAGAAAATATCGTTCATGAAGCACTGGAAGACAGAAGGGGCATTAGTGAGCCCAAAAGGCATCACCAGGTACTCAAAATGTCCCTCCGGAGTATTAAACGCCGTCTTCCATTCATCCCCCTGCTTAATGCGGATAAGATTATACGCCCCCCTGAGGTCAAGCTTGGTAAACCAGCAAGCACCTCTGACTCTAGAGAATAGATCCGAAATCAGGGGTAACGGATACTGATATTTAATAGTAATTTTATTGAGGGCACGATAACCAATACAAGGCCTTAAACAACCATCCTTCTTGGCCACAAAAAAAAACCCGGCACCTAAGGGTGAAGAGGATGGTCTAATATGACCCTTCTCCAACGCCTCCTTAATATAGGACCGCATAGCCTCGTGCTCGGGTACAGATAAATTGATGAGCCGACCCTTGGGAAATTTACACCCCGGGCTTAGTTCAATTGCACAGTCATAACTCCTATGAGGAGGCAAGGACGCAGACTCATTCTCACTAAATACATCATAGAAGTCCGCCAAATAATCAGGAACCTCATGCAACTGAGGAGAGGTGGAAAAAACCGGAGTCTCACTAAAGGTACACCGGCAACCCCAACTCACCACAGACACAGACTTCCAATCCAAAACTGGATTATGAATCTGCAACCAGGGAAACCCCAGAACAACGGCATCATGCAGACCATGCAACACCAAAAATCTGCAATTTTCTTGGTGGTCTGGGGCGACCCGCATGACCAACTGGGTCCAAAACTGAGGTTTATTTTTTAGCCAGAGGGGTAGCATTAATCCCCCTCAAAGGGATAGGCGTCTGCAGAGGTGTCAACGGAAATCCACAACGTTTAGCAAAATCCAAGTCCATTAGGTTTAGCGCTGCTCCCGAATCCACAAAAGCCTTGGCGGAAAATGTGGACAGGGAACAGATCAGAGTAATCGCTAAAAGAAACTTAGGCTGAACCCCACCAACAGAAAACGTGTGTGCAAAGCGTTTCTCACGTTTAGGACAACCAGAAATAATATGTGAGGCATCTCCACAGAAAAAACACAGCTTATTGCGCCTTCTGAATTCCTGACGTTGCGCGTTAGACAAAACTCTATCACATTGCATAGGTTCAGACGTCTGTTCAACCGGTGGCAACACCTCTCATGTAATCCTGCGTTCACGTAAACGCCGATCAACCTGAATGGCTAAAGACATAGAATCGTCCAGACCAGAGGGAACAGGAAATCCCACCATAGTATCTTTTACGGCTTCTGACAAACCCTTCCGAAAGAGAGAAGCCAAGGCACTATCATTCCAGGTAGTAAGGACCGCCCACTTTCGGAACTTTTGACAGTACAACTCTGCAGATTCTCGACCCTGGTTCAATGCTAACAGGGTCTTTTCAGCCTGATCAATAGCATTAGGTTCATCGTACAGCAACCCCAAGGCTTGAAAAAATGCGTTCACATTAGTCAGAATAGGGTCATCTGGTTTCAAAGAAAACGCCCAATCCTGGGGATCGCTGCGCAGCAAAGAGATGACAATTTTAACCTGCTGCGCGGGGCTCCCTGACGAGTTAGGCTTCAAAGCAAAAAATAATTTACAATTATTTTTGAAACTCAAAAATTTAGATCGATCCCCAAAAAATACATCAGGTGTAGGGATCTTTGGTTCAGCAGCATGTGAACGAGCAAGATAGGTGGAAATTCCTCGCACTTCAGCAGCGAGCTGCTCCACACGATCAGACACTTGCTTTATCTCCATTGAGAGAAAAAAAAATTCCCCCTACGGCCTCAGAGATATAGAGGAAAGAATATACACACTCTTTTTTTTTTTTTTTTTAAACACAATTCTTTCCTGCTATTGAGTACCCCAGGATCTGCGGTTCGGCGGGTGATTCTGTTATGATTGAGTCACCGTAGGAGGCAAAAATAGAAATGCTAGCTAAGTCCAGAAAACCAGAGAAGTTGGCAACTATCAGATTGCAGACCCCTGAACCTATCAACACAACTAGCAGTAGCCGTGGGGGGTTCCTACGATGACCTAGACCCCTCGATCACAGCCGGAGAGATACATAGGCCTAAAGAAGGAAAGGGGAAATCTAACTGCCCCAGAGCAGACCCCAAAGCAATAGGCAGCCCCCCACATATAATGACGGTGAAGCAAGATGAAAACACTTACACAGACAGAAAGACAGGCTGAGCAAAGACGGGGCCCAAAAACTACCTAGATAGGAACGGATAGGAAGGCTGCTGTCTGCAATCTGCCAAAACCCTATCAGAGACAAAAGCCAACAAGCTGATATAAAAATGGCCCTGAAGCAACTAAGCTTCAAAACTAAATCAGCACTCAGGAACTTTCAGAAGACAGAGCTAACGGAACACTGCACACTCCAGCAGGGAGTGGCAGAATCCAAAAAGCAAGAAAAACAAAAACAAATCTTAAATGCAAAAAGGCAAAACAGAAAACTTAGCTTTAGGAGAGCAGGAATCAGACTGGTGTCCAAGAGTCCACAGAGAAGTCACCCGCAGAGCAGAAAGGGCGTAGGCTGCCTTAAATCCAGTCAGTGACTCCACTCAGCCAATCGTCTTCATTAGTCCCAGGTGCCTGATAATCAGGCTCACTACCTTCCTTCACTAGAATAGGGAGTTCACCAGGCCTCAGTGACGGAGGGGAAAATGAACTCACAACAATCCACCATATGAAAGAGCAGCAGCAGCGGTGGTGTCTGACTGCTGGATCCAGGTTTCAGTAAGGGCCAGAAGGTTAAGAGAATCAGAAAGGAAGAAGTCATGGATGAAGGAGAGTTTATTACACACTGAGCGAGAATTCCAAAGGGCACAATTAAGAGAGACAGAAGGCATGCAGGGAATATTGATAAGATTAGAGGGGTTTCTGAGTGTAGCAGTTGGGGGGTTTGACTTTATATAACATGGGGGACCAGGGTTGGGAGCAATATCCCCTGTGACTAGGAGAAGGATAGAAAGAGTGCACAAAGGTTAATAATGGCCCCATAAGATGCTCCATAGAATAATATGCCCCATATGCTTCTCCATAAAGGTTATGGCCCCATACGATGCTCCATAGAATATGCTGCCCCATAAGATGCTTCATAGATTATGCCCCATAATATGCTCCATAGATTATGCCCCATATGCTGCCCCATAAGATGCTCCATTGCTGCCCTGATGAAGTGGCCAGGAGGCCATGAAACGTGTTGGTTTGAATGTGAATAAAGGTTTGCTTGTGGTCTAGCGAGGACAAACCCCGGCTTTTCTCTATTGTTTTATCTGCATCCCGGGATCTGCAGCGGCCAAAACTTCCTTAGGTGGTTGTGACCCTTCACAACCACATCAGGTGAGTGGATTACCTTTGTTAAACACGCTGGTGTCCCTCATTTACCGCCTTAGTGCGCTCCCCCTCTTTTTATTTTTTGTAAAGTGCACAATTGAAAGAGATAGAAAGCATGCAGGGAATATTAATTAGATTAGAGGGGTTTCTGAGTGTAGCCGTAGTGGTTGGATGAAGCCATTTATTGTCAAACTTCTGTATTTTCTCTTTTTAAATCGTAATGACAACCCAAAACATCCAAATGACTCTGATAAAAAGTTCACATACCCCATTTCTTAATACCGTGTATTGCCCCCTCTATCATCAATGGGAGCTTGAAGTCTTTTGTGGTAGTTGTGGATGAGATTCTTTATTTTCTCAGATGGTAAAGCTGCCCCCACTCGTCTCGGCTAAAAGCCTTCAGTTTCTGTAAATTCCTGGGATGTCTAGCATGAACTGCGCGCTTGAGATCTCCCCAGAGTGGCTCAAGGATATTGAGGTCAGGAGACCGAGATGGCAACTCCAGAACCTTCACTTTGTTCTCCCGTAGCCAATGACAGGTCGACTTGGCCTTGTCTCTTGGATCGTTATCATGTTGGAACATCCAAGTACATCCCATGTGCAGTTTCTGGGCTGATGATTTCAAATTTGCCTCCAGTATTTGCTGACAACGTGCTGCATTCATCTTTCCTTCAACTTTGACCAAGTTTCCTGTGCCTTTGTAGCTCACACATCCCCAAAAGATCAGCGATCCACCTTCTTTCTTTACAGTAGGAATGGTGTTCCTTTCATTATAGGCCTTGTTGACCTCTCTCCAAATGTAATGTTTATGGTTGTGGCCAAAAAGTTCAATTTTGGTCTCATCACTCCAAATTACCTTGTTCCAGAAGTTTTGAGGCTTGTCTCTGTGCTGTTTTGCGTATTGTAGGCGAGATACTTTGTGGCATTTGCACAGTAATGGCTTTGTTCTGGCGACTCGACCATGCAGCTTATTTTTCTTCAAGTGCCTCCTTATTGTGCATCTTGAAACAGCCACACCGCTAGTTTTCAGAGAGTCCAGTATTTCAGCTGATGTTATTTGTGGGTTTTTCTTTGCATCCCGAACAATTTTCCTGGCAGTTGTGGACGAAATCTTTGTTGGTCTACCTGGCCGTGGTTTTGTTTTTAAAGAGCCCCTGATTTTCCCTTTTGTTAATCACAGTTTGAACGCTGCTGACTGGCATTATCAATTCCTTGGATATCTTTTTGTATTGTTTCCTGTTTTATACAGCTCAACTACCTTTTCCCTTTGACAATTCTTTTGCTTTCCCCATGACACTCAATCCAGAAACATCAGTGGCTGGATGAAAGATGCAAGAGTCTGTCTGGATCCCAGAAACTCACTCAGCTTTTATGCATACACACTGATTACAAGCAAACCGGTCACAGGTGGGGATGTTACCTTTAGAAGCCATTCAAATCCATTTGTATCAACTTCTGTGCATGTTATCAGGCCAAAATCACCAGGGTATGTGAACTTTTCATCAGGGTCATTTGGATATTTCGAGTTGTCATTATGATTTAAAAAGAGAAAACACTGTAGTTTGACAATGACTTCACCCAACCACTAACCATGAGTGGAGAAAAAGTTTTGGTGTTATCATTCATATTTTCTTAAAAAAGGCCAAGAAAGCAAAAATTCTGCCTGGGTATGCAAACTTTTGAGCACAACTGTATATACCAGGATAGGGAACATGATGGGATATATACATACCAGGATGGGCCCAGGATAGGAGACATATGTACCACGAAGCGCCCAGCATGGGGAACATATATACCAGGATGGGCCCAGTATGGGAGGCATATATACAAAAATGGGGAACATATCTACCAGGATGAGCCCAGGATGCGGGTCATACAATATATACCAGAATGAGCCCGGAATGGGGGACATATGTACCAGGATGGGGAATATTTCCATATAATGTGGGTGCAACACGTTTGCCCTTATAGGATTTAGAAGGGCCCATACATTTGACCAACATGCGGGGGACTAGTCCAAATTTTAGAGCTGGGCCCATAGTGCTCTAGTTATGCCACTTTTTACGCACATACCCCGGTCTGTTAGATTTTTTGATGCTCCATGTCGAGCTTTGCAAGAAGCCTGGCAAGATCACACCTGTGTCTTGGTATTACTGTAAGACTTGCAGATAGATTGATTGTTCTCAATGGGAGAAGCAAATTAATAGTCTTGTAGTTATGATTTTGTTTTTCCCATTGAGAACAATCAATCTTTTTTCAACTGGCTAATACAGTGCCAAAACCTTTCTTGTGTTTTATCTAGAACTTGCAGTCTGTGGTTTCCAGTCACTGAGTTAGCAAGGTTACTGGGAACTGCAGACAACTATCTATTTGTGGAGGACGTCACTTACTTCCCTGCGGTTTCCCGTATAGTTACCTACTTGCCTGCGGTTTCCGGTATGGTTACCTACTTGCCTGCGGTTTCCAGTATCTCTACCTACTCGTTTGTGAATTGCGCACAACTTGCAACCAGTGAAAAAAAATCCAACACATTTGGAAATTCTGGCAACTCTGTGTCTCATTCCCAGGAGATCGTAGGTTGCAGTGTATCCCGCCAGAAGAAATCATTAGATGTGATGTTGAGGTGCGACACTGTGATCTTAGTGTCATGCAACACATGTCGCCATGTAGCCCTCGCATCACTTTAGGCCTAGCTCAGAGAAGAGTATGGAAAAATATCTTATTTTGAAATTTAAAAAGCCAATTTTCTAACTGTATAGTATTTGGTATGTAATTCTACAGACTTGTATACCATAGAGCACATCTGGGATGTCATTAATCAGCATTTGAAAAGGGAGCTGCCAGCAGCGGATTTTGATGATTTGCCTAAGTGCCTTCAGTTTGACAGAACATTAATCAGACAACCATTAAGATCCTAACTGATAGCAGCCGAGGCTGTAAGTGTGGGAATTTCTGCATGTGGCCGCGCTCTCAATTTACAGTGGATAAATAGTGATGTTTTGGAAATGTTGCTTTTATTTTTTCATTATTTGCACATCAGTAACATGTATATCCAGCCTGTGATTTCCATAATTCCACAACTTTCCTTCTAGGTGTTGGGGTGTTTAATTAGTAAATCTTCCTGATGTGTGTGTATTCCTAAATTGTGTTTTATTCCAATACTGTCACAATATTTTCTGTGTCTATGTAAAGTCTCTGGTGCTGATGTCACAATAGTCCGTGTACGTATGTTTATATGCAGTACATGATAGCGAGGAGACAGTGGGTCACATAAATATTGCTACCATAGATTAGTTTACTTGTAGAAGTGAAGTACGTTCACATGTAAGAGCTTACACAGATCCTGTGCCTGTAGGAAGAATTAGTTTGCTTTTAGTGTCTGAACAAATGGCACCAATGTTTCCAGCTCCTGTACAACATTCCATAAAGTTGCCTATTGTCTCCTGAATCCCCCTCTATCCCCCTAAGTTTCTCCCGTGCTGTATGTAAATCGGATGGTCTGGTCCAATGGGCGTCATCGCTGCCACGTCTGTGCCTTCTCTCTGCTTCTAACCGCTGTCCTCCGGATTTGATTGATGCGGATGACACGTCCTGCGTCATCCAGATAGCCCAATGAAACCTTGCCCCTGCGCCGGTTTGCGCAGGCGCACTTTGCTCTGCTTTACTGTTTGCGGTATATAGGAACCGGAAATACGCGTCTTGCGAATGCAGAGCTATGTTCTATGCGCTGCTTGAAGTAGGGCAAAGTGGTCAGCGCGAGCTGGTGATGCTACTGCATAAGTGTGAGATTTTGTTGGCCTATGTGGATGACGCAGGACGTATCAATCACATCAATCAAAGCTGGAGGATGGCGATTGAGCAGAGAGAAGGCACAGACGCGGCAGAGATAATGCCCAGTGGACGGACCATGGTTCTCTTTAAAATGCCATCCACATGTATCAGAAAACATCTGGCCACGCTACCTGACACGAACAGATTTTATAATGCTGATCTCCACCACGGCACGTCTGCAAAATCTGCAAGTATCTTCCATATCTCAACACACTAAGCTCTCATGGGTGCTGCTATGTAGATTACACTTTGTGTCTCAATTATTTATATTGTTATTTACTTATTTATTACACATTTCAGTCCTTTTTTATGGGGTTTTTAAAGTGTTAAAGAAACATCACACAAAACTAAACAGCATCTGTAGAATCTACAGCCATGCGGCCTTCTAGTGCACAACCCACATCTGGAATTGCTTTGATCTGCAGAAATTCCCCCGTCTTCCAGTGCTCAGGCTCATCTCTGGAGAATTTCCTGGGCTGTAGCAGCACAACCGGCTTTCCAATAAATACAATTTTCTGTTAGTGCATAAGTTTAAAATCACAGAAATAAAGTAAGAAAAAGTAAATTTATTGTCAGAAACTATAGATTAAATTTTAAAGAATAAAACATCAAATGTCAAAAGATCTTTACCTTTGATCTCTGCTACAAGATGAATTGGGATTGGACAGATACTTTTAGAAAGGAGATACAGTGCAATACCAGACACTGCCACTTGACAAGAGTGGCACTGTTTCTTAAAAATTAAAAATAAAAATCTTAAAAACAATACAGACCTTTTGTAATCCTTAGTAAGCCCTTGATTGTGCCTTCTTCACGCACGTAACAAAAAATGTATTGTCCACTAGAGGGAGTGCGCCTGTCAAAATAGATGCAGCTGAGACAATTGGGGCAGGCACACTCTTTTTTTTAATACAGCAGTCATTAAAATTTATAATGTGTTTCTGAATGAGCAATATCCTAATGATTGCTGATCTAATGTTAGTGCCACTCGACCTTACACTTATTAGAGCAAAAATATATGGCATGGACCAGCACATTTACTTAAAGACAAGCCATCATTAGAAAATGATCTATTCTATAAAAAAAATTTTTGTGTGTGTTTTAAAGAAGCTCTCCTCCTCCCATCAAAGTTTTTATCTTCATAATACATTACAGTCATCATATAGGACTATGTATTTACAATTGCTCATTTTGCCTTTCTACTCAGATAATTCTCTTTTCTCTGCTCTATGTAGAAACAGGAAGTCTCTTGTCCCTGCATTTATCATTCCCCTCTTCACTCCCTGATCCAGCTGCTCCAGACCCTTCTCCCTGACATTGACATTTGCAGTGACTGATGACTCATGAAGGGAAAATTGACCTCCTGTTTCTACATAGAGATTAGAAGGATTCAGGTAGTCAGTTATTAATCACATGATGTCATAGACCTAATGGAAAAGAGAAGAATTAGCTGGGTAGAAAGGCAAAATGAGCAATTGTAAGTACACAGTGCTATATAATATGATGATTGCAATATATTAAGAGGATAACAATTTTGATGGGAGAAGTGTTTCTTTAAATGTTTTTTTACATATCACAATCTTTATAAAAAAAAAAATAAAACATATAAATCTTGCAATTTTAACACTGGCCACTGGGGCTTTTTAGACTTTAAGACCCCAATTCATCAATACTGGCAATGTTTACGCCGATCTTGATGAGGGGGGTCTTCTGGAGTCAAACTCTCCTGAATCCAGTGTGTCTAAAATGTGAAATGAGCCTAAGTACGCGACTCACCACAAATTTGAAAAAAGTGAGACTTTTGGTGTAAGAGCTTGTGCACATGACCATAAAAATCGGATGAGTGATATCCGTTGTTTTAATTGATAGCACTTGTTCCAATATTATTCGAAAGTGCTGTGCACGTCCGATTTTCTCCTCAGACCGAGTCAGTCCAAGTAAAAAATTTCAGCTTGTACAATTTGCATCTGATTATCGGAACGCACTCAGCCATGCAAGTCTAGTAGTGGAAAACAATTGGACTGCACTTGGATGACATCTGAGTGCGGTACGATTTTCCCAGACTGGGAGAATATTTAGATTTTTTTTTCCTTCTCCACATCCAAGAAAATTGGATCATACTCTGTTCAAACTTTGATCAAACGCTGATCAGAGTTTGATCTGAGTGTGATTAGCATAATCCGTCCGATTTTATCAGATGAGAGAGAATTAGCCATGTCACCTTATCCTAAAGAACAAATTCATGATGAGCAGGGGTTGCGACGTCCTCATCTCGCTTCAGATCCGACCAATTTGCCAGAGCTGGGCAAAAGAGGCGCGAGAATGCCAAAAGTAGCCAAGCTTTAGCGCAAATGTTGCACCAACATTTTGTGACTTTTCAAAGCTTATTATGCCAGAATTCTGGTGTAAAAGCTTTGATGAATTTGGCCCTAATTTCCTGTAGTTTCTGGAAATCCATATTTTTATATCCACAATGAACAGACACTGACCCTATCTTTTGTATTGAAGTATATGATGAGCATGCTCAAATGGCATTGTGAAGGGAAGGGGAGCAGGATCAGCGATGAACTCTCGTATTGTGATTGGTGGATCCCGTGTTATCAGCTATGTACAAATGTGACCTGTCATTGTAACACTGCCTCTGATGATAATGAAACTCCTGTAAACTGTTTGTGAAAAGATAGTAAAAGTTTTAAATAAGTCTAGTAGCCAAAGTGAAAATTGCAAGATTACATTTTTTTTTTGTTATAGAGATTGTGATATAAAAAAAAAATTACAAAAATTATATGACGACCCAGTCCCCTCAGGCCTGCCCCGATGCTCAGAAGACGTCATCAGAAGAAACCTTAAAACCATGATTAAAAAAGAACCATTGGATTCCTTCAACAAAGGTATCAATTTAATCAGTGTAATAGCGCCATTATGGCTACACCTTAACTTTATAGTGATAAATGCAGCTGACAGGTTACCTTTAAAGGGGATCTGTTAGTAGGATCAATCCCCCTAAGCCATCTATATGGGCTTGCAGGTTACTAAAATGATATCTTGATATCTGCGATCCGATCCGATAAGAAATCCATGTTTTTCTTAATATGTAAATGAGCTGTTAAGATCTATGGGCCGGACATAGATCTCCCTGAGAATCTGCCTCCAGAGATTATCATAAAGGCGGTGTTACCAGTGTGAGAAATGTAGTCCTGTCAGTCATTACATGTCTCACACTACTAACGCCTCCTTTCATTTAAAATAATCTCTGGAGGTGTCTCTTATTAGGTTGGTAGATGGGGGTGCTGAAGACAAACCGAGCTCTGCGCTCAGCCATCTTCAATGGTACCATTAAGAATGATTGAAGAGGCAGTACGCATGATCGATCACTACTCCATTCACACACCCCAATCCTCGGGAGCGGTGGGAGTACCTGTGCTCGGACCCTCAATGATCAAGAGGATATTCTCTATCCCATGAGTTGGGGATAACGTTCAAACTTGAGAATACCTACATAGCAGTTGGGGTTACATCTAGTTTACATCGCTGCCACACACCTTTAAGCCACTCCACTGTCTGCCCAGTATAGAATAACCAGTTACCAGATCCACATCTGACACGCTATTCAACCCCGCATGCAGATTGCATTGCTAAACGAAAAAAAAAAAAGTGTTGTTTCCTGAAGAAGAGGAAGTGTGAAGCTCTAGATTGTGTAAATGTTCCTTCATGCTGAAAAAAAAACCCCTAACAGATATATAGATGGTTAAGAGATGTAATAACTGGAGGCGGAGGTGACAGCACTAAATATACCTACTTATTAGGTTGATGCTTCCTGGTGATAAAAGGTGTGAAAGCTGCTATCATACTGCGGCACGAACACCTGAAGGATCTGCGGGTCCCCTGCCATGTAGTAGAAGATGCACATGTGGTAATCACTATTAGACCCTGGTTACAAAGTCACCTGCTAGAATGTGCTAGTGTGCCAACAGATCCTGAGGGCCTGGCAGCGCGCCGCTTCTGTCTGAAATTAGTGGCTAAGACAACCTCAGTGAGAAGTACTTTGGCACGGGCATTTCTCACGGTGACATGCATGGGTCATATAGTGAGCTTTCTGATCTCTAATCAATAGGTGGCAAGGGCCCACCAGTAACCAACTCCAGGGCCCCACTTTCCAGCTACATACAAATGTGACATAATCTTCAATCACAAATGTATCTAACAATGAACTGGGTAGATTGTTAAATGAATAGGATGCCGCCTTTGTCTGTACATAGTGATCCGAGTATATTGTGCCAAGTACTGCTCATATAAGAGGGTGATGGCTCACTTTTTGCACAGAGGCCCACCGGAGGATTCTCCTCTTCTCCTATGGGCCAGTCTAACCCTGGGTGGAACATACTGATGCACAGCCACTCACACTGCTATCATTCAAGAGGTCGGAAGCTGCACACTACTACAATTGCCCACAAGTCCATAGCATCTATAGAGTACCAGCCACACAGCTACATCCCCTACGTGTAGTCCACCATGATGGCTCACAGCCTATTAATGATCATATTGTTAGGACATAACGAAGAGAACTTGGCAATGAATTGTTAAAGCAGAATAAAGTGTTTTAATTTTTGGCAATCCAAGATTGTCACATTTCGGTCTGGACAGTGAGACCTTCCTCAGAGATACAGACTTAATATAGAAGAAAGGAGAGACAAAAAGATGAGAGAAACGCAACAGCCGTCACTGAGCATGGAGAACAAACGCTGACGCTTTTCCCTCAATATTTGGCTCTCATCCTTCTCTCTGTACTAATGGGTCGGAACCCTACTTGAGCACCATTTGTTTCGGGAATTTACCAGAATTGTTGAGTACTCATTTTTGTTAGTGTTGCGTGGCTAGCATGACCTATCAGGTACGTCATATTGCGCATTTGCCTAAGAAACAGGCAATATGTTGCGTCTGTCTGCCGCCGAAAAAGCATGCAGCCTCAGGGACTTGAGAATATTAGCAGAGCACTACAAGATACTCTGATGACACCTGCGCATGCTCTGATAACACCTTGTTTGAGCACACTCGCTGAACACTGCTGTCTATTCTATCACCAGAGCACCACCTTAACCACATTTCTTTCAGTCAATATAATGGGACCTATATAGAGTACCATACAGAGAAGCCATTCACGAGTGTGTGTGTGTGTGTAGTTAGTGAAGGGAAGACAATAAGGACTTTCCATTCTGTTGAGGCCATTGGTGTTAACGATTCCAAATACTCCAGAGTCTTTGCTGCGGTGTTGAGTAGTGTGAGACACTCTTTAAGGCTTCATTCGCACAACAGTATTTGTTGTACATGTGCTGTCAGCATTTTTAACAGATAGTGCACTGTCACATTAAAGAATCCCTCCCATCAAAATTTTTATTCTCTTAATATATTGCAGTCATCATATTATGCAACACTGCGTACTTACAATTGCTCATTTTCACTTTCTACCCAGTTAATTCTTCTCTTTTCCATTAGGTCTATGACATCACGTAATTAAAAATAGACTAGCTGAATCCTTGTAAGCTCTATGTAGAAATAGGAGGTTAATTTTCCCTCAATGAGTCATCATTAGAACTACAATTCTACATCCCTTCTGTTTGTGGGGAGGAGGAAGCAGCTGAGTCAGGAGTTGAAGACAAGGTGGAGCTGGGCTGCTAGGGTCTTTTCACTTAGGTACAATTGTAGTTCTAATGATGACTCATGCATTGAAAAGGTTTCCCATTTCTACAAAGAGCTTAGAAGGATTCAGCAGGGAAAAGTCCCTCCACCTTGTCTTCATCTCCTGACCCAGCTGCTTCCTTCTCCCCAGTAGAATTGTAGTTCTATTGAAGGATGTAGAATTGTAATTCTAGTGATGACTCATGCAGGGAAAATTGACCTACTGTTTATACATAGAGCTTAGAAGGATTCAGCTAGTCAGTTATTAATCATGTTATGTCATAGATGTCACAGATCTAATGGAAAATAGAAGAATTAACTGGGTAGAAAGGAAAATTGAGCAATTGAATCGTCAGCAACACGACAGTAGTCATCTCCCTGTAAATACATTTGGCTTCGCTCATTAAGTTTAACCATGTGTGCATTTTACTCTTTTCTTACATTCACAGGTGCATTACACTATGTGTGTAGCACAACCTGTTATACACAAAAACAAGCATTTAAAACCCAACCACAGAAGATGTTACACCGGAGTGATTAGTTGTGTTGGCAGAGAACTTACTTGTGCGCACATCAGTTTTCTAATTTTACACTGCACAGAAGCTATAAAACCATTTCCTTTTCTGTATTCTGGTTTCCTGTTATCTTTATGATGTTCGGTTACTGAAACTGCTGAAAGAAATGTTTGTGAGTACAAAAAAAATGGCAAATAAATGACCTTAAACTTCAACGCACTGACACAAAATATACATTCCGGGGACAGGGGAAAGGTAGCTTGTTAAAAAAAATTCAGGGCACAGAACAATATTCAAACTATACTTTTTTTGCTTGAGACGTTATAGACTGGGGTGTCACCAGGGCCGGCGTTAGGGGCAGGCAGCCAGGCAGCCGCTTAGGGCCCCCACACCCCCAGGGACCCCCAGCTAGAGGCACATCATGCAGCCGCTATGGGGCCTGAGAGACAGGGGGGCCCGTCTACCCCCGACTCCTCCCGCTACCGCATTGAACTATACCGGCACAGTTCAAAGCAATGATGGAGGAGAGAGCGCCAGCTGGCGCTCCATCTCCCATCATTCCCCGCTCTGCCTATGACACTGCAGGTGCGCGATGACGTCATCGCGCACTCACTGTTTGCCAGGTAGAGCAGCCACTGAGACAGGAGCCAGGAGCAGCGCGGGTATGAGGAGAGGTGAGGATAGTGTTTTTTTTAATGTAACAGTGAGTACTGGACTGTGAAGCCATTCTCGGGGGGGTGCTGTGCTATATACCATGGTGCTGTGCTGTATACCATGTGGGGCTGTGCTGTATACCATAGTGCTGTGCTATATACCATGTGGCGCTGTGCTGTATACCATGTGAGGCTACATGGTATTCTATGGGGCACTGCATTATATTCTATGGGGGGATAGATTATATTGTATGGAGACTTCATTATACTTTATGAGGGGCTGCATTATATTCTATTGGGGCTGCATTATACTATATGAGGAGGGCTACATTGTATTCTATGGAGGGGCTACATTATATTCTATGGGGGGCTGCATTATACTCTACGAGGGGGTTGCCATATATTCTATGGAGGGGCTGCATTATATTCTATGGGGGGTTGCACTATATTCTGTGGGGTAGCTGCATTATTGACATGTGGACCCGTCCTGTGTGACGCGACCAGCAGGCCGGTAACTAAAACAACAAGACGCGGCACGTGATACTGTCCTGTGTGACACGGCTCGCAGGCAGGTAACTAAAACAACAAGACAAGGGGAAGGGAAAACATTTACAATGGTGGGTCCTGCGATAGAGAAAGGGGACGTGGAGACCTCCTGCGCTCCCCAGAGTCAGTGTCCCTAACGCTCCTAACGTTCCCTATGCCGGTTCCGCACCGGGCGCCGATCAGGAACCTGTCGCCCTAGCACACCCTACACCTATCCCTTACTAGGGAGCTGGGTGGAGCAGGCACTGGCCCCACCGCTGTACTAATACACACTAAGGAAAAATACAAACAGGGGAAACACAACTTAGCTTTACTCTGTTCACTTGCTCCTGGCAACAGAGTCCACCACCAGAATGCAGCTTGAGCCAGCAATCACACCTGCATTATAATCATGTGCACTTAACTAAAGAATCTAGAGTGCAATGGCGCTCACCACCACCGGGGGCAAACTTAGAACAAATGACACCACAGTGAAATAATCATAATGGCCACCGGGGGCAAAAACCAAACTTAAGCACAGCTTAAGAAAAAAAAAAGGTTACCTGTGCTTTTTATCAGTCCTTATCCAGCATGGATCATGACAATTATGCTCTAAGGCAGGGTACCCAACCTGTAGCTCGTGAGCCACATGTGGCTCGCGGTGCCATGAATTGTGGCTCGCGACTGTCTCCTGTTAAGAACGAGTCACCGTAGGAGGCAAGAACAGAAATGCTAGCTAAGTCAAGAAAACCAGAGAAGTTGGCAGCTATCGGATTGCAGACCCCTGAACCTAACAACAACAACTAGCAGTAGCCGTGGGGGGTTCCTACGGTGCCCTAGACCCCTCGATCACAGCCAGAGAACTACATAGCCTAAAGGCAGAAAGGGAAATCTAAACTAACAGTTCCCGATTCCCCACATCATAGTTACGTTCAGATGGGGAGAACTTTCGGGAAAAGAAAGCACAGGGATTCATTTTAGATGTTACAGGATCCTTTTGGGACAAAACAGCTCCTGCAACAATCTCAGAAGCGTCCACCTCTAACTGGAACGGGAGTGAGACATCAGGTTGCCGCAAAACCGGGGCAGAAGTGAATCTTCGCTTCAGCTCCTGAAAGGAAGAAACAGCCTCCGGAGACCAATTCAACACATCAGCACCCTTCTTAGTCAGATCAGTCAATGGCTTGGCAATACTAGAAAATTTTGCTATAAATTTCCGATAAAAATTAGCAAAACCCAAAAACTTCTGAAGGGCCTTCAAAGAAGTGGGCTGAACCCAATCATAAATGGCCTGTACCTTGGCCGGGTCCATTTCAATAGTTGACGGAGACAAAATAAATCCCAAAAATGAAATCCTCTGTACCCCAAAAAGGCATTTCGATCCCTTGACATACAGGGAATTCTCCCTCAAGATCCAGAACACAGTCCGAACATGTTCCACATGAGAATCCCAATCCTTGGAGAAGATCAAAATATCATCCAGGTAGATAATCAAAAATTTATCCACAAAGTCTCGGAAAATGTCGTTCATGAAGCACTGGAAGACAGAAGGGGCATTAGTGAGCCCAAAAGACATCACCAGGTACTCCCTCTGGAGTATTAAACGCCATCTTCCATTCATCCCCATGCTTAATGCGGATAAGATTATACGCCCCCCTGAGGTCAAGCTTGGTAAACCAGCAAGCACCTTTAACTCTGGAGAATAGATCCGAAATCAGGGGTAATGGATACTGATATTTAATAGTAATTTTGTTGAGGGCACGATAATCAATACAAGGCCTTAATGAACCATCCTTTTTGGCCACGAAAAAAACCCAGCACCTAATGGTGAAGAGGATGGTCTAATATGACCCTTCTCCAACGCCTCCTTAATATAGGATTGCATAGCCTCGTGCTCGGGTACAGATAAATTGAAGAGCCGACCCTTGGGAAATTTACACCCCGGGCTCAGTTCAATTGCACAGTCATAACTCCTATGAGGAGGCAAAGACGCAGACTCATTCTCACAAAAAACATCATAAAAGTCCGCCAAATAGTCAGGAACATCATGTGACTGAGGAGAGGTGGAAAAAAACGGAGCCTCACTAAGGGCACACCTACAACCCCAACTCACCACAGACACAGATTTCCAATCCAAAACTGGATTATGAATTTGCAACCAGGGAAACCCCAGAACAATGGTATCATGCAAATTATGCAACACCAAAAATCTGCAATTTTCTTGATGGTCTGGGGCGACCCGCATTACCACCTGGGTCCAAAACTGAGGTTTATTTTTCGCCAAAGGAGTAGCATCAATCCCCCTCAAAGGGATAGGCGTCCGCAGAGGTGTCATAGGAAATCCACAACGTTTAGCAAAATCCAAGTCCATTAGGTTAAGAGCTGCTCCCGAATCCACAAAAGCCTTGGCGGAAAATGTGGACAGGGAGCAGATCAGAGTAATTGCCAGAAGAAACTTAGGTTGAACACCACCCACAGAAAACGTGTGTACAAAACGTTTCTCTCGTTTAGGACAGACAGAAATAATATGCGAGGCATCTCCACAAAAAAAATACAGCTTATTACGCCTTCTGAACTCCTGACGTTGCTCCCTGGACAAAACTCTATCACATTGCATAGGTTCAGACACTTGTTCAACAGGTGGCAACACCTCTCGTGCAGTCCTGCGTTCACGTAAACGCCGATCAACCTGAATGGCTAATGACATAGAATCGTCAAGACCAGAGGGAACAGGAAATCCCACCATAGTATCTTTTACGGCTTCTGACAAACCCTTCCGAAAGAGAGCTGCCAAGGCATTATCATTCCAGGTAGTAAGGACTGCCCACTTTCGGAATTTTTTACAGTACAAATCTGCAGAATCTCGACCCTGGCTCAATGCCAACAGGGTCTTTTCAGCCTGATCAATAGCATTAGGTTCGTCATACAACAACCCCAAGGCTTGAAAAAATGCGTTCACATTAGTCAGAATAGGATCATCTGGTTTCAAAGAAAACGCCCAATCCTGGGGATCGCCACGCAGCAAAGAGATTACAATTTTAACCTGCTGCGCGGAGCTCCCTGACGAGTTAGGCTTCAAGGTAAAAAATAATTTACAATTATTTTTGAAATTCAAAAATTTAGACCGATCCCCAAAAAACACATCAGGAGTAGGGATCTTTGGTTCAGCAGCATGTGAATGAGCAAGGTAGGCAGAAATTCCCTGCACTTCCGCAGCGAGCTGCTCCACACGATCAGACAATTGCTTTATCTCCATTGAGAGAGAAAAAAAAAATTCCCCCTACAGCCTCAGAGATATAGAGGAAAAAATATACACACCTTTTTTTTTTTTTTTTTTTTACAATTCTTTCCTGCTATTGAGTACCCTAGGATCTGCGGTATGGCTGGTGATTCTGTTATGAATGAGTCACCGTAGGAGGCAAGAACAGAAATGCTAGCTAAGTCCAGAAAACCAGAGAAGTTGGCAGCTATCGGATTGCAGACTCCTGAACCTATCAACAACAACTAGCAGTAGCCATGGGGGGTTCCTACAGTGCCCTAGACCCCTCGATCACAGTTGGAGAACTACATAGCCTAAAGGCAGAAAGGGAAATCTAAACTGCCCCAGAGCAGACCCCAAAGCAATAGGCAGCCCCCAACATATAATGACGGTGAAGCAAGAAGAAAAAACACTAACACAGATAGAAAGATAGACTGAGCAAATGATGGGGCCCAAGCTAACTAGATAGGACAGGATAGAAAAGCTGCTGTCTGCAATCCGCCAAAAACCCTATCAAAACAAGAGCCAACAGACTGACAGGGAAAAAGGCCCTGAAGACGCTAGGCTTCAAAAAGACTATGTCAGTACTCAGGTATTTTCTGAAGACAGAGCAAAAAGACACAAAGGAATGCAGCTCACCCCAGTAGGGAATGGCAGAATCCAGAAAAGCAAGACAAAATAAAACCAAAGCACAAATGCAAAAAGCAGGGCAGAAAACTTAGCTTTTGAGGAGCAGGAATCAGACTGGTCTCCTAGAATCCCTCAGAAAATCACCAGCGAGGCAGAAGAGCGTCGGCTGCCTTATATCCAGTCAGCAATTCCCGTCACCCAGTCATCCTCTACCAGATCAGGTGTTTGGTAATCAGTCTCACTACCTTCCTTCACCAGAAGAGGGAGTTCATCAGACCTCAATGGTGAAGGGGAAAATGAACTCATAACAGTCTCCCAGCTTGGTGCGTTAGCTCCAGGTCTAGAAAACAGGTATGAAGAGTACATCTCAAAATGGTGAATTTTGTGAGTAGCCCTGCACAGAAGAGCAGATCTGGATGCACTTATACTGGTCTTAGTAGGTTTAGAGATGTTTTAGGTATGGTACGCTGGTGGATGAGACTACCTGTTAGAGGAGGTTCTTGAAGCTGGATGCGACAGTGTGTTGGGAGTCCTTGATGGGAGAGAACTGAAAGGAGGTATTGTGGGAACAACCCCTGGATCTCAGTGTACTTTTTTGGAATGATTTATGTGGAAAAGCTTTGGTTATGATTATACCTGTAATGGTGGCTTTGGTTGACACTACTTTGAGGGGGGCAGGAACTGGATGTGGCTCGCTACCCTCTCAGTGCTGAATGTGGCTCATGACCCTCTGTCTAAGATGAATGTGGCTCTCAAGGTCAGAAAGGTTGAGGACCACTGCTCTAAGGGGTGGCTGCATTATACTATAAGAGGGGGGCTGCATTATATTCTATGGGGGGTTATATTATATTGTATGACGGGGCTTCATTATACTCTGGGGTGGCTGCATTATGCTCTATGGGGTGGCTGCATTATACTATATGTGGGCTGCATTATACTGTATCGAGGTCTATGGGGAATACATTATACTATGTGAAGAACCACGAGGAGTGTATTATACTATATGGAGGACTGAGTAGTGTATTATAATATATAGAGGACTATGAGGAGTGTATTATGTTATATGGAGTACTGAGTGTATTTTAAATATATGGAGGGCTATGAGGAGTGTATTATACTATATGGAGGACTATAGGGACTGTATTATACTATATGGAGGAGGACTATGGGGCACATTATATTATATGGAGGACTATAGGGAGTGTATTATACTATATGGAGGACTATGGGGTGTAAACTGTAGATGTGCTGCTGATAACATGATACTGTATGGGGACAGATTGATCCATTAGTGATTGTTCTGTCCCCATAATTCTTTCTCAGACGGTGGAAAGAGGCCGGGAAACAAGTGTTGAACGACTTCAATATTGTCGATCACACTCATTTAGCGGCCTTAACTCAGCACATGTAAATACAATCAAAATGCTTCTGTGTGATGTGCAATATGTTAGCATTTGGGGCTCCATTTTAAACTTTGCCTAGGGCCCCACTTTGCATAAAACTGGCCCTGGGTGTCACTAAAGTCCAATGGGCCCCTACGACAAATAGTGGACCTGGAGGACCCCCCAATTAGCAAATAAGTTGCTCAGAAATGGGGGCCCCCATTGCTAAGTTCTATAAAATTATGTTCTCTATTTTCTAAATGTGCGCCTACGGTATATACCATCCAGTATACTCACACCAGTATTACCAGTGATGTCACAATACATTGTCATGCTATGTCCACATATAACCAGCAGAAGGGACTGAATATCATCTCTATAAGGTATAATGCAGCGGTGTCCACGCTGTGCAGTGATGAGCCAGCGACCCAAGCAAGTTCAAAACAAAACGAGTTTAATGTCCAAAAACTCACACAGTGCACAGCACGCTGTATCCTCCGGATCGCTGCCGGGAAAACAGACGACAGTCTGGGACCAGTTGCCGTGAGCGACCGCACTGCCATGTACGCAAGGGGTGTCAGACCTTTTGGCTCCGCTTGGCCCTGTGTTGCCTCACACATGGAGTGCTCTGCAGACCCACTGCTCTGTCTCCTTGCAAGACCAAAACTGACACACCCAAACTCTTCCTGCAGGGTTTTTTTTCTTCACTCCACTCTGTGGCCATGGGCCACTTATAAGATCTGGGCTGGAGGAAACGGACCGGCCTCACTACCTTCTTGCAGTCCGTTTAAAAAATAAAACCCCACACTGGGTTTTCCTGAACAAGCTCCTTGGTCAAAAATAACTTGACCAGGTTCAAACTTACTTTTATTCTGCCTTGCGACTCACAGGCATGCTGCTGTGACCACAAGGCACTCCAGCGGATCTAATACGCTTCTGAGCGCATCCTGGGGGACACATAGTGACCCTCACAATGGCTGCTGAATAAAGAAAAACACCATACAAAGCAGCTCAGCCCCATTCACTTGAATAGGATCAATCCGCCATACCAAGCAAAGACGCCCATACAGAGAAGACATTCACCAATATGTATGTATAAACAATGAAGGAAATATTATCATCGGCCATATAGATAGATACCAGTACTAGACAGACACTATGTAGACCTTTCAAGTGCATACAGTGCAGGTATAGCTGTCGATCCATATGGTACATCATTTCTGCTTAAAGTATTCATCTTCCTCTTTCTTCTCCATCTAGCCCAGACTGTCTTGACGACTTCTAACAGCTGCAACTCATCTCTGCCGATTATGACACTCTGACATCTTTAACTCATTGTTTTTCCAGCGCCTTCCTATTTTTCATTGTCATCTACACAAACACCATAGTTCCCTACACACAAATATTACCCGCTTTTGCATCCCCGGACAGTATCCCCAAAAACAGACTTTCCCCTCATGCCCCCACACAAGTTAACACCCTTCTTTGTGGCTCTATACAATAGAAATGTCTGTCTTTCTACCCTTATATAGTATGAATGTACTATTTTGTGGCCCCAAAACAAAAGTAACATCTCCTTTGTTACCCGTGTAGATTAGTTACATCCCCTATATATGTAATGTTAATAATAAAGTCCCCATACTGTAGCCCTCTTATTAATCCCCCGTCATTACCTTCTTAGGCAGGTTCGGCTTGGTGGCACAGTGGGTGCGCGAACCATGTGCACCACCTGAGCCAATGTGCCAACAATTTCTTTGTGATGCTGTTTTCATTTTTAGTGAATCGATAATCAATGATCGTAATCCAATTGTTTAATAATAACCGAGGGTTTCTACTATATATACATATCCTACATATACAGCCCTGGTGGTCTAGTGGTTCAAAGAATCTATGGAGGTTAAGAATTTGTAAATATCTGTTAATCTCTGTCTCTGATGGCGATGTGTAAATGTAACGCCCCGGTATCAGTGCTTAGGTTTAGAATCTTTCATCTATAAAGCTATCACCAATTGTTCAGGGCAGGTGTAGTGGGGCACAAACTTGGTGGAGGCCTAAGGTAGTTTTCTTCCTCTTTTTCCCTCCCTACAATCCCACCCTGGTTCTAATTATTTCA